>NC_041386.1:310921280-310937063 GCF_002162155.2 Triticum dicoccoides
GGTTGTGGCCTCCTCGGCCCACCTCCGGTGCCCATCTTCTGGTATATAAGTCATTTTGACCAAGAAAAAATAAGGAGGAGACTTTCGAGATGTAGCACCGCCGCCTGGGGCGGAACTTGGGTAGGAGCACTTTTGCCATCCGGCGGAGCGATTCCGCCGGGGGAACTTCCCTCTCGGAGGGGGAAATCATCGTCATCATAATCACCAACAACTCTCCCATCTTGGGGAGGGCAATCTCCATCAACATCTTCAACAGCACCATCTCCTCTCAAACCCTAGTTCATCTCTTGTGTTCAATCTTGTTACGGAACTATAGATTGGTACTTGTGGGTGGGTGGTAATGTTGATTACATCTTGTAGTTGATTACTATATGGTTCATTTAGTGGAAGATTATATGTTCAAATCCATTATGCTATTTAATACTCCTCTGATTGTGAATACGTTTATCATTTGTGAGTAGTTACTTTTGTTCTTGAGGTCACGGGAGAAGTCGTGTTGCAAGTAATCATGTGAACTTGATGTGTGTTAGATATTTTGATAGTATGTATGTTGTTATTCCCTTAGTGGTGTCATGTGAACGTCGACTACATGACACTTCACCATATTTGGGCCTAAGGGAATGCATTGTAGAGTAGCAATTAGATGGTCGGTTGCGAGAGTGACAGAAGCTTAAACCCTAGTTTATGCGCTATTTTGTAAGGGACCGATTGGATCCAAAAGTGTAGTGCTATGGTTAGAATTTATTCTGAATACTTTTCTCGTACTTGCGGATGCTTGCCGGAGGGTTAATCATAAGTAGGAGGTTTGTTCAAGTAAGAACAGCACCTAAGCACCGGTTCACCCACATATCAAATTATCAAAGTAGCGAACACAAATCAAACCAACATGATGAAAGTGACTAGATGAAATTCCCGTGTACCCTCAAGAACGCTTTGCTTATCATAAGAGACCGTTTTGGCCTGTCCTTTGCCTCAAAAGGATTGGGCTACCTTGTTGCACTTTTGCTACTACTATTGTTACTTGCTCGTTACAAATTATCTTGCTATCAAACAACTCCGTTACTTAAAATTTCAGCACTTGCTTACATTACCTTACAGAAAACTACTTGTTATTTCCTTTTGATCCTCGTTGGGTTCGACACTCTTACTTATCGAAAAGAGCTATAATTGATCCCCTATACTTGTGGGTCATCAGTGTTCTCAAATCCATAATAGTATTCAATCCGATAATAGTGAAACCTCAAAGGTAAAAACTCAAATCATCACAAGCAGATAGAGGGGGAACACCATATGATCCAACTATAGTAACAAAGCTCGCGGTACATCAAGATCATGCCAAATCAAGAACATAAGAGAGAGAGAGAGATCAAACACATAGCTACTGGTACATACCCTCAGCCCCAAAGGTGAACCACTCCCTCCTCATCATGGTGGCCATCTGGATGATGAAGATGGCCTCGGTGATGGTTTCCCCCTCCCGCAGGGTGCCGAAATGGGATCCCGATTAGTTTTTTGTGGCTACAGAGGCTTGTGGTGGTGGAACTCCTATCTAGGTTTCTTTCTGGAAGTTTCTCTATTTATAGGAATTTTTGTCGTCGGTATCATGTCAGGGGGTTCCCGAGGGACCCACAAGCTAGGGGGTGCATCCCTACCCTTGTGGTTGCCTCAGGACTCTTCTAGCCAACTCCGATGCTCCGTGGGCTTCATCTGGTCCATAAAAAATTACCATAAATTTTTAGCTCATTAGGACTCTGTTTGATATTCCTTTTCTATAAAACTCAAAAACAAGGGAAAAAAGCAGAAACAAGGTTAACAGGTTAGTCCCAAAAATAATATAAAATAGCATATTAATGCACATAAAACATACAAAACATATAATGTAATAGCATGGAACAATCAAAAATTATAGATATGTTGGAGACCTATCAAGCATCCCCAAGCTTAATTCCTGATCGTCCTTGAGTAGGTAAATAATAAAAACAGAATTTTTGATGTGGAATGCTACCTAACATATTTATCAATGTAATTTTCTTTATTGTGGCATGAATATTCAGATCCATAAGATTCAAAACAAAATTTTAATATTGACATAAAAACAATAATACTTCAAGCATACTAATAAAGCAATCATGTCTTCTCAAAATAACAAGGCGAAAGAAAGTTATCCCTACAAAATCATATATTCTGGCTATGCTCTATCTTCATCATACAAAATATTTCATCATGCACAACCCCCGATGACAAGCCAAGCAATTGTTTCATACTTTTAATGATCTCAAGCTTTTTCAACTTTCACGCAATACATGAGTGTGAGCCATGGATATAACACTATAGGTGGAATAGAATATGGTGGAGGTTGTGAGGAGAAGACAAAAGGAGAAAGTCTCACATCAACTAGGAAAATTAATAGGCTATGGAGATGCCCACTGATTGATATCTATGAAAGTGAGTAGGGATTGCCATGCAACGGATGCACTAGAGTATAAATTTGTGAAATCTCAAAAACAAACTAAGTGGATGTGCATCCAACTTGCTTGCTCATGAAGACCTAGGGCAATTTGAGGACGCCCACCATTGGAATATACAAGACAAGTTCTATAATGAAAATCCCCACTAGTATATGAAAGTGACAAAATAGGAGACTCTCTATCATGAAGATCATGGTGCTACTTTGAAGCACAATGTGGTAAAAGGATAGTCGCATTGCCCCTTCTCTCTTTTCTCTCATTTGTTATTTTGGGCTCTTTGGCCTCTTTTTTCTCTTTTTTATTTTTTATTTTTTTTCTTTTCTCTTTTTTTTAATTTTTTTCACCCGGAGTCTCATCCCGACTTGTGGGGGAATCATAGTATCCATCATCCTTTCCTCACATGGGATAATGCTCTAATAATGATGATCATCACACTTTTATTTACTTTACAGCTCAAGAATTACAACTCGATACTAGAACAAATATATGACTATATGAATGCCTCTGGCGGTGTACCGGGATGTGCAATGATCAAGAGTGACATGTATAAAAAATATGAATAGTGGCTTTGCCACAAATACGATGTCAACTACGTGATCATGCAAAGCAATATGACAATGATGGTATGTCTCATAATAAACGGAATGGTGGAAGTTGCATGGCAATATATCTCAGAATGGCTATAGAAATGCCATAATAGGTAGGTATGGTGGCTGTTTTGAGGAAGGGTATATGGTGGGTTCAATGCACCGATGAAAGTTGGGCGGTACTACAGAGGGTAGCAACGGTCGAAGGGTGAGAGTGTGTATAATCCATGGACTCAACATTAGTCATAAAGAAATCACATACTTATTGCAAAAATTTATTAGCCATCAAAATAAAGTACTACACACATGCTCCTAGGGGGATAGATTGGTAGGAAAAGACCATTGCTCCTCCCCGACCACCACTCATAAGGAATACAATCAAAAAATAAATTATGCTCCGACTTCATCACATAACAGTTCACCCTACGTGCATGGTACGGGAATTAAAAACCTTAACACAAGTATTTCTACGAATCCACAAGTACTCACTAGCATGACTCAAATATCAGCATCTTTATATCTCAAAACAAATGCAAGGAATCAAACTTCTCATAGTATTCAATTCTCTTTATATGAAAGTTTTTACTATATCCCTCTTGGATGCCCATCATAATAGGACTAAATTCATAACCTAAGGAAATTACCATTGTGTTTAAAGACTATCAATATAATATAATTGAAGCATGAGAGTTCATCAATTTCTTCAAAATAAAACCACCGCCGTGCTCTAAAAAGATATAACTGAAGCAGTAGAGCACCTACCTAGCTCAAAAGATATAAGTGAAGCACATAGGGTATTCTAATAAATTCACAATTAATGTGTGTACCTCTCAAAAGGTGTGTACATCAAGGATGATTGTGGAAAAATAAAGATCAAAGACTTATATCATACAATATGCTCCAAGCAAAACACATATCATATGGTGAATAACAATATGGCCTCAAGTAAATTTACCGATGGATTGAAGACGAAAGAGGGGATGCCTTCCGGGGCATCCCCAAGCTTAGGCTCTTGGTTGTCCTTCAATATTACCTTGGGGTGCCTTGAGAATCCCTAAGCTTAGGTCCTTTCCAATCCTTATTCCATGGTCTATCGAATCTTTACCCAAAACCCGTTCAGAACACAATACTCACCAAAAAACTTGTAAGCTTCGTTAGTATAATAAAGCAAATTACCACTTAGGTACTGTTGTGAACTCATTATAAATTTATATTGGTGTTATATCTACTGTATTCCAACTCTCTCTATTGTCCATACCCTCCGATACTACCCATAGATTCATCAAAATAAGCAAACAACACAACGAAAACATAATCTATCAAAAACAGAACAATCTATAGTAATATGGAAACTTCATATACTTCTGTAACTCCAAAAGTTCTGGAAAATTAGGACAACCTGGGCAATTTGTATATCAATCTTATGCAAAAAGAATCAGGATTTATCACACTGGGCGCAAAAGTTTCTATTTTTCAGCAAGATCAAATCAACTATCACCATAGATCATCCCAAAGGTCTTACTTGGCACTTCATTGAAACAAAAGCTATAAAACATGATTAGTAAAGCAGCTTAATCATGTGAACACACAAAAACAGTAGGTAAAAGTGTTGGGTTGTCTCCCAACAAGCGCTTTTCTTTAATGCCTTTCTAGATAGGCATGATGATTTCAATGACGCTCACATAAAAGATAAGAATTGAATCATGTAAAAGAGCATCATGAAGCATATGGCTAGCACATTTAAGTCTAACCCACTTCCGATGCATAAGGATTTTGTGAGCAAGAAATTCATGGGAACAAGAATAATCTAGAATAGGAAGGCAAAACAAGTGCAACTTCAAAACTTTCAACATAAAGAGAGGAAACTTTATATTATCGAGATATGTAAAAGCATAAGTTCCTCCTTCATAATAATTTTCAATATCATCATGAATGAATTCAACAATATAACCATCACATAAAGCATTCTTTTCATGATCCACAAGCATAGAAATTTTATTACTCTCCACGTAAAAAAAATTGATCTCATTCGTAGTAGTGGGAAAATTTATTCCAATTAATGTGAGGCAGAATCCAATTGAAAATTAAAATCACGATGACAAGTTTCATCGTTATCATTATTCTTTATAGCGTACATGTCATCACAATAAACATCATAGATAGAAACTTTGTTCTCATAATCAATTGGAACCTCTTCCAAAATAGTGGAGTCATCACTAAATAAAGTCATGACCTCTCCAAATCCACTTTCATCAACATAATCATCATAATTAGGTGGCATGCTATCATCATAATAAATTTCCTCATCAAAACTTGGGGGACAAAAATATCATCTTCATCAAACATGGCATCCCCAAGCTAGTGGCTTTGCATATCATTAGCATCATGAATATTCAAAGGATTCATACTAACAACATTGCAATCATGCTCATCATTCAAAGATTTTATACCAAACATTTTATGAACTTCTTCTTCTAACACTTGAGGAAAAAAATTCCTTTCCATCATTTTCATGAAAGACATTAAAAAGATGAAGCATATGAGGCAACCTCAGTTCCATTTTTTTGTAGTTTTCTTTTATAGAGTAAACTAGTGATAAAACAAGAAACTAAAAGATTCAATTGCAAGATCTAAAGATATACCTTCAAGCACCCACCTCCCTGGCAATGACACCAGAAAAGAGCTTGATGTCTACTACGCAACCTTCTTATTGTAGACTCCTATTGGGCATCCAAGCGCAGAGTTTTGTAGGACGGTAGCAGTTTTCCCTCAACATGATGACCTAAGGTTTATCAATCTATGGGAGGCGTAGGATGAAGATGGTCTCTCTCAAACAACCCTGCAACCAAATAACAAAGAGTATCTTGTGTCCCCAACACACCCAATACAATGGTAAACTGTATAGGTTTACTAGTTCGGCAAAGAGATGGTGATACAAGTGCAATATGGACGGTAGATATAGGTTTTTTTAATCTGAAAATATAGCAAGCGGCAAAAGTGAGCACAAATGGTATTGCAATGCATGGAAACAAGGCCTAGGGTTCAAAATTTCACTAGTGCACAGTCTCTCAACAATGATAACATAATTAAATCATATGGCAATCCCTCAACATGCGACAAAAGTCACTCCAAAGTTCCTATCGTGGAGAACATAAGATGAAATTGCTTCTAGGGTATGAAACCACCTCAAAATTATTCTTTCCGATCAATCCATTGAGATATTCCTATAAATGTCACAAATAGCCCCAGAGTTCGTAGTATAATAACACCATATGATACACATCAACCAACCCTAATGTCACCTAGATACTCCAATGTCACCACAAGTATCCGTGGGTCAATTATATGATATGCATCAAACAACTTTAGATTCATAATATTCAAGCCAACACAAAGAACCTCAAAGAGTGCCCCAAGATTTCTACCTGAGAAACAAGGACGAAAACGTGCATCAACCCCTATGCATAGGTTACCCCAATGTCACCTCGGGAATCAGTGAGTTAAGTGCGAAAACATACATCAATTGAATTAATAGAACACCCCATTGTCATCAGGGGTGCAAGACATGCATCAAGTGTTCTCACATCCATAATAGTATTCAATTTGATAATAGTGAAACCTCAAAGGTAAAACTCAATTCATCTCAAGAAGATAGAAACACCATATGATCCAACTATAGTAACAAAGCTCGCGGTCCATCAAGATCGTGCCAAATCAATAACAAGAATGAGCGAGAGATCAAATAGATAGCTACTGGTACATGCGCTTAGCCCCGAGGGTGAACTACTCCCTCCTCATCATGGTGGCCGCCGGGATGATTAAGATGGCCTCCAGTGATGGTTTCCCCCTTCGGCAGGGTACTAGAACGGGCTCCCGATTTATTTTTCATGGCTAGAAAGGCTTGCGGTGGTGGAACTCCCAATCTCGGTTTCTTTCTGGAGGTTTATCTATTTATAGGAATTTTTGGCATCGGTTTCACGTCAAGGGGTTCCCGAGGGACCCACAAGCTAGGGAGGCGTGCCCTAGGGGGGCCTACCCTTGTGGTTGCCTCGGGACTCTTCTGGCCCAACTCTGATGCTCCGTGGGCTTCTTCTGGTCCATAAAAATCATCATAAATTTTCAGCTCATTCGGAGTCCATTTGATGTTCCTTTTCTATAAAACTCAAAAACAAGGAAAAACATAAACTGGCACTTGGCTCTGGGTTAATAGGTTAGTCCCAAAAATAATATAAAATAGCATATTAATGCATATTAAACATCCAAAACAGATAATATAATAGCATGGAACAATCAAAAATTATAGATACGTTGGAGATGTATCATCCACTTCGGCCCGGAGTTAGCTCTTGTCACCAGCCAGTTGGTCATGCTGCTCGCCGGCTTCGGCGAGCGCCTGGTGGGCCTCTGCCTTTAGCTACTCCACCTCAGCCTGGAGCTGGCCGGCATCGACGACCGCCTGGTCGCACTGCTGGCTGGCTTCGACCAGCCGGGTTCGCAGGACCGGCACCTTGGCCACGGTGGATGTGCGGCAAGAACTTAAGTCAAGATGATGGCAGAAAAGAATGACCACTTTAAGATTCGAACCAACTTCTTTGCAGTTGGCCCGAATCTCGGGGCTACACCCAGAGGGTGCGCTAACGTGCCCCCACTAAAAAGTATCCAGGACGTACCTTTGGCAAGGTGGAGTGCCTCCTCCTTGGCGGCAAGTTGAGTCATGGTCTGGCGGTGCTTCTCTAGAAGCCGGTTATGGATACCGACTTGGAGACTGTCGAGGTGCTGCAAGAAAGCAAGAATCAGCATGAACCGCAAAGACTTTTTTAAGATTCGACCCAACTACTTCGTAGTTGGCCCGAATCTTGGGGTCTACACCCAGTGGGTGCACTAGCGCGCCCCCACTCACAAGCTAGAAAGACAAGCAATGAGACTAACGATCATGGGGCGCTCTAGCTCCTGCTGGCTCTGGTCGAAGGCTTGGATCTGGATCGCGCGCCCGGGAAGATGCTGGCGCACGGCGTCCATCACCGCCTCCTCCTGCGCGCGTGGCCTGAAGACGGCTCCGCTGGACCCGGCCCGGGCTTGCTGCCACCCGGTGGCCAGGCCGCTTCCCGGCGCCTGCTATGGGTTTACGGCAACCCTCGACGATGGAACCACCAAGGCACGGTCGCTTCCCACCGGCTCCTCCGCAGCCAGCGTCGACTCCTGCGCTCCGGCTGGCGTCGTCTACGGCACTCCGGCCGGCACCCCCTCCGGCGCTCCTCCTGGGGCGGCGTCCCCGGTGCGACCCTCCTCCGCCCGCTCGGCCACATCATTTCGGGGCGGAGGGTCACTACTAGAAAAACCCCTACTAATGGCGCACCTAATATGGCCATTAATGGCGCATCTGTGGTGCGCCATTAACAGCACGCCATTAGTAATTTTTACTAATGGCGCACCACCTGGTGCGCCATTAGTATCTGGTATACTAATGGCGCACCTCGGGTGCGCCATTAGTATAGGCCCAGTGCGCCATTAGTATGCCTCCCAGGGGCCATGTATACCCAGGTGCTTTGGCATACTAATGGCGCACCACCTCCGGATGCGCCATTAGTAACCGCGGCATACTAATGGCGCACTGCCCAGTGATGCGCCATTAGTATGCACTGTCATACTAATGGCGCACTGTCATGTGATGCGCCATTAGTATGAATATTAGGTTTTTTTTATTTTTTTATTTTCTGTTTTTTGCACAGGTTACAAAATGTATAATTTGACAAAATATAGACAGCACACATCAACAACAGATTCATCAAATACAATAGAAGATTAGTCTTTGAATACGATTCATCATATTAATCTCCGAATACAATTCATCATATTAGTCTCCGAATTGAAAAGACCGAACAAAGATAGAACATTATATTACAAGTCTCGAGACCGCGAGTAGCGAGTCTGCCTTCACATTACAAGTCGATATCGATCATCTAAACTACCATCACATAGAAGAGAGCTGCGGTCATCACGATGAGCATCATCACGATGAAACTCGTCTTCATCCGGTTCCTCCAATGCTCCCTCCCCTCTCCCGCTAGATAGCGGGCGTATCTAGATTCGGCCTCGGCCCTAGTGGTGTACCCTTTGTAACTGTTACTGCTGAATCGGTGAACCTGTCTCTGACACTCCTCCCAGTCATCGTAGACTCCGGGAACCTTACCCTTGTACACGACATACGTCGGCATCGCTATGCACTAGCCAAACGAAACGTTAGTACCAATTCACAGACAATACATAAGCAATATATAAGTATGCAACAGAACGATCGGAAGAGAAAAGCAAGACATTAATAGCATTGATTACATCTAATTTGAACGACTCTCGAAACCAAAGAGACATACTACAAGTTCATTAAAGTTTAATTACAACATGAGCCAATCGATGTTTCAGAACTAGACAACTCGACTCAAGGGACCGGAGCGTGGATGAAGCCGCCGTCTATCGTGGGAGTCATGAAAGAACGGGCGTTGTCATCCTGCATTTGTAGCATTGTGTCGATGTCACTGTTGGACGGTTGATTTCTGAGGTAGAACTGCCCCGAGGTACGAAGGACATCTTGATGGATGATTTCCGCAAACTCCGACTGGATGCGAAAGAATTCTTGTCGGAGGTCCGCGTCCTGGATTGCCGACACGCTCGCGGCCCAATCTTTGAGTTTACTCGGTAGCAGAAGTTGATGATGGTCCCGTACGATCGCCCGCATGTGATGGATGGCGTAGTAGGCACCCTTCTGACCGCCAGGCGGCTGCTTGACGCAGCAGAACGTCGTATTGTGGGAGAACACGTGCTTGCCGTACTTACGAATAGGCCTGGTGAAGGTGCCTCCAGATTGGGCGTAGCCGGGGAGAACATCATCAAGAACCTTCTTGACATTCGTGTAGTCTACGTTCGACTGACGGTCCGGGTCGAAATACGTGGCCATGGAATATTTGGGGCTTAGGAGGATGAGCGTGCAACGTGTGTCACTGCAGAAAACACGGAATGTTAAAAGAAAAACGATCGAAATGTAAGAATCCATATGTTATGGGCCGGTTGAGGGGAGGACTTACTCGGGAAAGTAAGGCACGAGGAAGTTATCCTTATCTTGGTTTGCCAGAATGATGCCTTCGAGGTAAGAACTCGCGACTTGCCGGTCCCCAGCGCTGCCCAAGATCTTGGCACGCATGTAGAAGGGGTCGACTATCACGATGTCCGGGGTCTTGTCGCGAATGATCCGCATCTCCATACTCAGCGAAAATAGCCGAACGAAGGTGTAGTGCAGCGGATGAAGGTTCAACATAGCGTGGATGTCATCAAAACGCAAGACGATCGTACGCCCAATGGAGTTATCCACAAAGCCCTTGCCCTCTGGCACCTTGGCCGCGAAAACCGGGTATGCCACATCCTTCTCTCTGAGACGCTGCTTCTCCAAAGCAAGAACACTGTCATGCAGACTCCGCATAGCACCGGTTGCAGCATTGAGCATATTTGTCGGTAGCATCGCCCTACCCGCCACATGCACCCTCCTCGAGATATCCTGCGGTGAAGGTGGCCCGTCCTGAGCACGGATCGTACTCGGTGCCGGCTGGCTCGCACCCTTCTTAGTCTTTCTTTTGCGTGCCTTCTTCTTCTCCTGTAATGGGACCGAGTTCTGCTCACAGACCGCCTTCTTGAGTGTGTTGGGGCTGATAATATTTCGCACCTCGCCTATCTGAGGCTCGGTGAAGTCGGCAGCTGGAGGCGTCTCCTGAGAGCTGAATGCCAGACGGCGCCTGTTGCAACTTGGCTTCTCCGCGGTACGAGCTAGATCGCACACGTCTTTTGTTGGGTTTGGTTCTTGAGAAGGAGGACCCATGAAGTCGCCATCGTACCCATACTTGGCAAAGTACTGATCGATGTTGCCAAATGTATCATCGTCGTCGTCGTCGTCGTTCTGATCCTGTGCCATATGCATGTTTGGATCCAGTGGCATAGGGATGTCCGGCACCATTACGGCGGTCTTGCCATGGGGACGACTTGGCACCGGCACGACTGGCGGTGTTGTCTTTGGGGTGGTGTCCCCCGCCCCCAAACGAATCTGGCTCTTCGGCCAAAGCAGGGGCCAGCTCAGGCAGGCGCTGAGGGTCATCACGTCTTCATCGTCGGCCCCGATGGGTCGAATCGGAGGTAACAAGTCGTCGCAGCCTGGCAGCACCCGAACCAGTTGAACCCTAAACAAGTTGGGTGGCATCTAGGTACCGTGGAACAAGGGGTTGCCCGGTTGAACGATTTTGCCCTTGGCGACATCGACCAACTCGTTGTTCACGAAGTGGAGGAGAGTGCACGGAACGTCGGCGGCGCCCTGCGAAAACTTGTAGGGCGTCAGGGATGCCCAGTCAAAGGCAAGGATATGAAGTCCTCGGCCGAGAGAGGCTTAATTAGTTACCGTGATGATGGCGTCGAGCTCGGCTAATGTCGAGGCACCGCCAACGGCGGGCGTGCAGTTGACGGAGGGGCCGCTTGCTGAAGAGGTGCCGGCCGGCATACACCCGGGTGCATTAAGCTCCCGTGCCGGCGTCGGAGACACCAATGCCGCCTCCGCCGGAGGCACCAATGGCCCCGCCATCGCATTATGCGAGTTGCTGGCCGTGAAGCTAGGAATCGGGGGCGGCCCCTGTTGGCCGCCCGCAATCCACGCACTCAACCCCGAGATCAAGGTAGGCACAAGGGCGGTGATCGTCGCTCCGAGTCGTTGTTCCACTTGCTCTTGGACAATCTCCGGAATCCGCGCCACCTGTGCCTTGAGTTCTTGAACCTCACGCGCCTGGCTTTCCGAGCTGGTCTTTTTCTCCTTCCGCACACCAGCGGTATAGTATGACCCCCATTTTGTCGACAAGCCTTTGCCGGCCACATGACCAGCTAACGTCGGCTTACTGAGCTTATCCTTGTTCTTCATTACATTCAACCCCCTATTTAGAGTGGTGTCCCAAGGGTTGCTCTTAGTCGACTCCGCGCTACTGCTTTCAGTCGCCTGCGGAAGGAATGTGAACCATTTAGAAATTTGGCTTCATTAATTAGAATGCAACCATATGGAGCTAATTACGCGGGGTGTATTCCTTACCAGAACAAGCTCAAGCGCCCTGGTCTTCGGATCCGTGGTAAGCTCCTTTGTTATTGGGTCCTCCTTGTACCGGGCCCTGACATAGTTCCTAGTCTGCTTGTTACCGCTGTATTTCTCGAAGCATGGCGGTAGGCCTTGCTCGGCACGGTCCGCATCCTCCTTGTCCCATATAGGCTCCGCCACTCTGTAACCGCCGGGACCGAGTGTGTGTTCCCCTATGTTCAGCTCCCACATTTTTTCCCCCACTCACTTGATTGGGAGCTTGCGGTGCTCGAGCAATTGATCTTGAAGTCGTTGTAGTCATCTTCGGTGATCGAAGGATTTTTCTCCTTGATCTTCTGATAACTCTCACCTTTCTCGATCATTCTCTTCACATTGCTTTTCCAAGTAGACAGGGCCTTGCTCATCTTCGTGAGGGCAGCATTGTTCACTTTATTCCCTTTGAGGCTTGTGTTTTCAAATTCAGCGGGGAACTTGTATCGTTCGTGCAGCTTCGTGAAGAGGAGGTTGCGCAAATTCCCTCGGTCAGGATGCCTCAGGTTCTCGGTGTTGATCGAGACGGTGCTTCGGACAATGCACCCGAGCTGAAGCGAGTACCCCTTGACTATTCGTTCGGGCGCCGTTGGATTCCCGTTGGAGTCCACTTCAGTAACTTCCTCCTTGAGGGTGCGGAGCACGATCGGGCGCCGGTCCTTTCGTTGCCTCTTCGGTTGGCTGCCATCTGTGTGTGCGCCGCCATCATCAGTGGTGGCATCCTCGGCGGCACCATCAGTGGTGGCATCAGTGTGGTCATCCTCGGCGGCACCATCTGTGGTCTCAGGATCGGTGGGGAAGGCGGCGGCCTCATACAAGTGAGGTTGTTCCTCCAGCTCCTGGGACAGCTCCCAGAATGCCTTGCCGCCCGAACCCCCGGCCTCATCGTTGTGGGCCATGTTTCTCTCTAAATAGAAACAAATTTTGGTCAAAAAGTTGGTTATTGTCAAGGAACAAGATCTCTAAGTTGACCAAATAACCTAATTCTCAGGGTAACCTAGTTCTTGAGGGGTGTGTCTACAAAGTTGGTTGCTGCAAAGATACAACGTTGTGAGTTTGGTCAAATTGCCTATGATGTTTGTGATATTGCCTTGGATCTTGAAGGCACTGTTGCATGATGCAGTGGTACAGCCAGCATGGGACCTCATCTTTGCAGGCTAATTTTCTAGATTGTAACACTGGGATTTGTGCACAAGCTAAGCTAGCTAAGACAGTAGCTTCCTTGCAACCCACAAAAGACAAAGGAAAAGGGGTGAAAAGGGGGAGACGGTTAGCTTTGATGAGCAGGCAACATCTTCCTAACCCCCTTCTTCTTGTCTCCTCTCACTATCTCTCTCACACACATGGCAAGCAAGGGTGTCTGAGTGTGTGAAAAAAATGCTAAACTAATCCAACCACTAAAGCAAATTAATTTTTATTTCGGTTGAGAATCGGGCACCTTCTAGGTCAAGAAAATTGGGCATGACCTTTGCTAATTTTCTTGACCTTGGAGTGCCCCATTTCTCAACCGAAACGGAAATTAATCAACGTTTCAGGAGAAAGGGGTCATTTTAGAAGATCACAAGTAGCAGCAGCATCACTTGACAAAATCACAACTAGCAGCAGCAACTCGAAGATAGCAGCAGCAGCATCACTTGACAAGTAGTACAGCAGCAGCAGCAGCAGCATGCATGCACTTGGTGCACAGAGTCCCATTTTCAATTTAGTTTCAGTAAAAATGCCACTAGCAAATACAGAGCAAAAATCCACTAGAAGTACACTGTAAACCCACTAACATTTACAGTGTAAATTCCACTAACAATTACAGAATGACAAAACAATATATTTATAATACAACATATATAAAGAAATCTCCGAGTATGGAGATCTTGTAATCAGAAGTAAACACAAGCAAGCTTCAATCCAGATAAAGGCAGTGGAGGCAAAGGCACTAAATCAAAATAGACACCTTAATTGTTTGTGTCCTACATATGTACACCGAAACAAGAATATTACTTTATACTGCAGCCATCACTGCAGCCTGAGCCTCACCCGTTAACTGTTGATTCCTCAAAAAACCAACCTCTTATCTATACTTACTAGTACTTTATACTGCCAAGCAAAAGGAGCGTTAGCATCCCTCTCCATGTTTAATCTCATAGCACAATGATAAAGTTATCTTGTCCTGGCCATGGGGAAGCACCAAAACCCAATGGAGCCATTTTTTTGTTTTATGAGTTATATAAAAAATTAAATAGTTCCGTGGTTCAGGCATAATTGCCCTCATGTAGGATGGACGGGTGGCCAGGCAGGCTTGTTTAGTTTCGTCACTCAGTGTAGCTAGTTGTCTATACTATCGACCAATAACCAGTTGACTTGATGATCATCGTGTTCATTTTTCTCCTTCACTTTCCTTCTGGTGGAAGCAAGGCATCACTGGTTCATTGTGCATGTATGCATCACTGGTGGAAGCAACCTACACAAAACATATATCACCAACAGGACGGAAAGCGTCTTATCAGACCACATATCATCTCATCTGATTGCAATCTACCTTCCAGTCTTTTGTATCCCCTCACCCTTTCCAGGAGAGACACAACTAATTCTCCAGTGAAAAACAATCAAAGGCAGACACAAATAATAACGCATTCTTCATACTAAAAACCAGTGAACCAAGAGCAACGATACAGTAAACTAGGCTAACATCACACCCGCTGGAAAATTAAAAATGCACAGCCCATCGTGTTGGCCAGAGTTAATCATATAACAATATGCTTCTCTAAATTATAGGAATCTGAGCAAAGCCACGACAAGTAAAAAAAATCATGCTACAAGACAGATCAGACAACCGCAGTACAAATCATCTACACCCTGATATCCCCATCCTTCCAGGAGACTAACTAATCTCTAGTGTAAAACAAGACAGCCATACAATGTTCATACTAAAACCTCTGGTTACATGAAAAAGTGTTCCAGTGAACCAAGAGGAACAACTATGATGTGAGTGAATTAATCTAGGATGACACCACTGGAGAACTAAAAATACATAGCCCATCGTGTCGGCTAAAGTCAACCGTGGGATAATAAGCTGCGCTAAAATTCATGCTACAAGACAGATCAGACAACCTACTGAAACAATATCAACAACAGGAAGCAAAGCATCCAGATGAACATGCAACTGCGGGAAGCAAAACTCGTCTCCATGCATACCTCTCGGACCACAGTATTCTCCAGGGGTAGGGTTCCTCTCACGAGTTCTCTTTGCCTACAATTCAGAAGGTCATCAGCGAATAGTAATTCAAATGCATGGATCATAATCATTCTGCATTAATAAATAATTTTACTCGAGGCAATGAATGAAATGTGCATCAAACTGGTCCTGGCGGAAGCTGAGTGCAAATTATCATGCTCATATGGAGATGGGATGGGAGGAGGGAAGGGGATAGGGGTCGGGGCGGTAGCTTACCTTGGAGGAGCGGGCCGGGGTGGAGGAGGCGGCGTCCGGTGGTGTGGACGGGGCGGCGTCCGGGCAGCGGGACGGTTGTGTGGACGGGGCGGCGTCCGGGCGGCGGGGTCGCGTCGAGGCGGCGGGGCAGCGTCGAGGTGG
>NC_041386.1:310937794-310938408 GCF_002162155.2 Triticum dicoccoides
AGGGGATCTAGGGCGAGGGAGAGGGCGAGGGAGGGAGAGGGCGAGGGCGAGGGCGAGCAGTGGGTCAGGGCAGCGGCGGCGGCGATGGTGGATCGAGAGGGAGAGGGAACTGGCGAGGGGGAGAGGGAAGGGGGGATCGGGCGAAGGGGGAGAGGGAAGGGGGGATCGGGCACCTCACCGTGGGCACAATACTAATGGCGCACCTCGCCGTGGTGCGCCATTAGTGTATCCATACTAATGGTGCACCTCACCGTGGTGCGCCATTAGTATTTTTTTTATTTCAACTCAAGCCAACATGTTATGTACCACCAGAACTGATCCACATCAAGTCCCCTCTACTAGCTCGACTGGTCAGCAGCTAGTTCTCACACCAGGAGGTCCTGGGTTCGACTCCCAGGCTCCACAAATTTTTTTTAGCATTTAAAAAGCTGTTTGATACTTATTTGTGTTTAAATATGTTCAAACTTGTTTAAATAATAACAGTAATATTTTTTTATAAGACAGTAGCATTTAAAAAGCTGTTTGATATTTATTTTTTTTATAAGACGGTGCGCGGGATGCGGGGGGTCGGCGGCGGCGGTTGAGTAGGGGAATCGAGGGTGCGGGGGGTCGGC
>NC_041386.1:310938538-311002593 GCF_002162155.2 Triticum dicoccoides
AGGGGGACCGGATCTGGAGGGGGATCGAGATCGAGTGTCCATGAAATTTAAAAATATTCATGATAGTTCAAAAAGTACCCATGAAATACAATCGAGAAATGAAGTCTACGATTTAAATACAATCGATCTTAGCTAGCTATCTGTTCACAATCTTCTTGCCCTTCTTTTTCGCAAATGGAGTTCTTCTGTGGAACGGACGTCCTTTAGGTTGGGTGGTCCTGCTTCTTCTTGTGGTGTATGCTGCTACTTCATCATCATCGTCATGTTCGATCCTCGGGTCGCTGTACTTGTCGAAGTCTTGCTCATTGGCTACTCCATCCATTCCGATGATCTTCCTTTTGCCTCTCCTCACGACAACACGACTGGGCTTTGGCGGGTCGGTAATGAAGAAGCATTGGTCCACTTGGGAAGCCAGTACCCATGGCTCATTTTTCGCGGTGACGTTTGCGCCCCCGGTCTTGGATTTGGCTTCGGGTATAACCATGGTGGTGAAATACCGGTCTTCTTTTATGACGTTCTTGGCCCATCTGACACGGAACATCGGGACCTTCTCTCCAGCGTAGCTCAGCTCCCAGATCTCCTCGATCCTTCCGTAGTATCTGTCCTTGTCGTTACCGGTGTAGGATTCCATCGTTACCCCGGAGTTCTGATAACCATCGCTCTTCATGTCCTTGGCCTCGGTGTAGAATGTGTAGCCATAGATATCGTATGCCTCATAGGTCATCAGGTTGTGCTCGGCGCCCTGTGACAAGGCGAATATGAGTTGTTCTTCCGCGGAAGAATCCTCATGTAAAGGGTACGACAGAAGCTTCTGCTTGAACCAACGCGTGAAACATGAGTTGTGCTCTTTGAGTATATCTCCGTCCATCCTCTGTTGGCCTCGGTCATTGTACGTCTTCTTAATAAAGGTTTTGTGCTCTACCACCCAAGGATCGACCACGTCTATGTGTTGTAGCGCGACTAGGTTTGCTCTTTCAAAGTCGGCGAGTCGACCCTCGAAGTCGACATGCATTTCGCGGCGACCCTCACGGTGACCCCATCCAGCGAGCCTGCCGAGGTGCCTGTTGACGGGCAGACCAACGGGGTTCTCGATGCCTAGATAATTCGTGCAGTAGGAGATGCACTCTTCGGTCAGAAAGCCCCTGGCTATGCTTCCCTCTGGACGTGACATGTTGCGAACGTATCCTTTGATGACACCATTCATCCTTTCGAACGGCATCATGCTGTGCAGGAACGTCGGCCCGAGTTGGATGATATCCTCCACTATATGGACCAGCAGATGCACCATAACGTCAAAGAATGCGGGCGGGAAGTACATCTCAAGCTCGCATTGTATCACCACGATCTCTTCCTGTAGCCTTCTGAGTTGCCTCATGCCAATCGACTTCCGAGAGATGACGTCGAAGAAGTTGCATAGGCCAAATAGCGTTTCATGGACGTGCGCGTCCATGATCCCACGGATTGTAACTGGAAGTATCTGCGTCATCAGCACGTGACAGTCGTGAGACTTCATCCCGCTGAACTTCTGCTTCACTGGGTCTAGGTATCTGCTTATCTTCCCCGCGTAACTGTAAGGAAGTTTTACTCCTAGGAGGCAGGTGAAAAACTGCTCGATCTCCTCCTGACTTAGAGTGAAGCACGCGGGAGGGTAGTCATTTCCGGTCTTCTTGGCCTTTTTGCCTTTGCGACGACTTTCTGTGTCCTGCTTCGCCTCATCATCATCATCATCATCATCATCATCATCATCATCATCATATATAGCGTGAAGCTCCTGCCTGATGCCCATTGATTTCAAGTCTGCCCTTGCTTTCGGCCCATCTTTGGTCCTCTCTGGCATGTTGAGCAGGGTACCAAGCAGACTCTCGCACACGTTCTTCGTGATATGCATGACATCAAGGATGTGAGGCACACGGTGGATCTTCCATTACGGCAAGTCCCAGAAAACAGACCTCGTTTTCCATACCTTCAGCGGCGGCTCTGGCGCCTTTTTCTTCTTTCCCGGCAGTGGGCAGTCTTTCCAATTTTTCAACAGCTTGTCTATTTTCTCGCCGCTCCTCGTACACGGGCGTTTTCGGGGTTCGGTTTCACCATCGAATAGATCCTTGCGTTTCCTCCGCGGGTCATCGTCGCGAAGCCACCTTCGATGTCCCATGAACACGGTTTTCGAAGACCCGGGATCTCTATCTAGCTGGCGATACGTTGTGTCATCCATGCACCTTACGCATCCAGAAAATCCGTGGACTACCTGCCCCGCAAGATATCCGTAACCGAGATAGTCGTGCACCGTCGTGAGCAGTGCGGCTCTCATAGGGAAATATTCTTTCTCTGCGGCGTCCCACGTATTGGCTGGCGTTTTCCACAGCGTGTCAATCTCCTCTTTCAGCAGCCCCAGATACAGATTGATGTCGTTCCCTGGTTGTTTCGGCCCTTCAGTTAGCATACTCATGTGAATGTACTTCCTCTTCATGCACAACCAGGGGGGAAGGTTGTACATCCACACGAACACAGGCCAGGTGCTATGTGTGCTTCTCTGGCTGCCAAATGGATTGACTCCATCGGTGCTCGCGCCCAGCATGATGTTCCTTGGATCGTTCCCAAATTCTGGGTATTCGAAGTTCAACGCTTGCCACTGGCTCGCATCCTTAGGGTGACTCAGCATCTTGTCTTTTTTATCTATCTCCGGATCATTTGCGTCATCTTCTCGCTTCTTCTCCTCCCTATCCGCGTGCCAACGCAGGAGCTTTGCTACCTTAGGGTCCGCGAAATACCGCTGCAGACGAGGAGTGATCGGAAAGTACCACACCACTTTTCGAGGAGCTTTCTTCCTCTTCTTGTATCGAGTGACACCGCACACCGGACATATGGTAGACTCCGCGTGCTCGTCCCGATAAATGATGCAATTGTTCATGCACACATGGTATTTCACGTGCGGTAAATCCAAAGGACACACGATTTTCTTCGCCTCCTCCAAACTGGTCGGGCACTTGTTCCCCTTGGGAAGACGTTCGTGCCAGAATGACATGTTCTCGTCGAAGCATGCGTCGGTCATTTTGTGTTTTACCTTCATCTCCAGAGCCATGAGCGTTACTTTCAGGCGGGTATCCTCGGGCCTGCATCCTTCATACAATGGAGTAACCGCGTCTAACTCAAGTTGATCCATCTTGGCTTTCTCTCGGGCGGCAGCTCTTGCGTTATCCGTCTGCTTGAGAAGCAGCTCTTGAATATGAGGGTCCTGCACCCAGCCCATCGATGGTCCAGTGTCGTCTGCTCCGCCGGCATCATCATCATGTCCTGCATCTTCTACATGATGACTGTGTACAGCATCACCGTCGTGATCATCTCCTGGGGATTCTTCGTCTTCTCGCCCCCCCGAGCCGCGGTGGTTGTCTTGCTGCCCTTCCTCATTTCTTGCCCGGCCCCCATGGACGACTTCGTAGTCATCTTCATCACCTTGCCACCTATAGCCATCCATGAAACCACGCAAGAGCAGGTGGTCCCGCACCTGCCCGGAATCCGGGTCCGCAATAAGGCTATTCAGCTTGCATCTTCGACACGGACATCTTATCTCCGTCTCGTTCTTTTGAAGCATCTCGGCCTTCGCGGACCTCAAAAACCTATTCACGATGCCTTCGGTCATCGTGCGGACCATGGTCGCCTGCGGGGTAGAGCAAAACGATATTTTAGAACCAAGAAAACATTTGGCATGACTTTCCCTAAAAATAGGACCAAAAAGAATGCTTAATGCCAAAATTCTCGCCGAAACGGAAATGAATCAACATTCCGGCAAAATATTGGCAACTATCGCATTTCAAATACCGGTACACCTCCAAACACAAACACATATGCAACACCACAAACATATGCAACACCACGAACATACATAGATCTAGCTAGGCCATAAAAAGTGCATGTGCACATTGTTGTAGGGAGAACAACATAAATATAGCTTCCCCCCTTACTTACCTAGCAAAACAAGGTAACTTAACCACTTAATTTGAATGAATCTCTGGTGGAAATGAGGTGAAAAAGAGGAGGCACCCGAGACAAGGAGGAGGCGGTGGAGAGAATGAAGTGGGGAGAAAGTGAGTGTGGGAGGAGAGGCTGTCCAAAATATCTTGTTGCTGCCCACTTACTAATGGCGCACCAGCAGCAAATGCGCCATTAGTAATCCAGGTTACTAATGGCGCACCCCCTGGTGGTGCGCCATTGGTACTTTTGCAAAAAAAGGAATAAAAACAATAATAAAAAAATAACATTAGTGGCGCACCTTATGGCTGGTGCGCCATTACTAGCTACAACTAGTAATGGCGCACCACCAGTTGATGCACCATTAGTATGTTTGGACATGCGCACTAGTTCAAAAAAAAAATTTGGTACTAATGGCGCACCGTCGGCAGGGTGTGCCATTAGTAGTTTCAACACTAATGGCGCATCAGAAGGTGGTGCGCCATTAGTATATACTAATGGCGCACCACAAGTCTGGTGCGCCATTAGTGTCATTTCCATCTATAGCCCTTTTCCTAGTAGTGGGTCCACTATTATCTCCTCCACCTCCGAGTCGTCGGTGGCCGCCTCCAAGTTGCGCTCCTCCTGTGCCGGCGCCTCTACGACCGTCGTCACTGGCTCCATGCCCTGCGGCATCTCTGGCCTAGCCGGCTCCACGGCGGCCTGCTACCTCACCTCCGCGGCTTGGCCGAAGCCTAGGCTGAGGTTGCCGCCAGCTCCTCCTTGGCCTTGTTCCGGTCTCGCCAAGCCATGCGCTTGGTGTGCGCCAGATCCAGGCCGAGGTCTTCCTTGAGCGCGAGCTCCTCCTAGTCAGTGTCGCTGCTTTGGGACTTTCGGAATGTGAAGCCGCCTCCGGTCGCCGCATCCGTCGCCGCTAGCGCTAAGTCAAGGGGCGTCCTGCGCCATGCAAGGAAGATATAAGCGAGATGCGGCCCATCAGTCAGCAGAAATCAGCAAAGGAAACTTACCCGATCGCCATCGGGAGGGCCGGCCTCTTTGGCTGCACCGTGCCAACCCGGCGGATCTTCTTGGAGGCCACCTTGCCACATGCATCCGGCCCCTCCGTCGCGCGCTTCGCGGCCGGCTTCATCGCCGCGTCGTCCTTCCCATGTGGTCGGCTCGCCGCGGCCGGTGCACGTGACAGCCTGACATCGGCCGTCTTCCTCGGCCGCCTTGGGGGACGATGCTGCTGTCCCCTCCCCTCAGTGGCGCTACACCACTGGCGTGTGTCAGGATTTCCACATCATCGTCCGACCAATCTCGCAAAAGATCTGGATGCGGAGACTTGTCCACGCAGAGCACTTCACCGGCTTCCGCCCCCTCCGAACGAGCCCACTGGACGGCCAGTACATGTGTCCTCGTCCCGCCTTGTGTTTGTCGGATTGTGTTCAGCAACACCTCCCGCGTTGCATCAGGGCGAACGAGGAGTTGAGACATTGCCAAAACTGAGGACCAAGGACTCACCGCTGGCACCGGGTACTCGGCATTGTAGGGTGCCTTGCGGAAGCACCAGTCAGGGGGCAGCCCGGCCTTGGAGATAGCGTTGAGCCAGTCGGTAACCTACTCTGGCAGCAGCCTCCCGGACGACATCTGGTGGCATCTCGGCGGTCACCCACCTGGCCGATGATGTGCGTCCGGCGTTGCAGAGGCAGCACCTAGCGTGCGATGAAGGCGGCGACGAGATCTGCCCCCTTGAGCCCCTTCGGCCCTGTCATCTCCTGGATCTGGTCGCACAGATTCTGCATCCCCTACGGTGGATTCTTGGGCATGTGGCCCTAGTTCTTCTTGGCGAGTGGCTGCTCATTGAAGAACGGGAGCAGGTTGATGGCGTCGGCTCTTCCGCCGATGTTGCGCACGTAGAAGAAGGTGTTCTGCCACTTCTTGTCAGAGACCTCGATGGGCATATTGGGAAATACCCCCATTCGGCCGGACCGAGACGATGTCAGCCCGTAGTTGGACATGGCCCCGGCCTCCGGCCCCTACAGCTTTAGGAAGAAGAGGAGACTCCATAGCTCAATGTCTGGCTCCACTCCCAAGTAACCCTCGCAGAGGGTAAGGAAGCCCGAAAGCTCCAACACGGCGTTCGCACCAAGATGATGCGGCTGCAGCCCGAAGAAGGAAAGAAAGGCACACAAGAAATCGCTCACGGGGAGGCCGAGCCCGCGCTGGAAATGGCTGTAGAAGACCATGCGCTCACCATCTTGCGGCTGCGGCTCCAACTCTTCTCCGGGCGCGCGTTCGGCGACGTCCTCCACCGGCAGCAATCGTTGGGTGTCGCGGAGACGCTAGATATCAGCGTCGGTGACAATGGATCCCTCCCACGTGCCCTTTGGCGGCGCCATCTATGGGACTCGGCATGGGTGCGAAGTGCAGTGGAAAGAAGAAGCTAGCACGGCCGATGGTGATTCGGGCAGCATCTGGCGCTCCAGTGGGCCGCGAGCTCGAAGGACTAGAAGGAGAGAAGGAGAGAAAGACGAGGGGCACGTGTGTGAGTGTTTTCTCCGCCCCCACCCTCTGATTTTATAACCACAGCCGAACATGGGGAAGTGGGATCGGCTGCGCCCGCTATTCCACTTCCCTGCATTATGTGGGCACGTTTCCCCCACAAATTAACTGCCCTGAGAAGCACAACCGGCTGTGGCGGCCACAATAAATCCTCGCGCGGGGGCTGAGGGTGCGGCATGGTGGGCCCCAGCCTGCGGTTACATCTCATGCACACATGGTGTGGCAGGGCCTCTCTAGCTACTGTTCGCCACGTGGCGCTTGCGTAGGGCCGAGGGAAGCACGTCCCTTCCCCTTCAAGATTCGGTAGACTCCTCTGTTTCCCGCCCATGCCGGGGTGCCGCGATCCGGCTTCCGAAAGCCGGCGCATAGTGGGTGTTGGCGGACCCAGTGGCCGCAAGCTTCATCAACATTAGTCGCCTTCTCATGGGGTCAAACTGCGAAGGCCCCCCTACTTGAAGCCAGCGAGCCTTCACAGCTTCGGGGACTACTGTCGGGGGGATGGTCCCCGGGCAAGCAATGGAACTTGGATCCCTTTCAAAAACATCGGGGCTAGCAATGCCCCTCAATCCGGTTTGTCCTTGGCTGGCTTCCCAGTGTAACCTGGCCAAGTCCTGCAACCCGGCCAAGCCAACTAGCGCATGACGGTCGGTTCCTGCAAGTCAAACCTTCATCGACAAACCAGCATGGCTACAGTGCACCCCCCCTTACGTCGGCCTGGGCAGGCGCGGCTGTCGTGCCGACCAAGCCCCCACCTAGGGCAGGTAGCGCCTTGGAGGCGCGGCCCTGTAGCAAGACGGCGCAGCCGTCCCATCATGACCAACACGGCGTGTCTATAGTACCCAGCAGCCGACCGTACCCATGCCCGGTGGGCCCGGTACGGCCCGCAACCGATGGACCTGGCGAACCCGGTGCCTCGCTGCTGACCCAAGACTCTGACAACCCAGCCCCAGGCCTATGTAACTTTACCATTGTAACCTTGGGGGTTAGCCTATAAAACCCCTAGGAGGACGTCATGCACGGGGCGATCAGAAGAGAACTCCACACACACACACACACACACACACACTCATATCCACCCCACGGAGAAGGAGTAGCCTATGCACTGGCCTGCCTTCCTTCCTCCCCAAAACAGCTCTAGGAGCAAGATTGTACCATCCTCATATAAACCACCCTAGGTAGGACTAGGGGTTTCTTCTCTCTGGAGAGCCCCGAACCTGGGTACGTCTTGGGTCTCACACTCGCTCATACCGACCTCGCCTCTAGAGCCCACCAGTTGCCTCTTGCCTATCCCTCTCTTTTGCCACCTCGTGGCATCTGCCGTGCGCCCTCCACCACATATAGTCTAAGGCAAGAAGGGGTATGTGGGAGAGGGATACAAGGCCAAAGGCCCGCGGCTATGCACAGGCAGGTACCGGATGTCCGGTCGGTGTCAGACATCCGGTGGCTCATGAGTGACCGGTCGTCTGGCGCGCGTCGGATATCCGATGTTCTGCTTTTGGACAGGTGGCACCAGATTTCCGTAGCCGTTGTACGTCTGGTGACTGGAGGTTGTCGGACGTCCGAAGGTCATCGGTCGTCAGGCCGCTATAGCATATTTGTCTATGGTTCTTCTGGCTGGGTATTTCGCATCAGTTATCGGATGTCCGGTGTCGTCCGGATGTCTGGTGGTTGTTGCTTGCAGCAGCTCCATTTCTTTTGTGTTCACTTTCACGCTTCCCTCGCGGATGGTGTAGGTGATCCTTGGCGCTTGCACTCCTCCTCGTTGTTCATGAAGCTCCGACAATACCTATGCATGCCCATGAGTGGAGTGTCAAGTAGTATACCATCCTCGAAGGGGTTAAGTGAACACATGTAAAGGAGATGATTCACCTTTGTGTATGTGAAGTAGATGTCGCACGTGTCACCTGCCAAACAGACTCTTGACATGGTGATCTCCGTAGGATGCTCTGCATCACTTCATCAACTTTCTTGGGTTCGGATATGGAGACGAATGCAAAGTGCTCACGGAAGTTTGCTAGTTGCATAGCTCTTGAGTGAGTAAGTGGAGCAGGTGCATTGATACTATCAATTATCTTCTCGATCAGAACTTCATTAGCAACCTGAGGATGGACAGGGCGAAGACTTTGCTATTGCTGATCATTGTCTTCATCTTCAGCTTTGTCTTCAGTCTCAACATTTTCTGCACGCTGAACGGGGGTTGGAATCACAACTACATCATATCCTTGATCCTCAGTGGGCATAATTTCTCCAGTACCCATTAGCTTGCACTAGTAGGAACTTCATCTAGCACATTTGGCAGGTGCTCTCTTTGCGAGCCCTTAGTCTCATCGAACCACACATTGATACGTCTCCAACATATCTATAATTTTTTATTGTTCAATGTTATTATATTATCTGTTTTGGATGTTTTATATGCATTAATATGCTATCTTACATTATTTTTGGAACTAACCTATTAACCTAGAGCGCAGTGCCAGTTTCTGTTTTTTCCTTATTTTTTGTTTTATAGAAAAGGAATATCAAATGGAGTCCAAACGAGCTAAAAATTTATGGTGATTTTTATGGACCAGAAGAGACCTACGGTGCATCGAGGTTGGGCTAGAAGAGTCCCGAGGCGACCACAAGGGTAGGAGGCACCCCCAGGGTGCGCCCCTGGCTTGTGGGTCCCTCGGGAACCCCCTGACATGGAACCGATGCCAAAAATTCCTATAAATCCCAAAACACCCAGAAAGAAACCTAGATCTGAAATTCCACCACCGCAATCCTCTGTAGCCATGAGAAACCAATCGCAAGCCTGTTCCGACACCCTGTCGGTGGAGGAAACCATCACCGGAGGCCATCTTCATCATCCCGGTGGTCTCCAAGATGAGGAGGTAGTAGTTCACCCTCGGGGCTGAGGGTATGTACCAGTAGCTATGTGTTTGATCTCTCTCTCTCTCTCTCGTGTTCTTGATTTGGCATCATATTGATGTACCGTGAGCTTTGTTACTATAGTTGGATCATATGGTGTTTCTCCCCCTCTATCTTCTTGTGATGAATTGAGTTTTACCTCTGAGGTTTCACTATTATCAGATTGAATACTATTATGGATTTGAGAACACTTGATGTATGTCCTGCGTGGGATACCCGTGGTGACAATGGGGTGTTCTATTGATTCACCTTATGTATGTTTTGGCACTCAACTCACGGATTCCCGAGGTGACATTGGGGTAACCTATGCATAGGGGTTAATGCACATTTTCTTCATTGTTTCTCTGGTAGGAATCTTGGTGCACTCTTTGAGACTCCTTGTGTTGGATTGAATATTATGAATCTGAAGTTGTTTGATGCATATCGTATAATTGACCCACGGATACTTGTGGTGATATTGGAGTATCTAGGTGACATTATGGTTGATGGATGTGTGTCATATGGTGTTTTTTTACTACGAACTCTGGGGCTGTTTGTGACACTTATAGGAATAGCTCAATGGAATGATTCGAAAAGAATAACTTTGAGGTGGTTTCGTACCCTACAAGCAATTTCATCTTATGTTCTCCGCAATAGGAACTTTGAAGTGGCTTTTGTCGCATGATGAGGGATTGCCATATGATTTAATTATGTTATCATTGTTGAGAGAACTTGCACAAGTGAAAGTATGAACCCCTAGGCCTTGTTTCCAAGCATTGCAATACCATTTTTGCTCACTTTTGTTACTCGCTACCTTGCTATTTTTATATTTTCAGATTACAAAAACCTATATCTACTATCCATATTACACTTGTATCACCACCTCTTCGCCAAACTAGTGCACCTATACAATTTACCATTATATTGGGTGTGTTGGGGAGACAAGAGAGTCTTTGTTATTTGGTTGCACAGATTTTGGAGAGAGACCATCTTTGTCCTACGCCTCCCACGGATTGATAAATCTTAGGTCATCCACTTGAGGGGAAATTGCTATTGTCCAACAAAACTGTGCGCTTGGAGGCCCAACACGAGTCTACAAGAATAAGGTTGCATAGTAGACATCACACATCTAAAGTTTCAACCACTTTATAGTGAAAGAGGTCGAAGACCCTATAGGTGGGCTAATCCTTTTCGTAACCAAGCATAAAACCTTCATGTGCTTTGAGTGCAAATTTGGAAGCGCGATGTGGATCCTTTATCCAAAATCTGCAACTGAAGACATTGAAATAACTTACATTTGGCTTCTTACCAGTGAGCAGTTCATAAGATGTCTTCTTGAAGAATTTATGAAGATATACTTTGTTGATGATGTGGCATGCAGTATCAATGGCTCCAGGCCAGAACTTCGCAGAGTCTTGTACTCATCAAGCATCGTCCAGGCCATCTTAATAAGAGTCCTATTCTTGCGCTCCACGACGCCATTCTGTTGTGGAATGTATCAAGCTAAAAGCTCTTAAGAGATGCCCAGAGTGTCAAGATAAGTGTCGGGGCCTATGTTCTTGAATTCAGTGCCATTGTCACTCTTGATGTTCTTGATCTTGATGCCATAGTGGGTCATGGCATGATTGGAAAATCTTCTGAAGACATCCTGCATTTCAGTCTTATAGAGAATTATATAGACCTGGCTCATGATGCCACTGTTGGGGAACGTTGCATGGAAAACAAAAAATTCTACGCACACGCAAGATCTATCCATGGAGATGCATAGCTACAAGAGGGGGGGTCACCTACATACCCTTGTAGATCGCTAAGCGGAAGTGTTTATCAACGCGCTTGTTGTAGTCGTACACCTACACGACTGTCCCAATCAAGTACCAAACATACGGCACCTCCACGTTCAGCACACGTTCAGCTCGATGACGTCATCGCCTTCTCGATCCAGCAAGAGAGGCGAAATAGTAGATGAGTTCCGGTAGCACGGCGGCATGGTGACGGAGGTGGTGAAACTATCTGCAGGGCTTTGCCAAGAACAATGGACGTGGACAGAGGAGGAACTAGAACTAGAGGGAGATGGGGCACCGCACACAGCTCGGGGATCGTGGTGTGTGTTTCCCCTCTCCTTCCTCTCATATATATAGGTGGGGGAGGAGGGGAGGCAGCCTAAGGCGCCCCGAAGGGGGCCGGCGGCCAACCCAAGGGCCTGCCCTGGCCGCGCCCCCTCCTTCTTTGGCGCCTGGGGAGAAGGCAGGAGGGGAGGCGCCCCCCTCCCCCTTTCCTTTCTCTCATGTTGAGGGGAAGGCATGAGGGGCTAGCCCTCCTCCCTTTCCTTCCCTAGGGATGGCGGCCTAGAGGTGGGGCGCACCAGCCCCTTGTAGGCTGGTGTGCTTCCCTTGTTGGCCCAATAAGCCCAATAACTCCATGTGGCCTTCCCGGAACCCCTTCCGGCGATCCGATAAATACCCGATGCATTCTGAAACCTTACCGGAGACCAAATAGTATTGTCCTATATATCAATCATTACCTCCGGACCATTCCGGAGCTCCTCGTCATGTCCGTGATCTCATCCAGGACTGCGAACAACATTCGATCACTATTTCACAAAACTAATATAATGCTATATCATCAATGAATGTTAAGCTTGCAGACCCTATGGGTTCGAGAATGATGTAGACATGACCGAGATGCTTCTCCGTTCAATAACCAATAGGAGGACCTGGATGCCCATATTGATTCCTACATATTCTACGAAGATCTTTATCGGTCGAACCTTTATGACAACATACATAATTCCCTTTGTCTATCGGTATGTTACTTGCCTGTGATTCGATCGTCGGTATCTCCCTACCTAGTTCAATCTCGTTACCGGCAAGTCTCTTTACTCGTTCTGTAATACATCATCTCATAACTAACTCAGTCATTTTGCTTGCAAGCTTCTTATGATGTTGTATTACCAAGAGGGACCAGAGATACCTCTCCGATAGATGAAGTAACAAATCCCAATCTCGATCCATACCAACTCAACAGACACCTTCGGAGATACCTGTAGAGCATCTTTGTGATCACCCAGTTACGTTGTAACGTTTGATAGCACACAAGGTATTCCTTCGGTATCCTAGAGTTGCATGATCTCATGGTCGAAGGAATAAGTATTTGACATTAAGAAAGCATAGCAATAAACTAAACGACCATATGCTATGCTAACGGATGGATCTTGTCCATCAAATCCTCCTCCAAATGATGTGACCCCATTATCAAGTGACAACATAGGTCTATGGTTAGGAAACCTTAACCATCTCTTGATCAACGAGCTAGTCTAGTAGAGGCTTACTAAGGACACTGTATTTGTTTGTGTATCCACACACGTATTTAATTTTGTGGTCAATAAAATTCTAGCATGAATAATAAACCTTTATCATGATTAAGGAAATATAGTAATAACCACTTTATTATTGCCTCTAGGGCATATTTCCAATAGATGCGCGCAAGCCGAACAAGTGCAAGAGAGACACAGCCGGCGAAGAGACCAGCCGGACCTGGAACGGAGAGCTCCTCCATCCGTTTTACAGTTAGTTGTACGCACGTATGTATCGCTACCTTTTGAAGTTTAATGAAAGCAGCAGGTCCCCTGAACGACACTCGGGGGCTACCTTTTCTATCAAATACCGTGTCCTGCACACTTATGATTTCACCCCCTCCCGCCCGGTTGGTTCATCCAGCTCGGGGGCTCGGGGGCTAGCCGGCTCGACCATACCCCATTGTCCCACTTAGTCCGTTTCGGCGTGTCCGAGTTGCCAGTCCTCTTCGCCCTAACCCACAGACCGGCTTCGGCTGTCGGCTGGCAAGAAACAAAGGCCAAACACACTGGCATGCGGGGACCCGCTAAGTTATTTGGGCAGATTGGTCCATCCGGCACCACCGCATTAAATTATCGCACAACCGGCTGCACGCCAGCCGGCCCAGTGGGTGCTTCATGTGACACCCAAAATTTTTGACCTTGTTTTATTAATTAAAATTTTGCCAGGAAATTAAAACTTCTATTTTCTGGGCTCCCTTTTGATTTTTTTTAAAACCATTTTCTTCCTCGTTGTGATGAAGTTTTTCCCAACCATTTGATAAATTCACTTAAAATTCCAACCAAAATTTGGAGATGTCATGTGATGTTTTTAAATCACTTTTATACAAAAATATATTTTATTCTTGAAATAATTTAAGCTCTACACCCAATTTTCTTCTCTGGTCCAGAGTGCAATTTTGCACTACAACTCATTTAAATATTTCTTTCTAGCCTCCACCAAAATTATGGGATGTTAGTAGTAGCATATGATTCAACTTTATTCAAAAACCCAGTGTTGTTATTTGAAATTTTTGAGTGAATCAACCTCTCTTTCATTCTGGTCCAACTTGAGGATTTGTACTGCAACCACAGTTTTAGTTGCTCCTTTTTCCATGATTCCTTTTTCTACTCTTAGTCCTCCCTACTAAACCCCAAAGTCCAGGAGCATGCACCCATTGGAATGTTTTTGGTTCATGAAATGATGCCATTTAACATCTGTACAGAATTGAAGTTCTGCAATTCTTGCACTAACAAGTTTCTGTTTTTGGCCAACTAACCTCACCAACCTCTCTTTCACCTAATGAGACCACCATCTGTAGTTTTTGACCACTCCAAGAACTGCCTAGATGCCTCTGGCATTTTGTCAAACACCCTATGGGCATGAACAGATTTGGCATGATTGTAAGTTTGTATTATAAACTTGATCCTATGACCCAACAAGCATGTCCACTAGCATCCCAGATACCCCTAGACTAGACCTGCTGATCCCCAGCTCCAACCAAGCCACCTAGCAGGCCATGGCATTTCGCCGAGAAGTTGGTGGGCGTGCACTAGGCGCGCCCAGGGCGCGCCAACTGCAGCCGCGCACCCGAGCCGCCGCGTCGCGCCCCTGGTTTGGCCCACACTGCAGAACCACGCCACGCGCTCCCCTTCTTGCCACAACACGCCAGCCCGCCCTGGCGCCCTATAGAGCAACTGCCAGAGCCCTCTTGGCGGCACGCCGGCGTCTGCAGTATGCCCTGCCATGGTCGGCGCCGCCCGAGCCACCCCAGATCGCCACCTGCCCCCTGGAGCTTCGCAAGCTTATCCCCCGCTCGTCTGCTAGCGCTTGTCGCCGCCACATCGCCCTAGCTACAGGAAGGCGGTTCGCCGGTGAACTTATCCACGGCCGCCGCGGAACCGCCTTGCCTCGCCTATAAAAGGAAGCCCGAGCTCGTCCCCGCACTCATGCAACCTCAGTACACTCCTCCAGTTCCCCCCATGGCAGCCAATCGACCCGAGGAGGTCGTCTTCTTCCTCTCCGGCAACTCCAGCCGCCGCCACTGCCCTTGCCATTCCGGCACCACCAAGGCCTCCCCCTCTCCATTCTCTTCACCAGGAGCCCCCTCTCCCTCTCGTGAGTCCATCCCCCTACACGATTTTGGTCAGGAACCACCATAGCCCCAAACTCACTTCGCCCGACGGCCACCGTCCGCTGCGGAGCTCGCCGCCGGTAGCTCCGTCCACCCCAGAGACCAAAGCGACCACCGGAGTGACCGCCTCAGCCCCCTGAACCCGCGGGTGATCTCTGTTTCCCGAACGGTGCCGCTGTTCGCCAGCGAGCGTCGCCGGAGTTCCGCCCCGCTCGGGCAGAGAGAAAGGAGGGGAGGGAAGACCAGTCAAACCTGACCAGTGGGCCAGGCGGGCCCACTGTCAGTGACTCCCCGCGCGATCCACGCTGGATAAGTGGAGGCGTAAAACCCGTAGTACGTTTTCTCTACCCGAAAGCGTAATCTCGTTTGAACCGTTTTCTTTTTCTAATTTTATGTAAAAATAGATTTTGACCAGATCTTTGACTGGCTATAATTTTTTAAATATAACTCCAAATGAATTGATTCTTTTTCCTACATCTCTCAAATTCTGTCTAGTTTATTTTAAGATTTATTTAAAAAAATTCCAAACAACTTTTTTGTACTGTTTTTGAAATATGTGTTATTTGCATATTTTTGAAAATAGGATTTTTGAAGAGAAGAAAGCTTTCAAAAGATTTGGAGTGCAGCCTGCCTTTCCACACCATGAAGGCAAGCATCTTGAACCCTGGCAAGAATATTTTGATGCGTTGGTTGACACGTTTATAACACCACCTCATTTTGGGAAACTCGTTATTTTATGTGGTGATACGATCATTTGCATGAATGCATATTAGTGATTTTCCTTGCTGTTGGGAATGAATATACTTGTGATGGTAATCATCCTCATGTGCCTTGCATGCATGCCGGAAAGGAATCCGGGAAAGCCTCTGCCTTGGGTAGGAGTGAGCTTGTCGCCGGTCCCCGTCGGGACGGTTATGTCCGGTATGGCATAGTAAGGTATAATGGGTGGTGATTTCGTCAGTTGAAATATATTTGATATACATGTCATGCAGGGAACTTATGAGCCTCCAGAGTCGGCCGTAGATCGAGTCTTGTTCCAGTAACCCCCATACTTGTTTTCGTGCTGCCACTGGTCCCTGCCGTAGGTGAGGTATGGTCCAGTAAGTTGTTAACCCTTGTCTTGGCACACATCGTATAGAGAGGCCATGGTGGAAGATGCCGGCTGCATCCGGTAGGCATGCCACCTGGTCCGGGAGCATGGGTGTATCCGGTTGGGACCGAGAGGGGCGCACCCCTTAGAGCGCGCAATAGAAATTTGATCCCATGCTACGCGAGGTTGTAGCCTCCCCACTTAGAGTTTTGCTTAACAGGTGTCATGGGTGATTCCAGACATGAGTAAAAGTTGGTGTGTGCAAGTCAGGTGTGTTTCAATTAAAAGACCGTAGACGGAATTAGTCCGATGGACTAAAGGAATCCGTTACTCATGGGTAAAGAGTACACTCTCTGCAGAGATATTAAACCTATTCGAATAGTCGTGTCCATGGTTAAGGATTACAGTCTAGGATGGGTCAAGTGTCGGTCTTAGTGTCGGTCTTCGGAGGAGAAACCACTAAACTCGAATATTGATGATGACATGTGAAATATGATGGTTATGATTGTTATCATTATGGACTAACCGTTTGCATTGTTTGAAATAATGAATATCCCTGGGACGGTACCACCTCCTGGATATTCACTATGATTATAAGCCCTTTATGCGGCGTCGCTCAGACGCCCGACTGTGGCATGTTTGTTATTTCATTTCCATATAAGCCCTTTATGTGGCGTCGCTCAGACGCCCAACTGTGGCATGTTCATTATTTCATTTTCATATAATCCCTTTATGTGGCGTCGCTTAGACGCCCGACTGTGGCATGTTTGTTATTCCATTTTCTCATAAGCCCTTTATGTGGCGTCGCTCAGACACCCGACTGAGGCATGTTTGTTATTTCATTTTCTCATAAGCCCTTTATGCGGCGTCGCTCAGACGCCCGACTGTGGTATGCTTGTTATTTTATTTGCTTTATAAGCCCTTTATGTGGTGTCGCTAAGACGCCCGACTGAGGCATGCTCACTTTTACTATCCTTTCGAGACGTCGCTTCAGACATCTGATCGGTGCATTTTAAAACTATTCTGTCATTACATATTCCGGTTGCACATAAATAACCTGCTTGCACGCAACAAGATTTTATTTATGACTGACGATGTGATCATAGAATATTTCAGTGCATGTTGATCAATTATATTATACCTGTGTTCTTAATGTTTGCGAGTACATTCAAAGTACTCACTGGCTTGTCCCTGGCTATTGTCTTGGCCAGATTGCTTGCTTGGAGAGGAGCGTGGCGATGACAGCCTTGGGACCTAAGCAACGGTGATAGCAGCCTCACGAAGATAGGAGTTAACCTGGTCAGCTATTCCTGTGGGAAATGGAGTCCCATAGACCATGGTGAACCACAGACCGCTTCCGCCATCAACCACTATAAACCAGTTGTTGTACTCACAGGCCAGAATGGTCTTGTACCACATATTTTGTAATTTTTTCTTGGAATTTCTGTATCAAGTTGGTGCCTCATCAGCTAATAGTAATCCTGGGGCTGATGAGCACAACGGCCATTTTCTGGAATTTAATGCCCGGAAAACCGGTCGCGACAAACTTGGTATCAGAGCCAGGCTGACCATTGGCTAATCCTATCTTAGCCAGGTCAATAAACTTAGGTAAACCAACCCACCAGACCTCAGCCAAACCCTAGTCAAGCTTCCCTTGCAAGATAGCCACACCGTGACCCGACACCTTTTGGCAGTCGGTGCCCAACCTATCAACCCAACCTGTCGCTCATGCACCAGTGACCGAATCCTGAATAGTCTTTCTCACAAGCATGCGAAGGAAGACTCCGTTCTCTTTTCTATAAAAGGGCACGCAAGGCTCAACCCAACACAGCACAACCTCTACCCAAACCGAGCTAAAATGCCAGGACCCATCGTCCACAATGAGACCACAGCAACCAACCTTGGAGGCTTTGTGACCATACTCGCAAACCTCACCCGTCGTGCCTATGCGTTAGAAGAGCCCCCAGAATATGTTGTGTACCAAGGGTCCATGAGCGGTGAGAGCCGTCAATTCTGGGCCACTGTGCACATCTATGGTAGGGGTCTAGCACCCGAGCGCCCCTACAGGTTCACTGGAAGGGCGACTTCCTTTGGCCACAAGCCATTCAACTAGCTGCTCGAGAAGCTATAGTTCATCTTCAGCACTTGTCGCCCAGAGTTAACTGTCGCTCGTTCCACTACTACCCCAGACGTGAAGGGTATGGTAGACCACCCCAAGTTGCCAACGGAGATCACGAAATGGATCCTGCATTGTTGCACTTAGTGCGCTATGTAGGTGCACTAGAGGAACTGTTCGATCAAATCACCATTGATATGATCGCAGCTTGTGGAGAGCTGGTTCGTCGAGCCACGACGAGAGAAGAGAACGAACCCGACGCCGACAACCTAGTCGTACTGTTCGGACAACCGATCGAGTCCCTGAGATCAGCCCCAGCCACCAACCAAGGTGCTTTGATGACCCCAGAAGCGCTTTGCTGCCTTTTGGGAACACACTCCAACGGGGTTGTGGCCAACAATACCCGAGATGGTCATCATCTCTACCCCGAACCAGCAGCCCCTCAACCCACTCCAGCTAATTCCAACGGTGGGAACCGTGGAGAAGACTCGACATCCACAAGGCACGCTCGCTTGGATGTAAACGAGGTAGACTAAGTCACTCGAGTAGTGTCGAGTCCCAGTGGATCCTCGCTTTGTAATCGTGTGACCTTGTAAATGAACGCCACCTGTCGTTGTGCCCCTGTAGCCTTGCATGGATATGCCAGCATTTCTATCCCAGGCACAGTTACCAAAAACCTCCCTGACAACCCCCACAGTAACACGTCACTTTAGTGAAATATGTGTATCTGTGGTTTGACTCCGACCCTTGGAGCAGAGCTGACAATTTCTTTACCATTCACCACGGTAAAAATGACCCAGCTCCAGTGCTATAAAAGGCCACCGCATGACCTTGCCAAAACACCCCTCACCTTGTGCACCATCCTCACAACCATTTCTTGCCATGCCAAGCCCCAGCATTTATCTGAGAACCCCAGATGCAACCCCGGGTAGTTTTGTCAAGATATTGTAGGATTTTACCTGCAGTACCATGGGCGCTACCCAACCACCCCAGTACGAGCTGTTCAAATCAAGAATCACCCCTTCCACCTCGAGATATTGGGCAGCACTACACATCCCTCCCGTGAACTCAAACCAAGACCCAACGGAGGTCTCCTTCATGGGGAAATCTATGCCGACCCCGCAAATGGCCGTAGAAGCTGCTGCATACGAAGCGCTTGCTCGCCTTCAGACGCCCGACTATGGCATGTTCGTTATTTCATTTTCATATAAGCCCTTTATGTGGCGTCGCTTAGACGCCCAACTGTGGCATGTTCGTTATTTCATTTTCATATAAGCCCTTTATGTGGCGTCGCTCAGACGCCCGACAGTGGCATGTTTGTTATTCCATTTTCTCATAAGCCCTTTATGTGGCGTCGCTCAGACACCCGACTGAGGCATGTTTGTTATTTCATTTTCTCATAAGCCCTTTATGTGGCGTCGCTCAGATGCCCGACTGTGGTATGCTTGTTATTTTATTTGCTTTATAAGCCCTTTATGTGGTGTCGCTAAGACGCCCGACTGAGGCATGCTCACTTTTACTATCCTTTCGAGACGTCGCTTCAGACATCCGATCGGTGCATTTTATTACTATTCTGTCATTACATATTCCGGTTGCACATAAATAACTTGCTTGCATGCAACACGATTTTATTTATGACTGACGATGTGATCATAGAATATTTCAGTGCATGTTGATCAATTATATTATACCTGTGTTCTTAATGTTTGCGAGTACATTCAAAGTACTCACTGGCTTGTCCCTGCCTATTGTCTTGGCCAGATTGCTTGCTTGGAGAGGAGCGTGGCGATGACAGCCTCGGGACCTAAGCAACGGTGATAGCAGCCTCGCGAAGATAGGAGTTAACCTGGTCAGCTATTCCTGTGGGAAATGGAGTCCCATAGACCATGGTGAACCACAGACCGCTTCCGCAATCAACCACTATAAACAAGTTGTTGTACTCACAGGCCAGAATGGTCTTGTACCACATATTTTGTAAATTTTGCTTGGAATTTCTGTATCAAGTTGGTGCCTCATCAGCTAATAGTAATCTTGGGGCTGATGAGCACAACGGCCATTTTCTGGAATTTAATGCCTGGAAAACCGGTCGCGACACTTCACTTTTGCTCAGTGTCTAAAAAAGCCTAAGTCATGCGCGTCCCTTCCAAAGCCAAAACTCCTTGTCACAGACCGGCACTCGGTTGTTTGACTAGCGGGAGGGAGGCCCAAAGAGGGGGCAAGCAAAAAAAGCCTAAGGATGGAGAGCGAAAGCATGAACACTCAAAAAATATTTGCATAATAAAAGGCCCACGGCCGGAGTTCATTACATTTCACTACACCCCAGTGGGTGGACCTCCTACTTAACAAAGTTCACAAGAAAAAAAGACAGATTGGCCACAAGCAGTTGTCGCGTCAGGTTGCGTGTCCCCGCCTCCTGCACGCCATCCGCGGTCGCCGTGCCGGCATCGGTTTGCGCCGGCTCCTCCGCATCGGCCTCTGGGTCCGCCAAGACACTAGTGTTGTCCAACACGGCCTCGTCATCCGGATAGGTGTCCATCTTGTCAGAGCTGCCGGTCGGGTCGTCGAGCGCCACACCGAAGTCGTCGGGCGGGAGCTCTTTGTCGTCCTCCGTCTGATCCACGTTGAATTCCTCGTGTGCAGTGAACAAGGCGAGATAGTTGGATCGCCCAGTGATCCGGCGCGCTTGAGCTTCCAGGTGGGCCTCCACGCCGGCTCGTTGGGTCGGCAATAGGTCTAGACTTATGTCCGGATACCAAGACATGACGAAGCGCAGAGCCAAGTCCACGCCGGTGCAGGCCGAGGATATTCTCCATGCATGGAGTCGTGCCACGCCAGCCTCCAGCCCGCGCGCCAGCCGAGTGACACTATTGGGCACCACCACCTCCGGCCAGAGGGCGGCCGTCATGCCCAACCCAGCCTTGAATAGCCTGGCCATCTGCCTATCTAGGTCGTTCAGGCGGGCTTCACCAGCGAGCATAAGCTCCGAGAAGGTCTAGGCGGCATGCGGGTTGACCGCGGCACCCGCATCCACCTGGGCGATCGGGTGTAGGCGCACAGCTTCCTCCGACATGTCTTGCATCTCCGCGAAGGCCCCTGGTGCATGAAGAAGGGAATTAGTCAGCTATGCAAAAGTTCGGCCAACTCGCAAACCGGCTGGGCAATCGAGGAAATAATTACAGAGGAGGACTTCGTCCAAATGTTGTGCCTCGCACAACATACCATTCTGCTCCAGGCCCATGCGCGGCCCTGGACCTCAAGCTCCTTATCGATCTTGGTGCGCTTCTCGATGGCTGCCTTCATCTCTTCGTCCCTCATGGTGGCCGCCTTCTTGTGCTCGTCCCTCAGCCGGCGAGCTCCACATGGTGCGTCTCCGCCGCCTTGGCGGCCTCGGTGGTCAGCCATCCCACCTCGGCTCGGAGCTGGCTACTGTCGGCAGCCGCTTGCTCGTGCTGCTTGCCGGCTTCGGCCGGCCAGGTTTGGAGATCCAGCACCTTGGTCGTGGTGGCTACAGGGCAAGCCTCCAGTTAGACACAAGATGGAAGAAAAATACTTTAAGATTTGACCGGAGCAGACTGCTGTCGGCGGCCGCTTGGTCGCGCTGCTTGCCGGCTTCGGCCAGCCGGGTTCGGAGATCCAACACCTCGACCATGTTGCCTGTAGGGTAAAACTCCAGTCAGACGCAAGATGGAAGAAAAATACCTTAAGATTCGACCAAACTGCTTCACAGTTGGCCCGAATCTCGGGGGCTACACCCAGTGGGTGCATTGACGCGCCCCCACTGGAAGCGTGCAACACGTACCTTGGGCTAGGCGAAGCACCTCCTCCATGGCGGCAAGCTACGCCATGATAGGGCGGTACTTCTCCAACAGCATGTTGTGCGTGCCGACTCGCAGGCTGTCCAGATGCTGCGGGAGAGCAGGTGTCAATAGAAATCACCAACGCATATAAGACCCGACCCCAGCCCGACCCTCGGGGCTACACCCAGTGGGTACGCTGGCATGCCCCCACTGATCAACTGTAAATCAAGCTAAGAAAAAAAGTTTTACCGTAACGGCGCGCTCCGACTCCCGCGTTTGCTCCAGGCCGCTCTGACTGAAGAGCTGTTGGCGCACGGCTTATATCGCCGCCTCCTCCTGAGCGCGCGGCCCGGCGGGGCCGCTCCCCGGCGCTGTCTTCGCACTCATGGTGTCCTGCGGCGGCATGACTACCAAGGCGCGATTGCCTCCCACCGGCGCTTCCAAGACTAGCGTCGATCCCGGCGTGCTAGCCAGCATCACCAATAGCGCTCCATCCGGGGCGGCGGCCTCCCCGCGCCCCCTCCTCCGTCTCCTGCCTGCTCGGTCGGATCGTTTCGAGGCGGGGTGTCCATGACGATCTCGTAGTCAATGTCGTCCGCCTCCGGCCGCTCCTCCGGGTCACACCCCTCATCTGTTTGCAGCTTGATGATTGTCTCTGCCGGCGTCACGCCCTCCGCCCACTCCAGCCAGGCCGACTACATGACAGCCCGCCGCCTCATCTCAGCAGCCCTCGCCCACGCCAGGGCCGAGGCCTCCCTCGCCACCTCGGCGGCTGCCGCCAACTCCCGCTCGGCCATGTTCCGATCCTGCCAGGTGACGCGCTCTGTGTCCGCCGGGTCCAGGCCGAGATTATCCTCGGGCGAGATCTACACCAGGTCGATGGCACTGCTCTAGGTCTTCCAGAACACGACCTCGTTCCTAGACACAACCGTCACGGCTGCCAACGCCAACTCAAGGGGCGACCTATGCACCATGAAGAAAACCATTAAGTGAAATGCAACCAAGTAGTGGCCTCACCGAGTCCTTCTCGTGCGGCCGGCGCACCGCCGCCGGCTTGCAGGGTGGCCCGGTCTCGACCATCTTCTTCAGTTGCCTTGGGGGATCGACGTTGTCGTCTCCTGCCATTGGCGGCGCTGCACCGCCAACGACTGTCAGGTTCTCCTCATCGTCGTCCGACCAGTCAGTCTGGGTGCGGAGACTTACCCACATGGAGCACCGAGCCGGCTTCGGCACCAGCCGGCTACGCTTCAGACAGCTCCGCATTCTCGGTGATGGACTCGCCCCCATCCGAGCCGGTCTACTGAGCTGCCAAGACCTGCGTCCTCGGCCCATCACGGATTTGTTAGGCCGCGAGCAGTAGCCTCTCTCTCGATGCATCGAGACGGAAGAAAAGCTCAGACATTGCAAGAAATGGAGACCAGGGACTCACCACTGGCGCCAGGCAGACCTTGTTATAGGGCGCCTTCCAGAAACACGAACTGACGGCCATCCCGTCCTTGGAAATGTTGTTCACCCATTCGAGGACCTGCGCTGACGTCAGCTCCTAGGCCAGCATCCGGCTAGAGTCCTGTCGGTCTCCCATCTTAGCGATAATATGAACACGGCGCTGTAGTGGCAACACCTGGCGCGCGATGAAGGCGGAGATGATAACCGTCCTGGTGTGCCCTTCGCGCGCCGTCATCTCGGCGATCCGGCTGCACTGGTTCAACAGCCCCTGCGGCGGGTTCTTGGGCAGATACCTCCAGTTCATCTTGGTGAGCGGCGACTCATCGACGAAAGGTAGCAAGTTGATGCAGTCCGCACCAACGTTGCGCATGTAGAAGAGCGAATTCTGCCACTTCCTGGTAGAATCCTCTAGGGGCATCTTGGGGAACACTAGTGCGGTCGACCCGAGATGACGATGGCCTCACAGGCGAACATCACGTCGGCCGACGGCCCCTACTGCTTGAGGAAGAACAGGCGCACCCACAGATCTATGTCCGGCTCCAGGCCTAGGTAGCCCTCGCAGAGCATGGTGAAGCTGGCGAGCTGCATCACGGGGTTGGCACCCAGGTGGTGCAACTACAGCCCGAAGAAATTTAGGAAGTAGCGGAAGAAGATGCTTGCAGGAAGGCCAAACCCGCGCTCAAAGTGGATGAGGAACACCACGTGCTCGCCCTCCTCTAGTTGCGGCTCCATCTCCTTGCCCGCCAAGCGCGCAGCACCTCCATCACCGGCGGCAGCCGCCTGGTGTCGTGGAGGTACCGGATGTCCCCCTTATTGGTCTCGAACCCCTCTGAGGACCCCTTTGGTCGCGCCATCAGCAGAGCTTGTCGGAGGCGCAGAGCGCGGCGGCAAGAAGAAGGTCGGAGCGGTCGACGGACGCTGCGGATGGCGTCTGGGCGCTGCAGCAAGGGCGTGCTCGAGGGTTGGAGGAGAAGGAGAAGAGGAAGATGAAGGGAGAGTGAGGGGAGCGTGTGAGGGTGTTTCCGCCGTACCCCTCCCTCTGTTTTATAACCACGACGGGACGTGGGAAGTGGGATCGGTTGTGCCCGCATTCCACTTCCCCGCGTTGTGCGGGCACGTTTTCCCCCGTGGCTTAACTACATGGAGAAGTGCAACTGCCCGCCACTGCCATAATAAATCCCCCATGTGCATGCCGAGGGCGTGGCGTGTCCGGGCCCAGCCTGCTGTTGCATCCCATCGCACGTGTGGCCTGGCAGGGTCTCGCCGGCCGCTGTTCACCACGTGGCGCTGCATCGGGCCGCGGGAGGTGCGTCCTTCCCCTTCAAGAGTCGGTTGGCGTTTCGGTTTCCAGCCCAGGCCGGGAGGCCGCAATCCGGCTTCCGGAAGCCGGTACATAGTGGGTGTTGCCAGGACTTGGCGGCCGCAAGCTTCACCAACCCAATCGCCTTCTCAGGGGGGTGAAACTACGAAGGCCCTCCTACTTGGAGCCAGCGTGCCTTCACAGCTTCGAGGACTACTATCGGGGGGATGGCCACCAGGCAGGCAACGGAACCCGGATCCTTTTCAAAAACATCGGGGCTGGCGAAGCCCCTCAATCCGGCTCGCCCCTGGCCGGCTCCCCGGCGCGACCAGGCTAGGTTCCGCGACCTGGCCGGCCGACTGGTGCATGTCGGCCGTCCACGAGAAGTCAACCCACAGCGACAAGTAGGCATGCCTATAATGCACCCTCCTTTACACCGGCCCCAGCAGGAGCAGCAGCGGCGTTCCCCACGCCCTTGCCCGGGGGAGCGGTGTCCTGCAGGCGTGGCCCTATAGCAGGGCGGCGGTGACCATCCCATGATGTGTGGCGAGGCATGCCACAATATCTAGCAGCCGGATGTACCCGCACCCGGCGGTTCCGATACGGCCCGCGCCCGGCGGACCCGGCAAGACCAGCACCCGGCACACCCGGTGGCCCGATGGCCCCCACTGCCGGCTCCTAGACACCGACACTAGGGCTCCACGCCCATGTAGTATTACCATTGTAACCCCGGGAAGCCGGCCTATAAGACCCCCGGTGCCCCTCCATGCAAAGGGCTAGACTCTAGTAGAACTCACACACACACACACACACACACACACATAGAGGAGAAGCAGCGCATTCATTGAACTGTCTTCCTCCCCTCGAACAGCTCCAGGAGCAAACCTATATCCACTTCATATAAACCACACTCGACAGGACTAGGGGTGTTATCTCTCCAGAGTGCCCCAAACCTGGGTACGTTTCGTGTCTCACACTTGCTCGTGCCAACCTCGCCTCTGGAACCCACCGATGCCCTTGTGTATGTCCCCTCTTTTAGCCATCCCGTGGCATCTGCCGTGATATCACCATGACAGTCGCCTTCTGGAATTCTGGTTCACTTGACTCATCATCATCCTCATCCTCACTCTCTTCGTCTTCTTCTTTCTTCTCTCTGCCCCTGGCAGGCTTTTCTTTCTTCTCGGTTTTATTGTCGTGGCATCCACCTCGACCACCGTGTCCCTTCTTGACGACACGTACCATCCCGGCCCTTCTCCTTGTCCCGCTTCTCATATTCAGCTTTCTTTTTCTCAACTAGTTGTTAGATTTGACATCAATCCTAGAGATCGTGACCTTTGGTACGGTGAATTTTGCAGTACAGCCTGTCAGACTTGACGGTCTTCTCTCCTTCATTTTTTGTTGCGCCTTCGACCTTTCTTCCCTGGAGGCGGCACTATCGTCGTCAGAGTCAACTTCAATGCCAGCATCCTCCCCGGGAAGCCTCCTCCCTTCTTCAGCCCGTAAACACTTGTCCACCAACGTGTAGAGCTCGTTGATGGTTTTTGGAAACCATATGTGCATCTTCTCATGCATCTTGCGATTGCGCATGTTTGTGTGGAATGCGGCAATCACAGTCGTCGGGTGCACATCTGGGATGCTACACAGGACACGCCTACACCTCTAAAAATATACCTACACAGATCTTCTCCTTCCTTTTGCGGGATCACTTGCAAGTCACTGGGTAACCCGAGGCCCTTCTGGCCCCCAGTAAAAGCACCAACAAATTCATTGCAAAGATTCGACCACGAGGAAATGGAGTTCTTCGGCAAGTTCATTAGCCAAGATCACACATTGGGCTTGAGCGCCAATGGGAAATAATTGGCTAAAATGTTCTCATCCCTTCCCCCGGAAACCTGCACAACAATTGTGTAAATGCCCAAGAATTCTACTTGGTTCAACTTGTCGTCATACTTTTCCGGTACTTCCGGCATGAACGCGCGGACAGACGACCAATGGATATGCCGCTGCTCGTGTATGAAGGCAGGGCACCCAACCTCGTAAGGTAGGTACCCACCAACAACAGGCACTGGCTCATTGATGGTTGGACTGTTGCATGCATGTGATTGATGATGCGCCTCCCGACGTCATTTAATGGTGGTGCGAGCATCTTTTGCCCACCTCTCCAGCAGCACTTGCCGTTGACCTTGCCGCGTCCGTGGATTCGAGGAGGCCATCGATACATCATCGGGCTGTGAATCCTCTGAGTTCACTGTGATTGCATGTGCTGCTGCTGGAGTTGCTTCCGTGGAGGTGATTGCACTGTTGGTGCACCGCATGCCACGCGGCCATCTGTTTGAGCTGCCGGCACAGTTGGTGGCCGTCGCGAGGGTTCCGCCAACTGGGATCTGTTCGCGTCGGCCAACTCGATCAAGCTCCGGATAGTGGCTCTCCATTCGTCCATCTTGCCAGCTACTTGAGGGAAGTCCTGCAGCATCTAGTCTCGCGCCATCGCTTCTGTCGCTGTCGAGGGCATGTTGGAGAGGGAAGAACATGACATCGCTCGAGTCCTGGCAGGGCCAGCAGCAGCTCGTTACAATCTTGCCGCCGAATTGCGGGAGTGGCAACAGGTTGGCATGGCAGGAGTGGCGCTTGAAGATCTTGTACCTCCTCAATGGGCGACATGTCGTGCGGGCATTGTTGTAGAGGAACAACAACTCTGATCGACGTCATGTCGCGCCCATCTTGTGAAAAAGGATGCGACCTGGGTCTCGGTGTCGTTCCCCGGGTCACCGCCGCTTGGGTCACCGCGGTGAGAGGGTCGTGGCTCGCGCTCGACCGGACAGGGTCACTCTGATGGTTTCATTTGCCCATGCGCTGTGGAGGCACGGGTTGTGCACCCACGCCATTGTTGTTGTCTTCCCCGTAGGGTCGAGGCAGGTGCCCATCCTCGGAGTCTCCACCACATGCTCCTACTGCAGTGGGCACGACACCCGCACCTCCTATGTTGGCCGCACCCACAGCAGCATCCGCACCGCTCGCAGTGGCGGTACCGCCTCGCCGCCCGTAGATGCGTGTGGTGGGAGTTTGGATGTTGATGCCTTTGTCGGCATGGAGCCCTTCTTCTTGGGCGCCATGAAAGGTGAAGAGGATGCTAAACTCGATGAAGTCGACGCGCCATTCGCCGGCTTCATTCACGCCGGTGTGCCCCCTGCCTCATGCGCCAAAGATGTCAGCGTGGACTCGGTGATCTATGGGACAGGAATGCCCCCTTGCTGGTTCAACGAGGGGGATATAACAAGCGCAAAGAGCAAGATGACGAGGGGCATGACGGTTTTTACCCAGCTTCGGGCCACTGAGAAGCATAAAACGCTACTCCTGCTTTGGTGTATTAGATGGGTGTGTGCACGGATACACGGAGCACTCTCCCTAGCAAGTTACAAGTAGAGAGTGGTGATTGCTTGTATCTGCGCTGGTATTTCGCCGAAGAGGAGAGGATGATGTAGCATAGCAACGATAAGTATTTCCCTCATTTATGAAACCAAGGTTATCAATCCAATACGAGAACCAAGCAACACTATGTAAACAGTACCTGCACACAAATAACAAATACTCGCAACCCAACGTGTAAGAGGGGTTGTCAATCCCTCCTCGGTATTGGGATAGATTAAATTGTATGAGATTGGATAAATAGATCTAGCACAAACACAAAAAAAAATAAATAAAGAAAAAATGCAGTGAGGTATTTTTGGGTTTTTGGAATAACAGATCTGAAAACAATATTATAAAAGATAGACTCGGGGGGCCATTGATGTCACTAGTGGCTTCTCTCGAGAAAATAGCATATGGTGGGTAAACAAATTACTATTGGGCAGTTGATAGAAGAGCTAATAATTATGACGATATCTAAGGCAATGATCATGTATATAGGCATCGCGGCCAAGATTAGTAGATCAAAATGAATCTGCATCTACTACTATTACTCCACACATCAACCGCTGATAACCCACAAGTATAGGGGATCGCAACAGTTTCCGAGGGTACAGTATTCAACCCAAATTTATAGATTTTACACAAGGGGAGCCAAAGAATATTTGAGGGTATTAGCAGCTGAGTTGTCAATTCAACCACACCTGGAGATTTATTATCTGCAGCGAAGTGATCAGTAGCAAAGTAGTTTGATAGTTTTGATAGTAGTGACAACAGCAATAGTAACAGTAGGAGTGATAGCAGTAATTTTGTAGCAAGTCTAACAGTGATGATAACAGTAATTTTGTAGCAAGTGTAACAGTGATGATAGCAATAGTAACTTAGCAGAAACAATATGGAAAAGTTCATAGGCATTGGATCGGTGACTTGTTGGATGATATTCATCATGTGACAGTTATAACCAAGGGTGACATGGCACTAGCTCGAGTACATCGATATAATGTAGGCAAGTATTCCGTAAATAGTCATATGTGCTTTATTAAAAGAACTTGCATGACATCTTTTGTCCTACCCTCCCGTGGCAGCGGGGTCCATATTGGAAACTAAGGGATATTAAGGTCTCCTTTTAATAGAGAACCGGAACAAAGCATTAACACATAGTGAATACATGAACTCCTCAAACTACAGTCATCACCAGGAGTGGGCCTGGTTGTTGTCACTCCGGGGTTGCCGGATCATAACACGTAGTAGGTGACTATAACTTGCAAGATCGGATATAGAACATGGATATAATTATGATAAGATAAACGGTTCAGATCTGAAATCATGGCACCTGGGCCCAAAGTGTCAAGCATTAAGCATGGATCAAGCCCTAACAAAACTAAGAACATAGTTGATACTAGATCAAGCCCTAACAAAACTAACTCAATTACATAGTTGATACTAGATCAAGCCCTAACAAAACTAACTCGATTACAACATAAAAGTAAATAGAAAGTCCCTTCGCAGCATCAATCTAAGAACATAGTTGATACTAGATCAAGCCCTAACAAAACTAACTCGATTACATGATGAATCTCATCCAACTCCTCACCGACCAGCGAGCCTATGAAGGAATTACTCACTCTCGGTGGGGAGCATCATGGAATTGGCGATGGAGTTGGCGATGGAGAAGGGTTGGTGATGACGAAGAACGAAGATCCCCCTCTCTCGAGCCCCAAATGGACTCCAGATCTGCCCCCCCCCAAGGAAGAGCAGGGCTTGGCGGCGGCTCTGTCTCGTGGATCATGATAATTCTTTTTCCCTTGATTTTTTTCTCCAAAAATAGGAATTTATAGCGTTGGTTTCAGGGGCAGCGGGGCCACCAGGTGGGGGCAACCCACCTGGGCACGCTAGGAGAGGGGGGCGCGCCCTGGTGGGTTGTGCCCACCCAGGGGCCCCTCTCCGATAGGTCTTGGCTCCATAAATTCTTATATATTATATAAAAATTCCTTGTAAAGTTTCGTTCCATTCCGAGAACTTTTATTTCTGCACAAAAACAACACCATGGTAGTTCTGCTGAAAACAGCGTCCGTCCGGGGTTAGTTTCATTCAAATCATGCAAATTAGAGTCCAAAACAAGAGGAAAAGCGTTAGGAAAAGTAGATACGTTGGAGACGTATCAACTCCCCCAAGCTTAAACCTTTGCTTGTCCTCAAGCAATTCAGTAGATACACTGAAAGTGAAAAAGAAAAACTTTTATGAACTCTTTTGCTCTTGTTTTCATAAATAAGCTTAAACAGTACCCAGGTTTTCACCCAACATTATAACTAACCATGTCGACAATAACACTTAAAGATTATAATGACTCATATCAATGACATAACCAGCTAGCGAGCAATAATAAGATATCTCAAACAGCAACACGTTGTCAAAACAATTGTGATATAATATGACAATAGTGGTATCTCGCTAGCCCTTTCTGAGACCACAAAACATAAATGCAGAACACCTCCAAAGTTTAAGCAGCGACTAAACATTGTAATTCATGGTAGAAACGATCCAGTCATGATGCACCCAACATTAGCTATACACAATGCATAAATCATGACAACTGTGCTCTACTTAGTTTCTAACGCTTGTTTTAGAAGGTGGTGATACAACATAAAAGTAAATAGAAAGTCCCTTCGCAGAGGGAAGAAGTGATTTGCAGAGGTGCGAAAGCTCAATTTTTAAAACAAGGATAAATGATGTTTTTAGGCATGCACCCTTCTTATTCACTTCACGACCATCAGTTATCAGTATCTCCCATGCTAAATAGGCTAGTGGCGGTTCCCAAGCGATAAAAGTAAAGGTTATGACTCCATTGGGAGTTTTTGTTTGATTATTCGAGCGATTAACTATTTTTGTATTTTGCAGTTTGGGACTGGGCATCGCTATTACCGCCCTTCTCTCGTGCAATGGCGAGTGAATAAACACTCGACCTGAGACTAACCCGCTTAGCATGGAAGATACCGACCACCTCTTGTCGTTCCATGAACGATCCAGGCACACAAAATGGATAATTTTTAGAAGTTTTTAGAGGTGGCACATGCAAATTTACTTAGGATGGCAGGGTAATACCGCATATAGGTAGATATGGTGGACTCATCTCGAATAAATTTGGGTTCAAGGTTCTTGATGTACAAGCAGAATCCCCACTTAGTACAGGAGAAGACTAGCAATTAGATTGAGAAGCGGCCAGCTAGAGAGCAACAATGATCATGACCATGCATTATGCATAAGTAACATTGGACACTAGCATGAGTAGGATATTATCACCATGAACAGAAACATTATAGAGGCTATGTTGGTTTTGATTCAACTACATGCATGAACATGTACCAAGTCAAGCCAGTTGAACATTCAGAGGAGGATACCATATCATCATACTACATCACAATCATTTTAACGCTATGTTGATATCCAAGATAAATCATTATCAACTCCCAGCTACTTATGCATGGCATGAGAAACTATAATCTCTAATTGTCATTGCAAACATGTTTAATCATAGTGGGCTGAATCATAGATGCTAGGTTAAGCATATTTACACGGATAGAACAAGTTGAGTGCATACCAGTTTCTCTCTGCCACGGCCAGTTCATCGAATGTCGTCATTATTTCCTTTCACTTGCATGACCGAATGATATGAAAGTAATAATAGTGAGAGAGTGCCATGGACTAAGCTGGAATCTGCAAAACATTTTATTCGATAGGAGAAGACAAGGTAAAATGTGCTCTTTATTAATTCAACAACTATTCAAAAGAGATCCACTCAACATTTTCATCGTGGTCTTTTCCTCGGTACGACTCGAATAAAAAGAAAAGAAATTCAAAGAAACACACTGAAATATTTTTGGAGTTTTTGGTTTTCTTGAACAAGCAAATAAGGGAAAATCAAAAATGAGAAAAACTATTTACACGGGAAAGCTCCCAACATGCAAAACAAGAACAAGGAAATCTTTTTGGGTTTTCTATTTAATATTACAGCTAAGCTTGCATAGAAAGTAAATTAATGACAACTATTTTTTTGGTTTTTCTAAAGTTAAACAAACACACAAGAAGAAAAGCAAGAAAATTATTCTAAGCATAGTTGATACAATGGAAAAGTGTGGACACCAACAAATGGAATAAGTGAACATGAATGTAAAGTCGATGGAAACACGTACTCCCCCAAGCTTAGGCTTTTCGCCTAACTTGGCAGTCGATTAGTAGCCTGGAGGGTAGTAGTCGGCGTGGTAGCTCACGGAGGCTTTTGGTGCAGATGCCTCGGCCCGCCGTGCTGCCTCTATTGTCGCGTTGTGAGCATGGGCCTCGCTCTCAAGAACAAAATATCTTCCCTTGCTGTGATAATCAAAAAGAGTAGGCGCAGGCAAATATGTTTGCACGGGAGATGCTTGGTTAAACAAAAGACTATAAGTCAAGTTATCAGCTTTTCCCTCGAGAATCTTACGGTCTTTCAAGGTGTTAAAATCTAAATACTGTGTGGGTAGAATGGGATCAAAGGGCAAAGGTGAAACACCAAGCCCTCGAGCTAGACGTAACGCATAAATTCCACCATAGAACCAGTCGTTGTTAGCATTGTGTTGAAGTCTGCATGCAACAATGGCTGCAAGGTTATAATCCCTTTCACTGGTGAGAGCGGTACGTGTGAGGCTCAAGTCTGGAGCACAGAGCATGCTACAGTCTTGCTTGCCTACTATGCATTTCCCGTTGAATAATGCAAAATATTGAATTGCGGGAAAATGAATGCTCTTTATCCTACCTTGTGTCACTCCCCTCCTTTCACCATAACAAAGACTCGTCAAGAATGTTTCGAACTCTGCCTTTGGTGGCTCGTCAAACGAACCCCAAAAAGGAAGCTTGCAGTGATAAGAAAAATTCTCTAGTGATATGGTAAATGGATTATCATAAAGCATAAATGACACCCTAGACTCACGTGGAAAATATTTAAATCCTTTGACAAATGATTCAGTGTGAAGTTGGTGTTATTCACACTTATCTGAAAGGTAGGGACCAAGACCAGCATTGTGAACATATTGCTCAAATTCCTCCTTAATGCCCACACACACCATATACTCATCGCAAGGCCATAAGCATGTTTTGGTGGCGACATCTCGCATGGAACTTTCACTTGGTCCAACATAAGACCGGCGAGTAGAACTATCACTAGAAGATGCCCCTGAGGATCGTCTCCTCGAAGAACTCCTTCCAAATAGGTTCATCATTAACGTGTACAATTTTATGAAAAATAAAAAAATTGGAATGACAAAAATTTGTTAACTAAACTTTATAAGATTGATAGCGACTACTCATAGGGATACATAGAAGCCATAGGAAGCATTCAAACTACTTAGAACACTAAGAATTTAACATGCAAGCACATCTACAGCAGCACCAAGAGTAACTAATTATTCCAAATATAAACCACTAAAGCAAAAACTAATTGGACAAATGGTGGAGTCACTTACCAAGCAACAATCCACGGAAGCAGTTTTGGAAATGGAGCTTCGAGCAAAGAGATCAAAATCCGCGGGTTTGAGCTCAAGAACATGGGAGAGAGAGCAATGGTGATTTTTTCTAGAGGTAAGTGATGACGTGGGATGAAGAGGTAAGTGAGGGGGCCCACATGGGGACCACAACCCACCAGGGTGCGCTTGGGGGTGCTGGCACGCCCAAGTGGGTTGTACCCACCTGGTGCACCACCCTCTGATGTTTATTGCATCAAAAATTCTCAAATATTCAGAAAAAAATCGTGTAAAATTTTCAGGGCTTTCTGAGAAATTTTATTTTTGGGTCATCTTTTATTGCACAGGAAATTCAGAAAACAGACAAAACATGGCATTTTATTTTATTTAACTAATAAAACAAAAAACAAAATATAGGGACAGAAGGTAGTGCTTACTAAATTCATCAACTTCATACCGTTAAAAAATGATCCATGCATTAATAAGGTTGATCAAGTCTTATCAACCACTTTCTATTAGCATGAAACCGAAGAACTTTTGTAAACCACTAAGTTACCTCAATGGGGTTATGCATTTACCCAACAATAAGTATTTCACATTTCCTTTTGACAGTATCTAGAGGTATGTGAAAACTTCCAATAGTGATTGTCGGAGATTTTTCAATAATACTAATACCATTCACTTGGAATTGTTTCTTCGGAAAGTGCACCATATGCTCATTGCCATTACTATAAAATGTGATCTTGCTTTTATTGCAATCAATATCAACCCCTGCAGTGTTCAAGAAGGGTCTACCAAGGATAATCGACATGTTGTCGTCCTTGGGCATCTCAAGTATAACAAAGTCAGTCAAAATAGTAACATTAGCAACAACAACGGGCATATCCTCACAGATACCGATAGGTATGGCAGTTGATTTGTCAGCCATTTGCAAAGATATTTCAGTAGGTGTGAGTTTATTCAAGTCAAGTATTTTATATAAAGAGAAAGGCATAACACTAACACATGCTCCTAAATCACACACAACAGTTTTCACATAATTCTTTTTGATAGAGCAAGGTATAGTTGGTATTCCCGGATCCCCATGTTTTTTAGGTACTCCATCTTTAAAAGTATAATTAGCAAGCATAGTGGAGATTTCAGCTTCCAGTATTTTTCTCTTATTTGTGATGATGTCTTTCGTATACTTTGCATAAGGAGGCATTTTCAAGATATTAGTCAATCAAGTACGCAAAAAGGCTGGCCTCAGCATTTCAGGAAAGCGTTCAAATTCTTCATCATCATTCTTTTTAGTTGACTTGGGTGGAAAAGGCATAGGTTTTTGAACCCATGGTTCTCTTTCTTTACCGTGTTTTCTAGCAACAAAGTCTCGTTCGTCATATCTTTTATTTTTAGTTTGTGGGTTATCAATATCAACAAGTGGTTCTATCTCAACATCATTATCTGGTTCTTTATCATTGGTTGGTTGGGAGTCCTCATGAACCCCATCATTAACTTTTTCATTATCAGTAGGTGAGTGTTCACTACCAGATTGAGTTTCAGCATCAGAGATAGAAATTTCATTATCATTATCATGAGGTTTCTATATTTCAGGTTCACAAGGAGCATGTGAAGTCCTATCATTTTTTTTCTTCTTTTTAGAAGAACTAGGTGCAGTAGTGTTAGCTCTTTGTGAATCTTGTTCAATTCTTTTAGGGTGTCCCTCAGGATAAAGTGGTTCCTGAGTCATTTTACCTCCTCTAGTAGCTACTCTAACAGCAAAGTCATGCATATTATTATTATTCATTTCATTAAGCAACTCTCTTTGAGATTTAGCAACTCGTTCTAACTGAGTTTGAACCATAGAAGCATGTTTTCCAACACCTCTAACATCATTTGAGATTCTAAATAACAAGTCACTCAAGCGAGCAATCATATCAGAATTATATTTCAATTGTCTCATAACATTTGCATTGAAGTGATCTTGTTTTCTAATGTAATTTTCAAAGTCATAAAGGCATTGACTAGGATGCATATTGTGAGGATTGTCACTATCATTAAACTTCATAAGAGAATTTTCCTCTACCACTGTAACATCCCAATTTTCAATTTGGATGGTAATCATTAGGTCATCTTATGCATTCATGATTTGTGCATTTCGAATTTTGTTTTATTTGGAATTTTGACCCAAGGAACCTTAAGCAACTCAAGGACCAACCGAGAGAGTTGGAGGTTTTCACAAAAACCCATTTTTTGAATTTTTCAAAATTGGTAATTGGATCAAAGTGGTTTTTTAATTATTTTTTAATTATTTCAATTTAAATAAGTGAGAGAAGATAATGTGACTTCTTCAAAACAGCTAGGGAATATTGGAAATTTAATATTGAATAAAAATATATTTATTTGCAATTTTATTTGGTGGAATTTTATTAAATTTGGGAAAATATGCATTTTAAAAAAAATAGCCCAAAAAAGGTTCACTTTGTCCTAAATATTAGGAGAGGACGGTGAAAATTATTTCTGCAATTTTAGAATTTTTATTTTATTTTTTATTTGGATTTTTCTTCACTGTGAAATTTCATTAAAAAAAATTAGGACCGAACTGGGCCGAAGGCCCAAGCCGCCGCCGCCTTCCCCGACCATGCGGGAGCTGGACTCGCCGGGAGTCCAAGACCGAGCCGCCGCCAGCTTTACCCCTCCGCCAAGCCGCCGCACCCCCCCCGACCCGCCTTTATAAGGTCGAGGGCCGGCCCCTCTCCTCCCATCGAGCCGCGCCACTGCCGCCTTAGCCACCGCCGATGCCAAACCGCCCGCACCGCTGCTGCTGCCAACTGCCCGCGCTGCACCGCCGCCGCTACCGCCGGAGCCGCCGTCTGATCCACCGGAGCCGCCGCCGCCGATCCAATCCGATCCACTGCCGGTTTTTCTCGCGAACCTGTATAACCGCCGAATAAACCCGCCCTGGTTTTTTTAGTTTCGGTTTTTCTTTTAGATCGGTTTATTTTATTAGGTTAGTTTAATTAGCAAATGTTCGTTCGTTTATATCTGTTAGTGAACGCATTCGTTCGTTAGTTTCTGCTAGCGAACGCTCCTTCATTAGATTTTTCCTTTTAGTTTTATTTTTTAGCTAGGGACCTATCCGTGATTAGTTTTCTTACAGATTAGTCCCTGATCTTTAAACCCTCACAACTTTTTGCTTGTTTATCCAAATCCAACGAAACCAACGCCAATTTCTTCATTTCATTTCCCTTTGTCCAGATAATCAAGTTGAACATGATTTTGAAATTTTAAAATTTGGTTTCAAGCAGATTTGAATTAGAACTTCTTTTTATCGTAGTTTGAGTTTCATAGCACTGATTCGACTGATTTTTTTGGCATATCAAAGCTCTTCACTTGAACTTTCTATTTAGATCTTTTTCTATGGTTTTACCTTTGCATCTTATGCTTGAGTGCTTATGTATTCTATTGTTTGTTTATGATAGAGTTTCCGAAGTGTGAGGCTTGCTACTACGAATCTCTAGGGTTTTCTGATCGTCAGCAAGGCAAGTTACACTTTGATCATATCCCTTTATTACCGAGTTTTTATGCATTAGTCTCAACCCTCAAACATTGCATGAGTAGGATGGTAGCATGTGGTATTATTAAGTAGTTGATGAGGTAGGAACCTATTGTCCTTTATCACCCCTGGGAATATACGTTATGCTCATACTACTTTGCTATGCTCGTAGACATGGATTGGGTATGTGAGATTCATGAAAGTTGCGAGAGTAATATTATCTAAGGGAAACTTAAGGTGGCTACTTTAATACACATATGGGTGGATTGGTTGTGGGCACCTAAGGAATCCAGTGTTGTCCTAGGAGATCTCAGGGTACCCGTGTGATCATCCTATGGAATGCCACCCAGGCTCAAAGGGATCATAAGATTATTCATGCTAGAAACTTCCGTGTGCAGCCATATGCCATTACGGGCTCTAGACTAGTTGAGTAAGTTGTGGGAATCCTTTCCATGATGGGCTAGCAGATGTAGGGGATTGTACATGTACCGGCCTATCTATCGGTCAAGGGGACCTCTTCAGAAAGACTATGTCTCGGTCATCTATTTCTCAAATACCATGTAGTGTGAGAAATATAATGGAGGAGATCGAGTCTTGTGGGGAAAAGTGTGCAAACCTCTGCAGAGTGTACAAACTAATCATGATTAGCCATGTCCCCGGTTATGGACATCTTGAGTATCTGGTATTTGAATTATTTGGTTGAACTCAACATTTACTTAATAAGTTTGTTGGGTTAATAATATTATTTTGCGTTTGAGTTGGGGGTACCTTCTCATTACTGACATAAATTTGCTAGTTAAATAAAATCTATGTCTTTTGTTGTAGGGAAAAATTGGCTTTATGCCAAACGTTAAGCCTAGAGCCTCCACCAGCCAAATATGCATGTAGTGATAGTTTTATTTGTTAATTGCTCTATAGTGTTATCTTGCCACCATATTCCATGTGCTGACCTACACGGCTGCAACGTATCATGTTGCAGAATTTTCAGACGAAGAGTAAGGTGCGATAGGTCATTGTTGTGCACTCAGTTTTGCCGTGGAATTGGATGGACTCATTTATCTTCCAAGCTTCCGCAGTTATCTTATTTAGACAGCCTTCATCCATATTATTGCAATAAGTTCTCCTTATGAGACACTCGATGTAATAAGTGTGTGATTGAACTCTGCTATAATTCCTCGAGTACTATGTGTGTCAGAAGTACCGATCCAGGGATGACACTTAAGCACAGAGACTTCGATCCAATGGGATAGGGTGGCTACAACCACCTTAGGTAGTGGTGGTGTATTAAGCCCATGTATTTCTTCAATAGGAGGTAAATTTTTAACATCCTCAGCTTTAATACCTTTTTCCTTCATAGATTTCTTTGCCTCTTGCATATCTTCAGGACTGAGATATAATATACCCCTCTTCTTCAGAGTGGTTTAGCCGGTGGTTCAGGAATTGTCCAATCATCATATTTCTTTAATATGTTATTCAATAATTCTTCAGCTTGTCCAACAGTTCGTTCCTTGAAAACACAACCAGCACAACTATCTAGGAAATCCCTAGAAGCATCGGTTAGTCCATTATAAAAGATATCAAGTATTTCATTTTTCTTAAGAGGATGATCAGGCAAAGCATTATGTCACTGGCATAGCCTCTCACAAGCTTGTGGGAGACTCTCTTCTTTAGTTTGCACAAAGTTAAATATTTCTTGTAAGGCAGCTTGATTCTTATGAGCAGGAAAATATTTTTCATTGAAGTAGTAAATCATATCCTAGGGACTACGCACACAGCCAGGAGCAAGAGTATTGTACCAAGCTTTAGCATCACCCTTTAATGAGAAAGGAAATAATTTGAGAATAAAGTAATAGGAAGTTTTCTCATCATGAGTAAAAAGGGTGGCTATGTCATTCAACTTAGTAAGATGTGCCACAACAGTTTCAGTTTCATAACCATGGAAAGGATCAGATCTAACCAAAGTAATTAACTCTAGGTTGATAGAGAATTCATAATCCTTATCATCAATAAAGATAGGTGAAGTAGCAAACTTAGGATCACATTTCATTCCAGCATTCAGAGATTTTTCTTTATACTTGTGTAATAATTTCTCTAGATCATCTCTATCATTACAAGCAAGAAGGTCTCTAGTTGTTTGTTCACTCATAACATAACCTTCAGATACCTTAGGCAATTCATATCTTGGAAGGCTAGTTCTAGCAGGTGTTTCAGGAGATTCAGTTTCAAGATCATCATCAGATTCAACAACATCATGTTGTATAACTCTAGCAATTTGTTTATCAAGAAATTCACCAAGTGGCACATCATCATTATCAAGCAAGGTACTAGCATCATCATAAGTATCATTCATAGTAGAAGTAGCATCATCAATAACTTGTGACATATCAGAATTAATAGCATGTCGTGGTGTTGCAAGTTTATTCATAATAGAAGGTGAATCTAAAGTAGAATTGGATGGCAATTCCTTACCTCCCCTCATCCTTGAGGGAAATATCTTTGTCTTAGGATCCTTCGGATTCATCATAGTGATAATATGATAATAATCCAGGTGACTCAACAAATATAGCTATGCTCCCCGTCAACGGCGCCAGAAAAAGGTCTTGATAACCCACAAGTATAGGGGATCGCAACAATTTTCGAGAGTATAGTATTCAACCCAAATTTATAGATTCGACACATGGGGAGCCAAAGAATATTTGAGGGTATTAGCAGCTGAGTTGTCAATTCAACAACACCTGGAGATTAATTATCTGCGGCAAAGTGATCAGTAGCAAAGTGGTTTGATAGTTTTGATAGTAGTGACAGCAGCAATAGTAACAGCGGTGATAGCAGTAATTTTGAAGCAAGTGTAACAGTGATGATAGCAGTAGTAACTTAGCAGATACAATATGGAAAAGTTCGTAGGCATTAGATCGGTGACATGTTGGATGATATTCATCATGTGACAGTTATAACCTAGGATGACACGGCACTAGCTCTAGTTCATCGATATAATGTAGGCATGTATTTCGTAAATAGTCATACATGCTTTATTAAAAGAACTTGCATGCCATATTTTGTCCTATCCTCCCGTGGTAGCGGGGTCCATATTGGAAACTAAGGGATATTAAGGTCTCCTTTTAATAGAGAACCGGAACAAAGCATTAACACATAGTGAATACATGAACTCCTCAAACTACGGTCATCACTAGGAGTGGGCCCAGTTGTTGTCACTCCAGGGTTGCCAGATCATAACACATAGTAGGTGACTATAACTTGCAAGATTAGATCTAGAACATGGATATAATGATAATAACATAAACGGTTCAGATCTGAAATGATGGCACCCGGGCCCAAAGTGTCAAACAATTAGCATGGCAAAGTCATAGCAACATCAATCGAAGAACATAGTGCATACTGTTGGTGAACGTAGTAATTTCAAAATTTTCCTACGCACATGCAAGATCATGGTGATGCATAGCAACGAGAGGGGAGAGTGTGCTCTACGTACCCTCGTAGACCGACAGCGGAAGCGTTATGACAACGCGGTTGATGTAGTCGTACGTCTTCACGGCCCGACCGATCAAGCACCAAAACTACGGCACCTCCGAGTTCTAGCACACGTTCAGCTCGATGAGGATCCACGGACTCCGATCCAGCAAAGTGTTGGGGAAGAGTTCCGTCAGCACGACGGCATGGTGACGATCTAGATGTTCTACTGTCGCAGGGCTTCGCCTAAGCATCACTACAATATTATCGAGGACTATGGTGGAAGGGGGCACCGCACACGGCTAAGAGAACGATCTTAGAGATCAACTTGTGTGTCTAGGGGTGCCCCTGCCCCCGTATATAAAGGAGCCAAGGGGGGGTGCAGCCGGCCCTAGGAGGAGGCGCGCAGGAGGAGTCCTACTCCTACCGGGAGTAGGACTCCCCCCTTTCCCTAGTTGGATTAGGACTTGGGGAAGAAGGAAGAGAGGGAAGAAAGGAAAGGGGGGCGCCGCCCCCCCTGCTTGTCCAATTCGGAATTGGGGGGAGGGGCGCGCGGCATCCCCTAGGCCTCCTATCCTCTTCCTCCACTAGGCCCATTAAGGCTCATTAGGTTACCGGTGGGTTCCGGTAACCTCCCGGTACTCCACTAAACTGCCGATTTCACCTGGTACACTTCCGATGTCCAAACATAGGCTTCCAATATATCAATCTTTATGTCTCAACCATTTCGAGACTCCTCGTCATGTCCGTGATCACATCCGAGACTCCGAACTAACTTTGGTACATCAAAATATATAAACTCATAATGAAACTGTCATCGTAACGTTAAGCGTGCGGACCCTACGGGTTCGAGAACAATGTAGACATGACCGAGACATGTCTCCGGTCAATAGCCAATAGCGGAACCTGGATGCTCATATTGTCTCCCACATATTAACGAAGATCTTTTATCGGCCAGACCGCATAACAACATACTTTGTTCCCTTTGTCATCGGTATGTTACTTGCCCGAGATTCGATCGTCGGTATCTCAATACCTAGTTCAATCTCGTTACCGGCAAGTCTCTTTACTCGTTTCTTAATACATCATCTCACAACTAACTCATTAGTTGCAATGCTTGCAAGGCTTATGTGATGTGCATTAGTTGCAATGCTTGCAAGGGCCCAGAGATACCTCTCCGACAATCGGAGTGACAAATCCTAATCTCGAAATACGCCAACCCAACATGTACCTTTGGAGACACCTGTAGAGCTCCTTTATAATCACCCAGTTACGTTGTGACGTTTGGTAGCACACAAAGTGTTCCTCCGGCAAACGGGAGTTGCATAATCTCATAGTCATAGGAACATGTATAAGTCATGAAGAAAGCAATAGCAACATACTAAACGATCGGGTGCTAAGCTAATGGAATGGGTCATGTCAATCACATCATTCTCCTAATAATGTGATCCCGTTAATCAAATGACAACACATGTCTATGGTTAGGAAACATAACCATCTTTGATTAACGAGCTATTTAAGTAGAGGCATACTAGTGACGTTTAGTTTGTCTATGTATTCACACAAGTATTATGTTTCCGTATAATACAATTCTAGCATGAACAATAAACATTTATCATGATATAAGGAAATAAAATAATAACTTTATTATTGCCTCTAGGGCATATTTCCTTCAGTCGCCCACTTGCACTAGAGTCAATAATCTAGATTACACAGTAATGATTCTAACACCCATGGAGCATTGGTGTTGATCATGTTTTACTCGTGGAAGAGGCTTAGTCAATGGGTCTGCTACATTCAGATCCGTATGTATCTTGCAAATCTCTATGTCTCCCACCTGGACTAAATCCCGGATGGAATTGAAGTGTCTCTTGATGTGCTTGGTTCTCTTGTGAAATCTGGATTCCTTTGCCAAGGCAATTGCACCAGTATTGTCACAAAAGATTTTCATTGGACCCGATGCACTAGGTATGACACCTAGATCGGATATGAATTCCTTCATCCAGACTCCTTCATTTGCTGCTTTCGAAGCAGCTATGTACTCCGCTTCACATGTAGATCCTGCCACAACGCTTTGTTTAGAATTGCACCAACTGACAGCTCCACCATCTAATGTAAACATGTATCCGCTTTGCGATTTAGAATCATCCGGATCAGTGTCAAAGCTTGCATCAACGTAACCATTTACGATGAGCTCTTTGTCACCTCCATATATGAGAAACATATCCTTAGTCCTTTTCAGGTATTTCAGGATGTTCTTGACCGTTGTCCAGTGATCCACTCCTGGATTACTTTAGTACCTCCCTGCTAGACTTATAGCAAGACACACATCAGGTCTGGTACACAGCATTGCATACATGATAGAGCCTATGGCTGAAGCATTGGGAACATCTTTCATTTTCTCTCTATCTTCTGCATTGGCCGGGCATTGAGTCGTACTCAATTTCACACCTTGTAACACAGGCAAGAATCCTTTCTTTGCTTGATCCATTTTGAACTTCTTCAAAACTTTGTCAAGGTATGTGCTTTGTGAAAGTCCAATTAAGCGTCTTGATCTATCTCTATAGATCTTAATGTCCAATATGTAAGCAACTTCACCGAGGTCTTTCATTGAAAAACTCTTATTCAAGTATCCCTTTATGCTATCCAGAAATTCTATATCATTTCCGATTAGTAATATGTCATCTACATATAATATCAGAAATGCTACAGAGCTCCCACTCACTTTCTTGTAAATACAGGCTTCTCCAAAAGTCTGTACAAAACCAAATGCTTTGATCACACTATCAAAGCGTTTATTCCAACTCCGAGAGGCTTGCACCAGTCCATAAATGGATCGCTGGAGCTTGCACACTTTGTTAGCTCCCTTTGGATCGACAAATCCTTCCGGCTGCATCATATACAACTCTTCTTCCAGAAATCCATTCAGGAATGCAGTTTTGACATCCATCTGACAAATTTCATAATCATAAAATGCGGCAATTGCTAACATGATTCGGACAGACTTATGCATCGCTACGGGTGAGAAGGTCTCATCGTACTCAATCCCTTGAACTTGTCGAAAACCTTTTGCGACAAGTCGAGCTTTGTAGACAGTAACATTACCGCCAGCGTCAGTCTTCTTCTTGAAGATCCATTTATTCTCAATTGCTTGCCGATCTTTTGGCAAGTCAACCGAAGTCCACACTTTGTTCTCATACATGGATCCCATCTCAGATTTCATGGCTTCAAGCCATTTTGCGGAATCTGGGCTCACCATCGCTTCTCCGTAGTTCGTAGGTTCATCGTGATCTAGTAGCATGACTTCCAGAACAGGATTACCGTACCACTCTGGTGCGGATCTTACTCTGGTTGATCTACGTGGTTCAGTAGTATCTTGTTCTGAAGTTTCATGATCATCATCATTAGCTTCCTCACTAATTGGTGTAGGTGTCATAGAAACTGGTTTCTGTGATGTACTACTTTCCAATAAGGGAGCAGGTACAGTTACCTCATCAAGTTCTACTTTCCTCCCACTCACTTCTTTCGAGAGAAACTCCTTATCTAGGAAGTTTCCAAATTTAGAAACAAAAGTCTTGCCTTCGGATCTGTGATAGAAGGTGTATCCAATAGTTTCCTATGGATATCCTATGAAGACACATTTCTCCGATTTGGGTTCAAACTTATCAGGTTGAAGTTTTTTCACATAAGCATCGCAGCCCCAAAACTTTCAGAAACGACAAATTTGGTTTCTTGCCAAACCACCATTCATAAGGCGTCGTCTCAATGGATTTTGATGGTGTCCTATTTAACGTGAATGCTGCCGTCTCTAAAGCATAACCCCAAAACGATAGCGATAAATCAGTAAGAGACATCATAGATCGCACCATATCAAGTAAAGTACGATTACGACGTTCGGACACTCCATTAAGCTGTGGTGTTCCGGGTGGCGTGAGTTGCGAAACTATTCCGCATTGTTTCAAATGTACACCAAACTCATAACTCAAATATTCTCCTCCACGATCAGATCGTAGGAATTTTATTTTATTGTTATGATGATTTTCAACTTCACTCTGAAATTCTTTGAACTTTTCAAATGTTTCAGACTTATGTTTCATTAAGTAGATATACCCATATCTGCTTAAGTCATCTGTGAAGGTGAGAAAATAACGATATCCGCCACGAGCCTCAACATTCATCGGACCACATACATCTGTATGTATGATTTCCAACAAATTTGTTGCTCTCTCCACAGTACCGGAGAACGGTGTTTTTGTCATCTTACCCATAAGGCACGGTTCGCAAGTACCAAGTGATTCATAATGAAGTGGTTCCAAAAGTCCATCAGTATGGTGTTTTTTCATGCGCTTTACACCAATATGACCTAAACGGCAGTGCCACAAATAAGTTGCACTATCATTATCAACTCTGCATCTTTTGGCTTCAACATTATGAATGTGTGTGTCACTACTATCGAGATTTAATAAGAATAGACCATTCTTCATGGGTGCATGACCATAAAATATTTTACTCATATAAATAGAACAACCATTATTCTTTGATTTAAATGAATAACCATCTCGCATCAAACAAGATCCAGATATAATGTTCATGGTCAACGCTGGCACCAAATAACAATTATTTAGGTCTAATACTAATCCCGAAGGTAGATGTAGAGGTAGCGTGCCGACCGCGATCACATCAACTTTGGAACCATTTCCCACGCGCATCGTCACCTCGTCCTTAGCCAATCTTCGCTTAATCCGTAGTCCCTGTTTCGAGTTGCAAATGTTAGCAACAGAACCAGTATCAAATACCCAGGTGCTACTGCGAGCATTAGTAAGGTACACATCAATAACATGTATATCGCATATACCTTTGTTCACCTTGCCATCCTTCATATCTGCCAAATACTTGGGGCAGTTCCGCTTCCAGTGACCAGTCTGCTTGCAGTAGAAGCACTCAGTTTCAGGCTTAGGTCCAGATCTGGGTTTCTTCTCTTGAGCAGCAACTTGCTTGTTGTTCTTTTTGAAGTCCCCCTTCTTCTTCCCTTTGCCCTTTTTCTTGAAACTAGTGGTCTTGTTCACCATCAACACTTGATGCTCCTTCTTGATTTCTACCTCCGCACCTTTTAGCATTGCGAAGAGCTCGGGAATAGTCTTATTCATCCCTTGCATATTATAGTTCATCACGAAGCTCTTGTAGCTAGGTGGCAGTGATTGCAGAATTCTGTCAATGACGCAATCATCTGGAAGATTAACTCCCAATTGAATCAAGTGATTATTATACCCAGACATTTTGAGTATATGCTCGCTGACAGAAATGTTCTCCTCCATCTTGCAGCTATAGAACTTATTGGAGACTTCATATCTCTCAATCCGGGCATTTTCTTGAAATATTAACTTCAACTCCTGGAACATCTCATATGCTCCATGACGTTCAAAACGTCGTTGAAGTCCCGATTCTAAGCCGTAAAGCATGTCACACTGAACTATCGAGTAGTCATCAGCTTTGCTCTGCCAGACGTTCATAACATCTAGTGTTGCTCCAGCAGCAGGCCTGGCACCCAGCGGTGCTTCCAGGACGTAATTCTTCTTTGCAGCAATGAGGATAATCCTCAAGTTACGGACCCAGTCCGTGTAATTGCTACCATCATCTTTTAACTTTGCTTTCTCAAGGAACGCATTAAAAATTCAACGGAACAACAACACGGGCCATCTATCTACAATCAAACATAAACAAGCAAGATACTATCAGGTACTAAGTTCATTATAAATTTAAGTTCAGTTAATCATATTACTAAAGAACTCCCACTTAGATAGACATACCTCTAATCCTCTAAGTGATCACGTGATCCAAATCAACTAAACCATGTCCGATTATCACGTAAGATGGAGTAGTTTCATTGGTGAACATCACTATGTTGATCATATCTACCATATGATTCACGCTCGACCTTTCAGTCTCCATGTTCCGAGGCCATATCTGTATATGCTTGGCTCATCAAGTATAACCTGAGTATTCCGCATGTGCAACTATTTTGCACCCGTTGTATTTGAACGTAGAGCCTATCACACCCGATCATCACATGGTGTCTCAGCACGAAGAACTTTCGCAACGGTGCATACTTAGGAAGAACACTTCTTGATAATTAGTGAGAGATCATCTTAAAATGCTACCGTCAATCAAAGCAAGATAAGATGTATAAAAGATAAACATCACATGCAATCAATAAGTGATATGATATGGCCATCATCATCTTGTGCTTGTGATCTCCATCTTCGAAGCATCGTCATGATCACCATCGTCACCGGCGCAACACCTTGATCATCATCGTAGCATCGTTGTCCTCTTTCCAATCTTATGCTTCCACGACTATCACTACCGCTTAGTGATAAAGTAAAGCATTACAGCGCAATTGCATTGCATACAATAAAGCGACAACCATATGGCTCCTGCCAGTTGCCAATAACTCAGTTACAAAACATGATCATCTCATACAATAAAATTTAGCATCATGTCTTGACCATATCACATCACAACATACCCTGCAAAAACAAGTTAGACGTCCTCTACTTTGTTGTTGCAAGTTTTACGTGGCTGCTACAGGCTTAGCAAGAACCGTTCTTACCTACGCATCAAAACCACAACTATAGTTTGTCAAGTTGGTGCTGTTTTAACCTTCGCAAGGACCGAGCGTAGCCACACTTGGTTCAACTAAAGTTGGAGAAACTGACACCCGCTAGCCACCTTTGTGCAAAGCACGTCGGGAGAACCGGTCTCGCGTAATCATACGTGTAATGTCGGTCTTGGCCGCTTCGTCCAACAATACCGCCGAACCAAAGTATGACATGCTGGTAAGCAGTATGACTTATATCGCCCACAACTCTCTTGTGTTCTACTCGTGCATATAACATCAACGCATAAAACCTAGGCTCTGATACCACTGTTGGGGAACGTAGTAATTTCAAAATTTTCCTACGCACACGCAAGATCATGTCGATGCATAGCAACGAGAGGGGAGAGTGTGATCTACGTACCCTCGTAGACCGACAGCGGAAGTGTTATGACCACGCGATTTATGTAGTCGTACATCTTCACGGCCCGACCGATCAAGCACTGAAACTATGGCACCTCCAAGTTCTAGCACATGTTCAGCTCGATGACGATCCCCAGACTCCAATCCAGCAAAGTGTCGGGGAAGAGTTCCGTCAGCACGACGGCGTGGTGACGATCTTGATGTTCTACTGTCGCAGGGCTTCGCCTAAGCATCACTACAATATTATCGAGGACTATGGTGGAAGGGGGCACCGCACATGGCTAAGAGAACGATCTTAGAGATCAACTTGTGTGTCTAAGGGTGCCCCCTGCCCCCGTATATAAAGGAGCCAAGGGGGGGTGCGGCCGGCCCTAGGAGGAGGCGCACAGGAGGAGTCCTACTCCTACCGGGAGTAGGACTCCCTCCCTTTCCCTAGTTGGATTAGGACTTGGGGAAGAAGGAAGAGAGGGAAGAAAGGAAAGGGGGGGGGCGCCGCCCCCCTCTTTGTCCAATTCGTACTTGGGGGGGAGGGGCATGCGGCAGCCCCTAGGCCTCCTATCCTCTTCCTCCACTAGGCCCATTAAGGCCCATTAGGTTATCGGGGGGGTTCCGGTAACATCCCAGTACTCCAGTAGAATGCCGATTTCACCCGGAACACTTCTGATGTCCAAACATAGGCTTCCAATATATCAATCTTTATGTCTCGACCATTTCGAGACTCCTCGTCATGTCCGTGATCACATCTGAGACTCCGAACTAACTTTGGTACATCAAAATATATAAACTCATAATGAAACTGTCATAGTAACGTTAAGCGTGCGGACCCTACGGGTTCGAGAACAATGTAGACATGACCGAGACATGTCTCCGGTCAATAACCAATAGCGGAATCTGGATGCTCATATTGGCTCCCACATATTCTACGAAGATCTTTTATCGATCAGACCGCATAACAACATACTTTGTTCCCTTTGTCATCGGTATGTTACTTGCCCGATATTCGATCGTCGGTATCTCAATACCTAGTTCAATCTCGTTACCGGAAAGTGTCTTTACTCGTTTCGTAATACATCATCTCACAACTAACTCATTAGTTGCAATGCTTGCAAGGCTTATGTGATGTGCATTACCGAGAGGGCCCAGAAATACCTCTAACAATCGGAGTGACAAATCCTAATCTCGAAATACGCCAACCCAACATGTACCTTTGGAGACACCTATAGAGCTCCTTTATAATTACCCAGTTACGTTGTGACGTTTGGTAGCACACAAAGTGTTCCTCCGGCAAACGGGAGTTGCATAATCTCATAGTCATAGGAACATGTATAAGTCATGAAGAAAGCAAAAGCAACATACTAAACGATCGGGTGCTAAGCTAATGGAATGGGTCATGTCAATCACATCATTCTCCTAATAATGTGATCCCGTTAATCAAATGACGACACATGTCAATGGTTAGGAAACATAACCATCTTTGATTAACGAGCTAGTCAAGTAGAGGCATACTAGTGACGTTTAGTTTGTCTATGTATTCACACAAGTATTATGTTTCCAGATAATACAATTCTAGCATGAACAATAAACATTTATCATGATATAAGGAAATAAAATAATAACTTCATTATTGCCTCTAGGGCATATTTCCTTCAGTCTCCCACTTGCACTAGAGTCAATAATCTAGATTACACAGTAATGATTCTAACACCCATGGAGCATTGGTGCTGATCATGTATTGCTCGTGGAAGAGGCTGAGTCAATGGGTCTGCTACATTCAGATCCGTATGTATCTTGCAAATCTCTATGTCTCCCACCTGGACTAGATCCCGGATGGAATTAAAGCGTCTCTGGATGTGCTTGGTTCTCTTATGAAATCTGGATTCCTTTGCCAAGGCAATTGCACCAGTATTGTCACAAAAGATTTTCATTGGACCTGATGCACTAGGTATGACACCTAGATCGGATATGAACTCCTTCATCCAGACTCCTTCATTTGCTGCTTCCGAAGCAGCTATGTACTCCGCTTCACATGTAGATCCTGCCACAACGCTTTGTTTAGAATTGCACCAACTGACAGCTCCACCGTTTAATGTAAACACGTATCCGCTTTGCGATTTAGAATCATCCGGATCAGTGTCAAAGCTTGCATCAACGTAACCATTTACGATGAGCTCTTTGTCACCTCCATATATGAGAAACATATCCTTAGTCCTTTTTACGTATTTCAGGATGTTCTTGACCGTTATCCAGTGATCCACTCCTGGATTACTTTAGTACCTCCCTGCTAGACTTATAGCAAGACACACATCAGGTCTGGTACATAGCATTGCATACATGATAGAGCCTATGGATGAAGCATTGGGAACATCTTTCATTTTCTCTCTATCTTCTGCATTGGTCGGGCATTGATACTTACTCAATTTCACACCTTGTAACACATGCAAGAATCCTTTCTTTGCTTGATCCATTTTGAACTTCTTCAAAACTTTGTCAAGGTATGTGCTTTGTGAAAGTCCAATTAAGCGTCTTGATCTATCTCTATAGATCTTAATGCCTAATATGTAAGCAACTTCACCGAGGTCTTTCATTGAAAAACTCTTATTCAAGTATCCCTTTATGCTATCCAGAAATTCTATATCATTTCCGATTAGTAATATGTCATCTACATATAATATTAGAAATGCTACAGAGCTCCCACTCACTTTCTTGTAAATACAGGCTTCTCCAAAAGTCTATACAAAACCAAATGCTTTGATCACACTATTAAAGCGTTTATTCCAACTCCGAGAGGCGTGCACCAGTCCATAAATGGATCGCTGGAGCTTGCACACTTTGTTAGCTCCCTTTGGATTGACAAAACCTTCCGGCTGCATCATATACAACTCTTCTTCCAGAAATCCATTCAGGAATGCAGTTTTGACATCCATCTGGCAAATTTCATAATCATAAAATGCGGCAATTGCTAACATGATTCGGACAGACTTAAGCATCACTACGGGTGAGAAGGTCTCATCGTAGTTAATCCCTTGGACTTGTGGAATACCTTTTGCGACAAGTCGAGCTTTGTAGACAGTAACATTACTGTTAGTGTCAGTCTTCTTCTTGAAGATCCATTTATTCTCAATTGCTTGCCGATCTTTTGGCAAGTCAACCGAAGTCCACACTTTGTTCTCATACATGGATCCCATCTCAGATTTCATGGCTTCAAGCCATTTTGCGGAATCTGGGCTCACCATCACTTCTCCGTAGTTCGTAGGTTCATCATGATCTAGTAGCATGACTTCCAGACCAGGATTACCGTACCACTCTGGTGCGGATCTTACTCTGGTTGATCTACGAGGTTCAGTAGTATCTTGTTCTGAAGTTTCATGATCATCATCATTAGCTTCCTCACTAATTGGTGTAGGTGTCACAGAAACCGGTTTCTGTGATGTACTACTTTCCAATAAGGGAGCAGGTACAGTTACCTCATCAAGTTCTACTTTCCTCCCACTCACTTCTTTCAAGAGAAACTCCTTATCTAGAAAGTTTCCAAATTTAGCAACAAAAGTCTTGCCTTCGGATCTGTGATAGAAGGTGTATCCAATAGTTTCCTTTGGATATCCTATGAAGACACATTTCTCCGATTTGGGTTCAAACTTATCAGGTTGAAGTTTTTTCACATAAGCATTGCAGCCCCAAACTTTTAGAAACGACAACTTTGGTTTCTTGCCAAACCACCGTTCATAAGGCGTCGTCTCAATGGATTTTGATGGTGTCCTATTTAACGTGAATGCGACCGTCTCTAAAGCATAACCCCAAAACGATAGCGGTAAATCAGTAAGAGACATCATAGATCGCACATATCAAGTAAAGTACGATTACGACGTTCGGACACTCCATTACGCTGTGGTGTTCCGTGTGGCGTGAGTTGCGAAACTATTCCGCATTGTTTCAAATGTACACCAAACTCGTAACTCAAATATTCTCCTCCACGATCAAATCGTAGGAATTTTATTTTCTTGTTACGATGATTTTCAACTTCACTCTGAAATTCTTTGAACTTTTCAAATGTTTCAGACTTATGTTTCATTAAGTAGATGTACCCATATCTGCTTAAGTCATCTGTGAAGGTGAGAAAATAACGATATCCGCCACGAGCCTCAACATTCATCGGACCACATACATCTGTATGTATGATTTCCAACAAATTTGTTGCTCTCTCCATAGTACCGGAGAACGGTGTTTTTGTCATCTTACCCATAAGGCACGCTTCGCAAGTACCAAGTGATTCATAATGAAGTGGTTCCAAAAGTCCATCAGTATGGAGTTTTTTCATGCGCTTTACACCAATATGACCTAAACGGCAGTGCCACAAATACGTTGCACTATCATTATCAACTCTGCATCTTTTGGCTTCAACATTATGAATGTGTGTGTCACTACTATCGAGATTTAATAAGAATAGACCATTCTTCATGGGTGCATGACCATAAAATATTTTACTCATATAAATAGAACAACCATTATTCTTTGATTTAAATGAATAACCGTATCGCATCAAACAAGATCCAGATATAATGTTCATGGTCAATGCTGGCACCAAATAAAAATTATTTAGGTCTAATACTAATCCCGAAGGTAGATGTAGAGGTAGCGTGCCGACCGCGATCACATCGACTTTGGAACCATTTCCCACGCGCATCGTCACCTCGTCCTTAGCCAATCTTCGCTTAATCCGTAGTCCCTGTTTCGAGTTGCAAATGTTAGCAACAGAACCAGTATCAAATACCCAGGTGCTACTGCGAGCATTAGTAAGGTACACATCAATAACATGTATATCAAATATACCTTTGTTCACGTTGCCATCCTTCATATCTGCCAAATACTTGGGGCAGTTCCGCTTCCAGTGACCAGTATGCTTGCAGTAGAAGCACTCAGTTTCAGGCTTAGGTCCAGATTTGGGTTTCTTCTCTTGAGCAGCAACTTGCTTGGTGTTCTTTTTGAAGTCCCCCTTCTTCTTCCCTTTGCCCTTTTTCTTGAAACTAGTGGTCTTGTTGACCATCAACACTTGATGCTCCTTCTTGATTTCTACCTCCGCAGCTTTCAGCATTGCGAAGAGCTCGGGAATAGTCTTATTCATCCCTTGCATATTATAGTTCATCACGAAGCTCTTGTAGCTAGGTGGCAGTGATTGCAGAATTCTGTTAATGACGCAATTATCTGGAAGATTAACTCCCAATTGAATCAAGTGATTATTATACCCAGACATTTTGAGTATATGCTCGCTGACAGAAATGTTCTCCTCCATCTTGCAGCTATAGAACTTATTGGAGACTTCATATCTCTCAATCCGGGCATTTTCTTGAAATATTAACTTCAACTCCTGGAACATCGCATATGCTCCATGACGTTCAAAACGTCGTTGAAGTCCCGATTATAAGCCGTAAAGCATGTCACACTGAACTATCGAGTAGTCATCAACTTTGCTCTTCCAGACGTTCATAACATCTGGTGTTGCTCCAGCAGCAGGCCTGGCACCCAGCGGTGCTTCCAGGACGTAATTCTTCTATGCAGCAATGAGGATAATACTCAAGTTACGGACCCAGTCCGTGTAATTGCTACCATCATCTTTCAACTTTGCTTTCTCAAGGAACGCATTAAAATTCAACGGAACAACAGCACGGGCCATCTATCTACAATCAAACATAAACAAGCAAGATACTATGAGGTACTAAGTTCATGATAAATTTAAGTTCAATCAATCATATTACTAAAGAACTCCCACTTAGATAGACATCCCTCTAATCCTCTAAGTGATCACGTGATCCAAATCAACTAAACCATGTCCGATCATCACGTGAGATGGAGTAGTTTCATTGGTGAACATCACTATGTTGATCATATCTACCATATGATTCACGCTCGACCTTTCAGTCTCCGTGTTCCGAGGCCATATCTGTATATGCTTGGCTCGTCAAGTATAACCTGAGTATTCTGCGTGTGCAACTGTTTTGCACCCGTTGTATTTGAACGTAGAGCCTATCACACCCGATCATCATGTGGTGTCTCAGCACGAAGAACTTTCGCAACGGTGCATACTTAGGAAGAACACTTCTTGATAATTAGTGAGAGATCATCTTAAAATGCTACCGTCAATCACAGCAAGATAAGATGTATAAAAGATAAACATCACATGCAATCAATAAGTGATATGATATGGCCATCATCATCTTGTGCTTGTGATCTCCATCTTCGAAACATCGTCATGATCACCATCGTCACCGGCGCAACACCTTGATCATCATCGTAGCATCGTTGTCATCTTTCCAATCTTATGCTTCCACGACTATCACTACCGCTTAGTGATAAAGTAAAGCATTACAGCGCAATTGCATTGCATACAATAAAGCGACAACCATATGGCTCCTGCCAGTTGCCAATAACTCAGTTACAAAACATGATCATCTCATACAATAAAATTTAGCATCATGTCTTGACCATATCACATCACAACATACCCTGCAAAAACAAGTTAGACATCCTCTACTTTGTTGTTGCAAGTTTTACGTGGCTGCTACGGACTTAGCAAGAACCGTTCTTACCTACGCATCAAAACCACAACTATAGTTTGTCAAGTTGGTGCTGTTTTAACCTTCGCAAGGACTGAGCGTAGCCACACTTGGTTCAACTAAAGTTGGAGAAACTGACACCCGCTAGCCACCTTTGTGCAAAGCACGTCGGGAGAACCGGTCTCGCGTAAGCGTACGCGTAATGTCAGTCTAGGCCGCTTCGTCCAACAATACCGCCGAACCAAAGTATGACATGCTGGTAAGCAGTATGACTTATATCGCCCACAACTCACTTGTGTTCTACTCGTGCATATAACATCAACGTATAAAACCTAGGCTCTGATACCACTGTTGGGGAACGTAGTAATTTCAAAATTTTCCTACGCACACGCAAGATCATGTCGATGCATAGCAAGGAGAGGGGAGAGTGTGATCTACGTACCCTCGTAGACTGACAGCGGAAGCGTTATGACAACACGATTGATGTAGTCATACATCTTCACGGCCCGACCGATCAAGCACCGAAACTACGACACCTCCGAGTTCTAGCACACGTTCAGCTCGATGACGATCCCCGGACTCCAATCCAGCAAAGTGTCGGGGAAGAGTTCCGTCAGCACGACGGCGTGGTGACGATCTTGATGTTCTACTGTCGCAGGGCTTCGCCTAAGCATCACTACAATATTATCGAGGACTATGGTGGAAGAGGGCACCGCACACGGCTAAGAGAACGATCTTAGAGATCAACTTGTGTGTCTAAGGGTGCCCCCTGCCCCTGTATATAAAGGAGCCAAGGGGGGTGCGGCCGGCCCTAGGAGGACGCGCGCAGGAGGAGTCCTACTCCTACCGGGAGTAGGACTCCTTCCCTTTCCCTAGTTGGATTAGGACTTGGGGAAGAAGGAAGAGAGGGAAGAAAGGAAAGGGGGGGGGGGGCGCCGCCCCCCCTCCTTGTCCAATTCGGACTTGGGGGGGAGGGGCATGCGGCAGCCCCTAGGCCTCCTCTCCTCTTCCTCCACTAGGCCCATTAAGGCCCATTAGGTTACCGGGGGGTTCCGGTAACCTCCCGGTACTCCAGTAGAATGCCAATTTCACCCGGAACACTTCCGATGTCCAAACATAGGCTTCCAATATATCAATCTTTATGTCTCGACCATTTCGAGACTCCTCGTCATGTCCGTGATCACATCCGAGACTTCGAACTAACCTAGGTACATCAAAATATATAAACTCATAATGAAACTATCATAGTAACGTTAAGCGTGCGGACCCTACGGGTTCGAGAACAATGTAGACATGACCGAGACATGTCTCCGGTCAATAACCAATAGCGGAACCTGGATGCTCATATTGGCTCCCACATATTCTATGAAGATCTTTTATCGATCAGACCACATAACAACATACTTTGTTCCCTTTGTCATCGGTATGTTACTTGCCCGATATTCGATCGTCGGTATCTCAATACCTAGTTCAATCTCGTTACCGGAAAGTCTCTTTACTCGTTTCATAATACATCATCTCACAACTAACTCATTAGTTGAAATGCTTGCAAGGCTTATGTGATGTGCATTACCGAGAGGGCCCAGAGATACCTCTCCGACAATCGGAGTGACAAATCCTAATCTCGAAATACGCCAACCCAACATGTACCTTTGGAGACACCTATAGAGCTCCTTTATAATCACCCAGTTACGTTGTGACGTTTGGTAGCACACAAAGTGTTCCTCCGGCAAACGGGAGTTGCATAATCTCATAGTCATAGGAACATGTATAAGTCATGAAGAAAGCAAAAGCAACATACTAAACGATCGGGTGCTAAGCTAATGGAATGGGTCATGTCAATCACATCATTCTCCTAATAATGTGATCCCGTTAATCAAATGACAACACATGTCAATGGTTAGGAAACATAACCATCTTTGATTAACGAGCTAGTCAAGTAGAGGCATACTAGTGACGTTTAGTTTGTCTATGTATTCACACAAGTATTATGTTTCCGGATAATACAATTCTAGCATGAACAATAAACATTTATCATGATATAAGGAAATAAAATAATAACTTCATTATTGCCTCTAGGGCATATTTCCTTCAGTCTCCCACTTGCACTAGAGTCAATAATCTAGATTACACAGTAATGATTCTCACACCCATGGAGCATTGGTGCTGATCATGTATTGCTCGTGGAAGAGGCTTAGTAAATGGGTCTGCTACATTCAGATCCGTATGTATCTTGCAAATCTCTATGTCTCCCACCTGGACTAGATCCCGGATGGAATTAAATTTCTATGTGTTTTTGTCATCTTACCCATAAGGCACGGTTTGCAAGTACCAAGTGATTCATAATGAAGTGGTTCCAAAAGTCCATCAGTATGGAGTTTCTTCATGCGCTTTACACCAATATGACCTAAACGGCAGTGCCACAAATAAGTTGCACTATCATTATCAACTCTGCATCTTTTGGCTTCAACATTATGAATGTGTGTGTCACTACTATCGAGATTTAATAAGAATAGACCATTCTTCATGGGTGCATGACCATAAAAGATTTTACTCATATAAATAGAACAACCATTATTCTCTGATTCGGACAGACTTAAGCATCACTACGAGTGAGAAGGTCTCATCGTAGTCAATCCCTTGAACTTGTCAAAAACCTTTTGCGACAAGTCGAGCTTTGTAGACAGTAACATTACCGTTAGCGTCAGTCTTCTTCTTGAAGATCCATTTATTCTCAATTGCTTGCTGATCTTTTGGCAAGTCAACCAGAGTCCACACTTTGTTCTCATACATGGATCCCATCTCAAATTTCATGGCTTCAAGCCATTTTGCGGAATCTGGGCTCACCATCGCTTCTCCATAGTTCGTAGGTTCATCATGATCTAGTAGCATGACTTCCAGAACAGGATTACCGTACCTCTCTGGTGCAGATCTTACTCTGGTTGATCTACGAGGTTCAGTAGTATCTTGTTCTGAAGTTTCATGATCATCATCATTAGCTTCCTCACTAATTGGTGTAGGTGTCACAGAAACCGGTTTCTGTGATGTACTACTTTCCAATAAGGGAGCAGGTACAGTTACCTCATCAAGTTCTACTTTCCTCCCACTCACTTCTTTCGAGAGAAACTCCTTATCTAGAAAGTTTCCAAATTTAGCAACAAAAGTCTTGCCTTCGGATCTGTGATAGAAGGTGTATCCAATAGTTTCCTTGGGATATCCTATGAAGACACATTTCTCCGATTTGGGTTCAAACTTATCAGGTTGAAGTTTTTTCACATAAGCATCACAGCCCCAAACTTTCATAAACGACAACTTTGGTTTCTTGCCAAACCACCATTCATAAGGCGTCGTCTCAATGGATTTTCATGGTGTCCTATTTAACGTGAATGCGGCCGTCTCTAAAGCATAACCCCAAAATGATAGCGGTAAATCAGTAAGAGACATCATAGATCGCACCATATCAAGTAAAGTACGATTACGACGTTCGGACACTCCATTACGCTGTGGTGTTCCGGGTGGCGTGAGTTGCGAAACTATTCCGCATTGTTTCAATTGTACACCAAACTCATAACTCAAATATTCTCCTCCACGATCAGATCGTAGGAATTTTATTTTCTTGTTACGATGATTTTCAACTTCACTCTGAAATTCTTTGAACTTTTCAAATGTTTCAGACTTATGTTTCATTAAGTAGATATACCCATATCTGCTTAAGTCATCTGTGAAGGTGAAAAATAAACGATATCCGCCACGAGCCTCAACATTCATCGGACCACATACATCTGTATGTATGATTTCCAACAAATTTGTTGCTCTCTCCATAGTACCGGAGAACAGTGTTTTTGTCATCTTACCCATAAGGCACGGTTTGCAAGTACCAAGTGATTCATAATGAAGTGGTTCCAAAAGTCCATCAGTATGGAGTTTCTTCATGCGCTTTACACCAATATGACCTAAACGGCAGTGCCACAAATAAGTTGCACTATCATTATCAACTCTGCATCTTTTGGCTTCGACATTATGAATGTGTGTGTCACTACTATCGAGATTTAATAAGAATAGACCATTCTTCATGCGTGCATGACCATAAAAGATTTTACTCATATAAATAGAACAACCATTATTCTCTGATTCGGACAGACTTAAGCATCACTACGAGTGAGAAGGTCTCATCGTAGTCAATCCCTTGAACTTGTCAAAAACCTTTTGCGACAAGTCGAGCTTTGTAGACAGTAACATTACCGTTAGCGTCAGTCTTCTTCTTGAAGATCCATTTATTCTCAATTGCTTGCTGATCTTTTGGCAAGTCAACTAGAGTCCACACTTTGTTCTCATACATGGATCCCATCTCAAATTTCATGGCTTCAAGCCATTTTGCGGAATCTGGGCTCACCATCGCTTCTCCATAGTTCATAGGTTCATCATGATCTAGTAGCATGACTTCCAGAACAGGATTACCGTACCTCTCTGGTGCGGATCTTACTCTGGTTGATCTACGAGGTTCAGTAGTATCTTGTTCTGAAGTTTCATGATCATCATCATTAGCTTCCTCACTAATTGGTGTAGGTGTCACAGAAACCGGTTTCTGTGATGTACTACTTTCCAATAAGGGAGCAGGTACAGTTACCTCATCAAGTTCTACTTTCCTCCCACTCACTTCTTTCGAGAGAAACTCCTTATCTAGAAAGTTTCCAAATTTAGAAACAAAAGTCTTGCCTTCGGATCTGTGATAGAAGGTGTATCCAATAGTTTCCTTTGGATATCCTATGAAGACACATTTCTCCGATTTGGGTTCGAGCTTATCAGGTTGAAGTTTTTTCACATAAGCATCGCAGCCCCAAACTTTCAGAAACGACACCTTTGGTTTCTTGCCAAACCATAGTTCATAAGGCGTCGTATCAACGGATTTTGATGGTGCCATATTTAACGTGAATGCGACCATCTCTAAAGCATAACCCCAAAACGATAGCGGTAAATCAGTAAGAGACATCATAGATCGCACCATATCAAGTAAAGTACGATTACGACATTCGGACACACCATTACACTGTGGTGTTCCGGGTGGCGTGAGTTGCGAAACTATTCCGCATTGTTTCAAATGTACACCAAACTCGTAACTCAAATATTCTCCTCCACAATCAGATCGTAGGAATTTTATTTTCTTGTTACGATGATTTTCAACTTCACTCTGAAATTCTTTGAACTTTTCAAATGTTTCAGACTTATGTTTCATTAAGTAGATATACCCATATCTGCTTATGTCATCTATGAAGGTGAGAAAATAACGATATCCTCCACGAGCCTCAACATTCATCGGACCACAAACATCTGTATGTATGATTTCCAACAAATCTTTTGCTCTCTCCATAGTACGGAGAATGGTGTTTTTGTCATCTTACCCATAAGGCACGGTTCGCAAGTACCAAGTGATTCATAATCAAGTGGTTCCAAACGTCCATCAGTATGGAGTTTCTTCATGCGCTTTACACCGATATGACCTAAATGGCAGTGCCACAAATAAGTTGCACTATCATTATCAACTCTGCATCTTTTGGCTTCAACATTATGAATGTGTGTGTCACTACTATCGAGATTTAATAAGAATAGACAATTCTTCATGGGTGCATGACCATAAAAGATTTTACTCATATAAATAGAACAACCATTATTCTCTGATTTTAATGAATAACCGTCTCGCATCAAACAAGATCCAGATATAATGTTCATGCTCAACACTGGCACCAAATAACAATTATTTAGGTCTAATACTAATCCCGAAGGTAGATGTAGAGGTAGCGTGCCGACCGCGATCACATCGACTTTGGAACCATTTCCCACGCGCATCGTCACCTCGTCCTTAGCCAATCTTCGCTTAATCCGTAGTCCCTGTTTCGAGTTGCAAATGCTAGCAACAGAACCAGTATCAAATACCCAGGTGCTACTGCGAGCATTAGTAAGGTACACATCAATAACATGTATATCGCATATACCTTTGTTCACCTTGCCATCCTTCTTATCCGCCAAATACTTGGGGCAGTTCCGCTTCTAGTGACCAGTCTGCTTGTAGTAGAAGCACTCAGTTTCAGGCTTAGGTACAGATTTGGGTTTCTTCTCTTGAGCAGCAACTTGCTTGCTGTTCTTTTTGAAGTTCCCCTTCTTCTTCCCTTTGCCCTTTTTCTTGAAACTAGTGGTCTTGTTGACCATCAACACTTGATGCTCCTTCTTGATTTCTACCTCCGCAGCTTTCAGCATTGCGAAGAGCTCGGGAATAGTCTTATTCATCCCTTGCATATTATAGTTCATCACGAAGCTCTTGTAGCTAGGTGGCAGTGATTGCAGAATTCTGTCAATGACGCAATCATCTGGAAGATTAACTCCCAATTGAATCAAGTGATTATTATACCCGGACATTTTGAGTATATGCTCACTGACAGAACTGTTCTCCTCCATCTTGCAACTATAGAACTTATTGGAGACTTCATATCTCTCAATCCGGGCATTTTCTTGAAATATTAACTTCAACTCCTGGAACATCTCATATGCTCCATGACGTTCAAAACGTCGTTGAAGTCCCGATTCTAAGCCGTAAAGCATGTCACACTAAACTATCGAGTAGTCATCAGCTTTGCTCTGCCAGACGTTCATAACATCTGGTGTTGCTCCATCAGCAGGCTGGCACCCAGCGGTGCTTCCAGGACGTAATTCTTCTGTGCAGCAATGAGGATAATCCTCAAGTTACAGACCTAGTCCGTGTAATTGCTACCATCATCTTTCAACTTTGCTTTCTCAAGGAACGCATTAAAATTCAATGCAACAACAGCACGGGCCATCTATCTACAATCAAACATAAACAAGCAAGATACTATCAGGTACTAAGTTCATGATAAATTTAAGTTCAATTAATCATATTACTAAAGAACTCCCACTTAGATAGACATCCCTCTAATCCTCTAAGTGATCACGTGATCCAAATCAACTAAACCATGTCCGATCATCACGTGAGATGGAGTAGTTTGATTGGTGAACATCACTATGTTGATCATATCTACCATATGATTCATGCTCGACCTTTCAGTCTTCGTGTTCCGAGGCCATATCTGTATATGCTTGGCTCGTCAAGTATAACCTGAGTATTCTGCGTGTGCAACTTTTTTGCACCCGTTGTATTTGAACGTAGAGCCTATCACACCCGATCATCACGTGGTGTCTCAGCACGAAGAACTTTCGCAACGGTGCATACTTAGGGAGAACACTTCTTGATAATTAGTGAGAGATCATCTTAAAATGCTACCGTCAATCAAAGCAAGATAAGATGTATAAAAGATAAACATCACATGCAATCAATAAGTGATATGATGTGGCCATCATCATCTTGTGCTTGTGATCTCCATCTTCGAAGCATCGTCATGATCACCATCGTCACCGGCACGACACCTTGATCATCATCGTAGCGTCGTTGTCGTCTTTCCAATCTTATGCTTCCACGACTATCACTACCGCTTAGTGATAAAGTAAAGCATTACAGCGCAATTGCATTGCATACAATAAAGCGACAACCATATGGCTCCTGCCAGTTGCCAATAACTCAGTTACAAAACATGATCATCTCATACAATAAAATTTATTATCATGTCTTGACCATATCACATCACAACATACCCTGCAAAAACAAGTTAGACGTCCTCTACTTTTTTGTTGCAAGTTTTACGTGGCTGCTACGGGCTTAGCAAGAACCGTTCTTACCTACGCATCAAAACCACAACGATAGTTTGTCAAGTTGGTGCTGTTTTAACCTTCACAAGGACCGAGCGTAGCCACACTTGGTTCAACTAAAGTTGGAGAAACTGACACCCGCTAGCCACCTTTGTGCAAAGCACGTCGGGAGAACCGGTCTCGCGTAAGCGTACGCGTAATGTCGGTCTGGGCTGCTTCGTCCAACAATACCGCCGAACCAAAGTATGACATGTTGGTAAGCAGTATGACTTATATCGCCCACAACTCACTTGTGTTCTACTCGTACATATAACATCAACGTATAAAACCTAGGCTCTGATACCACTGTTGGGGAACGTAGTAATTTCAAAATTTTCCTACGCACACGCAAGATCATGTCGATGCATAGCAACGAGAGGGGAGAGTGTGATCTACGTACCCTCGTAGACCGATAGCGGAAGCGTTATGACAACGCGATTGATGTAGTCGTACATCTTCACGGCCCGACCGATCAAGCACCAAAACTACGGCACCTCCGAGTTCTAGCACACGTTCAGCTCGATGACGATCCCCGGACTCCAATCCAGCAAAGTGTCGGGGAAGAGTTTCGTCAGCACGACGGCATGGTGACGATCTTGATGTTCTACTGTCGCAGGGCTTTGCCTAAGCATCACTACAATATTATTGAGGACTATGGTGGAAGGGGGCACCGCACACGGCTAAGAGAACGATCTTAGAGATCAACTTGTGTGTCTAAGGGTGCCCCCTACCCCCGTATATAAAGGAGCCAAGGGGGGTGCGGCCGGCCCTAGGAGGAGGCGCGCAGGAGGAGTCCTACTCCTACCGGGAGTAGGACTCCCTCCCTTTCCCTAGTTGGATTAGGACTTGGGGAAGAAGGAAGAGAGGGAAGAAAGGAAAGGGGGGCGCCGCCCCCCCCCCTCCTTGTCCAATTCGTACTTGGGGGGAGGGGCATGCGGCAGCCCCTAGGCCTCCTCTCCTCTTCCTCCACTAGGCCCATTAAGGCCCATTAGGTTACCGGGGGGTTCCGGTAACCTCCCGGTACTCCAGTAAAATGCCGATTTCACCCGGAACACTTCCGATGTCCAAACATAGGCTTCCAATATATCAATCTTTATGTCTCGACCATTTCGAGACTCCTCGTCATGTCCGTGATCACATCCAAGACTCCGAACTAGCTTCGGTACATCAAAATATATAAACTCATAATGAAACTGTCATAGTAACGCTAAGCGTGCGGACCCTACGGGTTCGAGAACAATGTAGATATGACCGAGACATGTCTCCGGTCAATAACCAATAGCGGAACCTGGATGCTCATATTGGCTCCCACATATTCTACGAAGATCTTTTATCGGTCAGACCGCATAACAACATACTTTGTTCCCTTTGTCATTGGTATGTTACTTGCCGATATTCGATCGTCGGTATCTCAATACCTAGTTCAATCTCGTTACCGGAAAGTCTCTTTACTCGTTTCGTAATATATCATCTCACAACTAACTCATTAGTTGCAATGCTTGCAAGGCTTATGTGATGTGCATTACCGAGAGGGACCAGAGATACCTCTCCGACAATCTGAGTGACAAATCCTAATGTCGAAATACGCCAACCCAACATGTACCTTTGGAGACACCTGTAGAGCTCCTTTATAATCACCCAGTTACATTGTGACGTTTGGTAGCACACAAAGTGTTCCTCCGGCAAACGGGAGTTGCATAATCTCATAGTCATAGGAACATGTATAAGTCATGAAGAAAGCAATAGCAACATACTAAACGATCGGGTGCTAAGCTAATGGAATGGGTCATGTCAATCACATCATTCTCCTAATAATGTGATCCCGTTAATCAAATGACAACACATGTCTATGGTTAGGAAACGTAACCATCTTTGATTAATGAACTAGTCAAGTAGAGGCATACTAGTGATGTTTAGTTTGTCTATGTATTCACACAAGCATTATGTTTCCGGATAATACAATTCTAGCATGAACAATAAACATTTATCATGATATAAGGAAATAAAATAATAACTTTATTATTGCCTCTAGGGCATATTTCCTTCAGATACTAGGGATCAAGCCCTAACAAAACTAACTCCATTACATGATGAAGCTCATCCAACTCCTCAGCGACCAGCAAGCCTATGAAGGAACTACTCACTCCCGGTGGGGAGCATCATGGAATTGGCGATGGAGAAGGGTTGGTGATGATGAAGAACGAAGATCCCCCTCTCCAGAGCCCC
>NC_041386.1:311002785-311062761 GCF_002162155.2 Triticum dicoccoides
AAGAATAGGGCTTGGCGGCGGCTCTGTCTTTTGGATCATGATAATTCTTTCTCCCTTGATTTTTTCTCCGAAAATAGGAATTTATAGCGTTGGTTTTAGGGTCAGCAGGGCCACCAGGTGGGGGCAACCCACCTAGGCACGCCAGGAGAGGGGGCCATGCCCTGGTGGGTTGTGCCCACCCAGGGGCCCCTCTCTGGTAGGTCTCGGCTCTAGAAATTCTTATATATAATATAAAAATTCCTCGCAAAGTTTCGTTCCATTCCGAGAACTTTTATTTCTATAGAAAAACAACACCATGGTAGTTCTGCTGAAAACAACATCAGTCCGGGGTTAGTTTCATCCAAATCATGCAAATTGGAGTCCAAAACAAGAGGAAAAGCGTTAGGAAAAGTAGATACATTGGAGATGTATCAACCGCTATCTAGCATGCATCTAGTGTATTAGTTTATGGAGAAACGGAGTAATGCAATAAGAACAATGACATGATGTAGACAATATCTATTCATGTTGGAATAGACCCTATCTTTTTATCCTTAATGGCAACGATACATGCGTGTCACTTCTCCTTCTGTCACTGAGATTGAGCACCGCAAGATCGAACCCACCACACAGCACCTCTTCCCAGTACAAGAAAAATCAATCTAGTTGGCCAAACGAAACCAAAATTTCGAAGAAGAAATACATGGCTATAATAAGCATGCATATAAGAGATCAAAGAAGACTCAAATAATATTCATAGATAGAACTGATCATAAACTCGCAATTCATCAGATCCCAACAAACACACCGCAAAAAGTCAGTACATCAAATAGATCTCCAAGAACATTGAGGATAACATTGTATTGAGAATCAAAAAGAGAGAAGAAGCCATCTAGCTACCGCCTACGGACCTGTAGGTCTATGGTAAACTACTCACGCATCATCGGAGGAGCACCAATGATGATGATAAACCCCTCTGTGATCATGTTCCCCTCTGGCAAGGTGTCGGAATAGGGATCTAGATTGGATCATGTGGTCCTGGAACTTGCAGTGGCTGGAATTGTGTTTTGTCGAGTCCCTTATGGTTTCTGGAATATTTGGGTATTTATAGAGCAGATTGGCGGTGGAAAGAACCTCCATAGGCCCCACTACCCATCAGGGCACACTTGGGGCCTTTGGTGCGTCCAGGTGGGTAGTGGGACTCACGGGCCTCCCCTCTGGCACTTCCTTGGCTCCCAAGTTGTCTTTTAGGAAAAAAATCTCCAAAAAGATTCACTGTGTTTGGACTCTGTTTGATATGGATATCTACGAAGTAAAAAAACAAGCAAAAAATAGCAACTGGCACTGTGCACTATGTTAATAGGTTAGTCCCAATAAATGATATAAAGTTGCTATAAAATGAATATAAAACATCCAAGAATGATAATATAATAGCATGCAACAATCAAAAATTATAGATACGTTGGAGACATATCAGCATCCCCAAGCTTAATTCCTGCTTGTCCTCGAGTAGGTAAAAGATAAAAACCAAAAAAATATGTGGAATGTTGCCTAACATGTTCATCACATATTCTTTTCTTTTATAGCATGGGCATTTGGACTTTTAGATGATTCAAATCAATAGTCTATATTTGACATGAAGATTTCAATACTCAAGCCTATCAACAAGCAACCATGTATTTCAAAATATCAACACTAAAGCAAGTTATCCCTAGATCGTCATTCTCAATCATTGATCCATTCATGAAACACACTCGAATATTAGCTACATCCAATGCACAAGTATGATCATACTTCTTCCTAGTAGGTGCTTTATAAGAGAAGATGGAGACTCAAATAAAAAAATTGCATAAAGCAAATAGATTGGCCCTTCACAGAGTGAAGCGGAGATTTGTAGATGTGCCAGAGCTCAGAGCTTAAATTGAGAGATAAAATATTTTGAGAGGCATGCTTTTCCCAACAATGAAAACGACCAAGTAATTCCCAATACTTTACATGCTAGATACATCATGGGAGGTTCCCAAACATAAAATAAAGTTTATTCCCTTTTCCACCATTCTTTCACAATCCATGGATAGCTGTATCCACGGGTGCCTTCCATACCAACACTTTCCAAGGAATTTATTATTTGATAACACAAAGTAAATTTCTTTTTCATTTCGGGACTGGGCATCCTCACTACCGCCACACTCTCGTGCAATGACAAATGAATAAACACTCATCTTGTGAATACACATCTAGCATGGAAAAATATTGGCCACCCCTGCCGCTTCATGAGCGGTATGAGCACACAAAAAGGGAACTCATTTTGAAAATTAGAGTTGGCACATACAAATTTACTTGGGACGCCATGGAAATACCGCATATAGGTAGATATGCTGGACTCATATGGCACAACTTAGTTTAAGGATTTGGATGCACAAGTAGTATTCCCACTTAGTGCAAGTAAATGCTAGCAAATAGATTGAGAAGCAACCAACCAAGAAGCGAAAATTCTCATAAACGAGCATTAGGCATACCTAACACCAAATAATGCACCAACTATTGACTTCCGTCCTTGCATTAGGAATCACAAACCTTAACACCACTATTCTTACTAAAGCGTAATTACTCATCAACATGACTCACATATTACTATCATCATACCTCAAAACTATTGCAAAGAATCAAGCTTATAATGTTCAATGATCTTCATGAAAGTTTTTATTATATCCCCCTTGGATATCTATCACTTTGGGACTAAATTCATATATTAACGTTGCTTATATCAAGCTCTCAAACAAATTTAAGTGAAGAACATGAGCATGAATAATTTTCATCATCTCTCAAAATAATATAAGTGAAGCATGAGAGTATTTCTTCAAAAATAAAAGCATCACCATGCTCAGAAAAGATATAAGTGAAGCACTAGAGCAATTCCATAGCTCACAAAAATTAAGTGAAGCACATATACCAATTCTAACAAATCATAGCATCATTATGGATCTCTCACATAGGTGTGTCCAGCAAGGATGATTGTGACAAACTAAAAAGCAAAACAAGCAAAGACTCATATAATACAAGACGCTCCAAGCAAAATTCATGATATGTGACGAATAAAAATATAGCTCCAAGTAAAATTACCAATGATTGTTAGAGAAAGAGGGGATGCCTTCCAGGGCATCCCCAAGCTTAGTTTCTTCGTTCTCCTTGAATATTACCTTGGGGTGCCATGGGCATCCCAAAGCATAGGCTCTTTTCACTACTCCTTCATCCATCATTATCTCGCCCAAAAGATGAAAACTTCAATCACACAAAACATAACAAAACCTTCATGAGATCCCTTAGTATGATAAAGCAAATCACCACTTTAAGTATTGTTGCAAACCCATTCATATTTTATTATTGCATTATACCCACTGTATTCTAACTTTACCTTGGCTTATACCCCTCGATACAATCTATAGATTCATCAAAATAAGCACATAATGCACCAAAAACAGAATCTGCCAAAAATAGAACAGTTTGTAGTAATCTGGACTTTGTCTGTACTTCCATAACACCAAAAATTCTGAAAACTTCGGACAACATAGTCAATTTGTATATCAATCTTGTGTAAAAATCCGAATTTTTCGTCACTTCTATGATTTTTGAAAATTCTTCTACCGGGCGCAAAAGTTTTTGTTTTTCAACAAGATCAAATCAACAATCACCCAACATGATCCTAAAGGCTTTACTTGGCACAAACACTAAGTAAAACATGAAATCAGAATCATAACAATAGCATAATTGTGTGAACAAACAACAACAGAAAGAAATAGAGAAATTATTTTATCCATTTGGTTGCCTACCAACAAGCATTGTTGTTTTATGCCCCTAGCTAGGCATAATGCATAGATTCAAGTATTTTCATCTTCGGTTTTATTTTCCATAGGTGAGTTTTTGTAAGGAGGTTTTTCAAAAATAACTTGAAACACAATGTCCATAGAAATTTTAGCATTATCAAGTTGTCCATCTTTTTATCCCCTTTGACTCCCGGCTACAATCGAATTGGATGCACAACTAGTATTCCCACTTAGTGCAAGGAAAGTCTAGCAAATAGATTGAGAAGAAACCAACCAAGAAATGAAAATTCTCATAAACGAGCATTAGGCATAACTAACACCGACTAATGCACCAACTATTGACTTTCGTGCTTGCACAGGGAATCACAAACCTTAACACCAATATCCTTACTAAGGCAAAATTACTCACCAACATGACTCACATATTAATATCATCATATCTCAAAACTATTGCAAAGAATCAAGTTTATCCAATGATCTTCATGACAGCTTTCATTATATCCCCCTTGGATATCTATCACTTTGGGACTAAATTCATATATTACCGTTGATTATATCGAGCTCTCAAACAAATTTAAGTGAAGAACATGAGCACGAAGAATTTTTCATGATCTCTCAAAATAATATAAGTGAAGCATGAGAGTATTTCTTCAAAACTTAAAGCACCACCGTGCTCAGAAAAGATATAAGTGAAGGACTAGAGCAATTCCATAGCTCAAAAAAATTAAGTGAAGCACATGAGCAATTCTAACGAATCATAGCATCCTTATGGATCTCTCAAATAGGTGTGTCCAGCAAGGATGATTGTGACAAAATAAAAAGCAAAAAAAAAGCAAAGACTCATATAATACAAGACGCTACAAGCAAAATCCATGATATGTGACGAATAAAAATATAGCTCCAAGTAAAAGTACCAATGATGTTAGAAGAAAGAGGAGATGCCTTCCAGGGAATCCCCAAGCTTAGTTGTTTGGTTCTCCTTGAATATTACCTTGGGGTGCCATGGGCATCCCCAAGCTTAGGCTCTTTTCACTCCTTACTCATTCATCCATCATGATCTCGCACAAAACTTGAAAACTTTAATCACACAAAACATAACAAAACCTTCATGAGATCCGTTAGTATGATAAAGCAAATCACCACTTTAAGTACTATTGCAAACCCATTCATATTTTTATTGCATTATACCTATTGTATTCTAACTTTACAATGGCTTATACCGCTCGAAACAATCTATAGATTCATCAAAATAAGCGCACATTGCAATGAAAATACAATCTGTCAAAAATAGAATAGTCTGTAGTAATGTGGACTTTGTCCATACTTCCATAACACCAAAAAATATGAAAACTTAGGACAACGTAGGCAATTTGTATATCAATCTTGTGTAAAAAAATAGAATTTATGTCACTTCAGTAATTTTTGAAAATCCTGCTACCAGGAGCAACAATTTTTGTTTTTCAATAAGATCAAATCAATAATCACCCAACATGATCCTAAGGTCTTTACATGGCACAAACACTAACTAAAACATGAAATCACAATCATAATAGTAGCATAATTGTGTGAACACACAACAACAGAAAGAAAGAGAAAAAATATTTTATGCATTTGGTTGCCTCCCAACAAGCGTTGTCGTTTTATGCCCCTAGCTATGCATAATGCAGAAATTCAAGTATTGTTATTTTTAGTTTTATTTTCCATAGATGAGTTTTTGTAAGGAGGTTTTTCAAAAATAACTTGACACACATTGTCCATAGAAATTTTAGCATTATCAAGCTGTCCATCTTTTTATCCCCTTTGACTCTCGGCTACAATCGAATTGGATGCACAAGTAGTATTCCCACTTAGTGCAAGGAAAGTCTAGCAAATAGATTGAGATGCAACCAACCAAGAAACAAAAATTCTCATAAATGAGCATTAGGCATAACTAACACCTAATAATGCACCAACTATTGACTTTCGTGCTTGCATAGGGAATCACAAAACTTAACACCAATATTCTTACTAAAGCATAATTACTCACCAACATGACTCACATATTACTGAAACACATAGAGCAATTCCATATCTCAAAAAAATTAAGTCCAATGATCTTCTAACAAATCATAGCATCATTATGGATCTCTCAAATAGGTGTGTCCAGCATGGATGATTGTGACAAACTAAAAAGCAAAACAACCAAAGACTCATATAATACAAGACGCTGCAAGCAAAATTCATGATATGCGACGAATAAAAATATAGCTCCAAGTAAAATTACCAATGATTGTTAGAAGAAAGAGGGGATACCTTCCAGGGCATCCACAAGCTTAGTTGCTTGGTTCTCCTTGAATATTACATTGGGGTGCCATGGGCATCCCCAAGCTTAGGCTCTTTTCACTCCTTACTCCTTCATCCATCATGATCTCAACCAAAACATGAAAACTTCAATCACACAAAACATAACAAAACCTTCGAGAGATCCGTTAGTATGATAAAGAAAATCACCACTTTAACTACTGTTGCAAACCCATTCATATTTTATTATTGCATTATACCTATTGTATTCTAACTTTACGATGGCCTATACCCCCTTGATACAATCTGTAGATTCATCCAAATAAGCACACAATGCAACGAAAACAGAATCTGTCAAAAATAGAACAGTTTGTAGTAATCTGGACTTTGTCCATACTTCCATAACACCAAAAATTCTGAAAACTTAGGACAATGTGGGCAATTTGTATATCAATATTGTGTAAAAATCAGAATTTATCATCACTTCTATGATTTTTGAAATTTTTGCTACAAGGCGCAAAAGTTTTTGTTTTTCAACAAGATCAAATCAACAATCACCCAAGATGATCCTAAAGGCTTTACTTGGCACAAACACTAATTAAAACATGAAATAGCAATAATTAAAACACTAATTAAAAGATGATCCTAAAGCATAATTGTGTGAACACACAACAACATAAAGAAAGAGAAAAAATTATTTTATCCATTTGGTTGCCCCCAACAAGCATTGTCATTTTATGCCCCTAGCTAGGCATAATGCATAGATTCAAGTATTGTCATCTTCAGTTTTCTTTTCCATAGATGAGTTTTTGTAAGGAGGTTTTTCAAAAAGAACTTAAACACATTGTCCATAGAAATTTTAGCATTATCAAGTTGTCCATCTTTTTATCCCCTTTGACTCCCGGCTAGAATTGAAGAATATTGTTGATTAACATAATTGAAAGCTTGTTGGATCATATCCAAAATGGGAATTCACTTGTCATGGTTCTCATCAAAAAATATTATTACCAAGCAAATGTCTTAATACATATTCACTATTGTAAAGGATCTCATCTATTAACGGTTTTTCATGGTTCATACCATAAAAAGCAAAGATCCCCCTAGATTGCCGTACTATGTGATCAAATTAATTCATGAGAACAAGGGTGGCTATCGTTTTAGAGTTAGGATCCTTTATAATGGGTAGCTCATAAAACGATCTTTGCAAGGTAGAATGAGTATGAATAAATCTATTTTCAAGTTTCAGAACTAGTGCTGAAATAGCTTCCGCATAAGTTTTAGTCCTTTTAAGAATAGGAATATCATTAGAAGTCAAAGTTCTAACACAATTAAAGAATTATTGGATGGTTTCTTTTCTTATAGCATTCCCTTGTCCCAAAACAAAAGTTTTAGCATCTAGATTACCAGAACGTTAAATTTTAGGAGTTGTGCCATCATATGTCTCTGCCATACCAAAGTAACTCATGATGACAGGTTCGAGCAAACAAAAGATTGAAAGGGAAAGGCCAAATAAAAAGGCAAATATTTTTGTGCTTTTTGCAAAAAACATTTTAGAAGTGGGGGAGATGAAAACGAGAGGCAAATGGCAAATAATGTAATTGCAAGGAGATGAGATTTGTGATTGGGTACCTGATAAATGTTGATGATCTCTCCCCGGCAACGGTGGCATACATTGGCAAGTTGACGGGTGACTATATTGACTTGATCCTCCCTGGCAACGGCGCCAAAAAATCTCCCTGATTTCTTGTATCTGCGTTGGTATTTCCCCGAAGAGGAGAGGATGATGCAGCACAGCAACGGTAAGTATTTCCCTCGGTTATGAAACCAAGGTTATCAATCCAGTAGGAGAACCAAGCAACACTATGTAAACAGTAACTACACACAAATAACAAATACTCGCAACCCAACGCATAAGAGGGGTTGTCAATCCCTCCTTAGTATTGAGATAGATTAAATTGTATGAGATTGGATAAATAGATCTAGTACAAACACGAAATAAAATAAATAAAGAAAAAGTGCAACAAGGTATTTTTGGGTTTTTGGGATAATATATCTGAAAACAATATGATAAAAGATAGACCCGGGGGTCGTAGATTTCCCTAGTGGTTTCTCTCGAGAAAATAGCATACGGTAGGTAAACAAATTATTGTTGGGCAATTGATAGAAGAGCAAATAATTATGATGATATCCAAGGCAATGATCATGTATATAGGCATCATGTACAAGATTAGTAGACCTAAACAATTCTGCATCAACTATTATTACTCCACACATCGACTGCTATCTAGCATGCATCTAGTGTATTAAGTTCATGGATAAACGGAGTAATGCAATAAGAATGATGACATGATGTAGACAAGATCTATTCATGTAGGAATAGACCCCATATTTTTATCCTTAATAGCAACAATACATGCGTGTCACTTCTCCTTCTGTCACTGAGATTGAGCACCGCAAGATCAAACCCATCACAAAGCACCTCTTCCCTTTGCAAGAAAAGTCAATCTAGTTGGCAAAACTAGACCAAATTTTCAGAGAACAAATACGAGGCTATAATAATCATGCATATAAGAAATCAAATAAGACTCAAATAATATTCATAGATAGAACTGATCAAAAACTCACAATTGAACAAACACACCGCAAAAGGTCATTACATCAAATAGATCTCCAATAACATTGAGGAGAACATTATATTGAGAACCAAAAAGAGAGAAGAAGCCGTCTATCTACTGCCTACGGAGGAGCACCAATGAGGATGATGAACCCCTCCGTGATTGTGTTCCCCTCCGGCAAGGTGCTGGAATAGAGCTCTAGATTGGATCTCGTAGTTCTGGAACTTGCGATGGCTGGAATTGTGTTTCGTCGACTCTCCTAGGGTTTCTAGAATATTTAGGTATTTATAGAGCTGAGAGGCAGTGCAAAGGACCTTCGGGGGCCCCACTACCCATCAGGGCACGCTAGGGGCCTCTAGCGCGCCCAGGTGGGTAGTGGGCCCCATAGCCTCCCTTCTGGCACCTCCTTGGCTCCCAAGTTGTCTTCTGGGCAGAAAAAGATCTCCAAAAAGTTTCGCTGCGTTTGGACTACATTTGATATGGATATTCGCGAAGTAAAAAAACAAGCAAAAAACAGCAACTGGCACTGGGCACTGGATGGACATTGTACGGTCACTGGAGCTAGAATCATTCATATTGACTAACTTGACAAAGTGCTCCATCCCCGTCAACTTAGTAGGCCCACAAGTCAGCCTCCCACTATGGTGGGTCCCAGCTGGCAGGGGGTATTCATTTTTTGTGCGCAGTAAGGAGGAACTTCCTTGCGTGCGAAGATATAGTTGGTGGGTCCCACCTGTCAGCGGAGGGAACTTTTTTTCACGAAATACAAAGGCCCTTCCGGTGGGTCCCAGATGTCAGGTGGAGGAATCATTATTTTGCGCGTAATAAGGAGGCATTTCCTTGTGTGCGGCCGTGGACCCAGTTGTCAGCCTCTCCACGTACATTCCACTTACGATGGATGTCGTTCATTGACCACGTTGACCACGCCACGCTGAGAGCACCAGGGCGGTGGACGATGGCGAGGACTACGAAGGGAACGACACGGAGCCGGGGAAGACACGACAGTGGTTGCCCACGTGGTGGAGAATATGAGGGTTGACTGGTTCGGCTGCCGTCGCCGGAAAATAACAGGAGGTGTGGGTGAGTAGAAGGATAGACAGACCAAAGATGCGAGTATATGATGGGGCCGTGAGGCCTGCCCGGCAGAACAACCGGCCATGGGAGGCGAGAGCAGGCGGTTTCGATGGCGCTGGTTTGGGCGGCTGGGGCAGGAAGATCAGAGACTGAAGAAGCACGATTGCCGTTAGATTGACATCTAACGGTCTAACGCTGGTAGAGTAGATTGTTGACTAAGTTTGTTTTTTGATAAACCTTGTGTACGCATGAACTTAGTAGGCCCACAAGTCAGCCTCCAAATCTGTGGCAGACAACATAGAGCCCATTTGCTATTTTTTTAATAATTTGCATCCCATTTGCTAATTCTTAAGTAATTTATTACAGCCCATTTCCTGCCCAGGACCACGGTGAAAAAGTTCAACCTTATTTTGCATATTTCGGTGGAGTCCGAACTTTTGTAATCCCAAAATGATAAACATTTTTTTAAGAACTTATTGATTTGCCAAAAAATTGTTTTGTTTTTGTAAGCAAATAAGACGTAGGACAATTGAGTTGGTTGAAGGAAAAACCAGTGGTGAAAAAATCAGCGCTGGGAGGGAAAACAACAACAAAAATAAGGATGTAAATATGAAAAGTGAATTTTATGTATTTTCAATATAATGATACGTGTGTATGAACTAGTAAAACTATAGGTAGAGATTATAAAACGGATGTAGGACATGCGTTTCAAGAGGAAAATAGAACTGGGCTATGTGTTTGATTTAGTAAAAAAAGTGCATGCGGATGTTGTAAGACAAAATATAACTAACGCTGGCGGGCCAGAGGCCAGTAGATACCTGCTGGATATTTGTGCCCCTTTGTCGTCATGGGTTGGGCCTGTTAAAAACAAAACCAAGCCTGGGCATTCTACAGCCCAGTTGAAACTTGCTCGACATGAAAAAACAATGTACGTGCTCAATAAACGAGAGAATTCTGCAAGTACAGACTGATAACTGGGATGCAGCATGGATATTGTTTTTTCATCGTGATAATAAGAGCATGCACTTGTTTCGAAAAATTTGGAGAACTGGGAATTCGAACGGCAGGTGCTTATGCTACCCATCAAATAAAAAACAGGTGCCTCAAAATTCATTTCGAAACAAATGATTCAGCTTTATATCCACATCGACCCTCGGCATGATGGTTGGAAGGAAATGCCAAGTTCATACCAAAAGATCGTGAACAACAATACCTACTAGCAGATGACAAGGTAGTACAAGCACCAATACCAAACTGACTTATAATCTTTTTACTCCTGGTCCTAGTGTTCGTCTGGTAGAAAATCTTGCAGAGGGCCAGCTCCTGCTCCTTCTCTTGCTCCAGGTCCCCGAGGTGGTACTAGTGCATCACCCAGTTTGTCCTCTACTGGTCGAAGTTCTTGTTGGTGTGCAGCACCAGAACCTTTTTGATGCCCATCTGCCGACCGTTGACCATCACCGGCAAGGTATTGCCCGTGTTGTGCCACATCACATGCATGCCGCACTCCGACTGTATCTTGCGACGTGTCCACGTGTCCCTTTTGAACGCCCTGGAATTGTGCTGGAAGAAATTCTTGCTTAGGCCTCAAGGTGCTCGATCAGCTCCTGATCCATGAGATCGAACTTGACGCCAGCTGGCAGCACCGGCCAATCCTTCTTCGACTTGCATGGGTTAATTCCAGTAATATGGTACTCAATGTATGATCAATCGACTGTTTTAAGTGAATGATGAAAGATTTCGACAGATAAGTGGTACTCCAAATCTGAAGTCTAGAATACCCGAACACGCCGTCGGGATTCTTGTGTCACCACATGCGCAGCATGTTGTCACGTCAATTCAATGTGTGGATATGATGAATAATTTGACCGAAGTATACTAGTACTACTACTTTACTACTTACTAGTCATATTTAGTGTCACATTTTAACCATAGGTTTAACTAACAAGTACGCACTTGAAGCCTAAGTGATATATATATACTGCACGACATCTCCATCATCATTATCAGTACATCCTGCACTGGTGAGTTAGGATGCACTTGATCCCAGAAAGGTATCTATCCTTCAAACCAGAGGAGTGCTTCAAACTAACAACAGTACATAATATCCAACAAAAGAGGGCCGTACTACAACAGTAGAATACATGGCTCAGTCTACATATCAGTACGAATCAAGTTGTGCATATTTGCTATTGGCATGAACCACATCGTCGCATGTCGGGTTTGCAAAAGCCATCCATCGCATGGAAGCTTGATGCCTTTCACACCTAAAGAATATCTGGCAACAAGCTGTGTTGACAAATCTCTGGATATGGTGATTCATGAAACCCATGGTATGATGTGTAAACACAGTCCCCCCTGGCGAATGGAAGTTGCATAACACGGTAATCATCATCGGGGATATGATCGATGATTGGTTGGATGATCGGATAATTGAGCCCGAGGAACATGGAGTGGTTGCCGAGGCTATACACCCGCCTCCAGTTGAATACGCCTGGCCCAACGGAGCTGGGATCTTTCTCGAACACGAAGCAGCCATAGCCATCAATGTCACGAACGCCCCAGGCATTGTACTGCATGTGGTTTGATGAAATGGTTTGATCAATTTGGTATGTGCAAATGAGCATCAAATGACCACCGTCAGCTGAACGAGCGATAAACCACCACCCATCGGTTGGTATGATTCCAGGTCCTGGAATCATGAAGGCCAGCGCATTTGCGCCTGCTGCAACAATTCAAATTGGAGACCAAAAGGACAAAAATAAACAATCATGTTAAGAGTATGTGTGGAATTAAGATTATTATAACAGTGACACAGATCATAGACAGAGAATTGCAATCATGTGGTCATAATCATACCCCAAGTTAAAAAATAAGCCAATGGCTTTCATATTCTTTTTTTATTTTTTATTTTTTTAGAAAAGGAGGATTATTGGCTTTCATATTATAGCAATATATCATGGTTCAAACATCACGTAACAATGAGAGGAAAACAGATATGACAGGGCCTACTAATATTCTACCATAGCACTTACTACAGTTATCATATCAACTCTAAGCAATAACATGTGTTGTTATAAAAATCCTGGAAATGAGAGTAACATATAGCAATCATGAGGTTATACTCATAATATCTATTCTAACAATCATTAGATACCAATTGTTCTCGTATCAACTCTAACAATAACATGTGTGGTCATAAAAATCTAGGAAATGAGAGGAACATATAGCAATGATGTGGTTATAGACATACTATATATTCTAAATTTGTAACAATGAACAGGCAGTCGTATTCTTAAGGTAAAGATGAGATGAGATAGAACAATTACACGACGATAGATTCCACCAATGTAGGCAGCCAATCTGTGCGTCGACCGCATAAACGATGCCATCGTGCACTATAGCATCAGACAAAAGTGTTGGGTAAAGAGGATCGACGATAAGCCATAACCATGTATGGCGACCGGATTCTAGATAGACTAATCCCATGTTGAACACGGCGATGAGCTTGTAATCCATGTAGTCTTCTGATGGTGTGGGCACTTCGCAGATTACAACCTTCAGCAAACAAAGGTCGAGCCCAAAGCTCGACGTGTCTCATGCGTAGTAGGCAGGAGTGTCCGGCAGGCCGCGAGGCTCGATGGCGGCGGTATCGAAAGATGGAAGGGTGATCTCTCGCTGGGTGTAGATATCCACGAGATGCCACGGACTACCGGATTGGTGGATGAGGACGATCCAGTTGGCCTTCAGGCTCGCCCAGTAGGGGCCGCTCATGAAGGACAGGTGGACGGGTAGTGGTAGCATGTCGAGGGGCACCACGGCAACCTCCGTAGGATCGTCAAGTCAGTGTCTAGGCCACCTGCGAGGATCAGGCATCAGCAAGCGGGGTGTCTTGAAAAGAGCCGGCCGGTTGCAAACGAGTAGATGGTACAAAGACACTGAGCATGCGGCCAGACGGACAGTGCTGAGTAGGTCCATACGATTACAGATCTGCTCCAAGAGAACATCGGGGAGGGAATTCCAATCATGGCTCTGCGTGTTAGTCGGTTCTGCCATTGGGGTTTTCGGTGCTTGTGAGCCAGCGGGGAAGTGGATTCGGGTGGGCGAGTGCAGAAGCTTCTCCTCGCGTGGCCGAGCAGTGAGCGGGGGGATATGGTACGCGTGAGCTACCAAGGAAGATAGCGCGGGCGAGCGAGCAGTGAGCGGGGGGAATGGTGTGCTGCCGGCGATGGGGAAGACAGGAGGAAGAAGAGTGGAATACGGGGAAGAAGAGTGGAATACGGGGAAGAAAGTGCATTAAATCTCAATTCTACTACTACTACCAGGATATACCGTCCTTCGGAGTGTAAATAGTTACACCGATGACATGTGGGTCTACCACAAGAGGGCCAATATGTTAGTTAATGGAGGACAGAAGCGTGCTCTACTGGCAAACATGATGGCAGTACTGGGTAAGGCTGATTTAGTAACACTAACACGTTGGTTCAGCTTATTAATTAAGTGTCCCATCTGCTGCAGCGTGTATTGTCACTTCACTGCGAAGACTAGTTGAATAGTTCTCTCTGACCGAGATGGGGAATAATGGATCACGAAGACTTCCTTTCTACATTATCCCTATGCCTCTACGCTCACTTCACTCATTTTGCTCCGTATGTAGTCACTTGTTGAAATATCTAGAAAGACAAATACTCCGTATTTGGGAACAGAGCAAGGATTTTACTCCATATTTGGGAATAGAGGGAGTATCACCATATGGAGGGAACAGAGGAAGCTTGAAATATGAACATGTCAATGGGAGGGAGTAAGCCCCATGAATGCATGCATGCATGCAACATGCAACACTCACACGTACACATGGATGCACACAACACTCACGTACCCATGCGGCACACAGTACACGACGCAACACACACGCTCACGCTCAAGTGCTCAACCTACTCCCTACGTCCGTAAAAGACTGTACATTTAGAGATTTACACATTGACCAGGGCATAATTAACGCCCAAAAGTAGAAGACTTATGTGTGCATGCGACCACTGAGAGAAGAAGACTAAATGAAGGTCGTTGCATGTTGTAATTAAGGATAGACTTGTAGCCTATACCTAGAGCACAAGTTGGTGCATTAGCTAATCAATATCGATTTAGATTAAAGGCTAAATGCATTGGAAGTGTATATGTACTACACTCTTTGTTTTTCTAGCTGATTTCTTTGCCCTGCCAACTGACAGGTGGGACCCAGAAACTAGGTGACAATTTAACCAGTCAACAAAGTGCCACGTCGACTATGTGGCCGGTCAGTAGGGTGCAATACGGTGCTCTACGATGAGCTAATGATCGTATAATCACCACAAAACTATATGTAGTGACCGTAAAGAGCGTATTGTTATTACATACATTGACTGCCAGTGTATTTTCTCGTTTCAAATTAAGCCATATTAAGCTTAAAGGACGCACTATGGACTAGTACTAGTACTGCTTTGATGTGTCCCGTCAACTCGCCGAAGGAGGAGAAGCTTGCTTACTACGCCTCTCCCTCGCCCACGCGCGCGGTGGTTCGCAGGACGAGGGGAGGGTTTTGACTACAGCACCCTCTCCCTCTCCCTCGCCCTCGCCCTCGCGGTGGACATGCAACAGTTCAATCGATGTCAGATTGCCATAAGCATAATCTATATTGTAGTATCATTATTGTTGGACCTTCCGAAGAGGCGAAGAGCCAAGTGCAAGGTTCACACGAGTACGAATTGTTAAACCTCCTGAAGAGGCAAAGAGCCAAGCGCAAGGTTTTATAGGAGTTGTCGTCCTAGTAGGAGCGTACTACAACTATAGGGAATGATGCTACTCTATGATGCCGCCACGTCACGTATATCCAAAGCTGTGCCACCTTTTTTTCTCAAAGAGCATGTTGGAGCCCGTGCAACAACCACACAAGTTGCACGTACAAATAACACATTTACTAGTAATAAATTCTAAAGGACAAATGCCAATATGCCACACAAGTACATCTCCAATTCATGTGATAAATTTGTGCACGACTAGTCTACATATATTCACAACGCTACCATTCACAATTTACCGTACTCCACTTACACGTTATAGATGGGCTACATGTCCTCCTCTAGGTTCCAGTCCCAGGTGTTCTTCATGATGGCACGATCCATAGCGGTGGGCAACGGGAATCATTGTCGTAGCTTTCTAGTCCGGTTCCACACGATGGAGACTCATCCAAGCTGAAGCGGCATAAATCAGGGATAGCGTGTCCTAGCATGTCGTTCATCCGACGGTGCGGACGGAAGACACAACCATGCTTCATGAACGGCAGACCTTCCGTGTTGTGCACGGAAGGTGGCATCCGCTTCACAATGGGGTAGCTGTCCCTAATGAAAAGCGATTACTCTCCAAGAATGTTCCTCGTCACCCACGTAGCATCACGGGGGTCCAACTCGGCGCTGTTCATCTGGTACATGCGGCATCTCAGATCTGGACACATGGTGATGTACATAGTCAAGCTCCATGCATAATAATGTTGTGCTCAAATATGGCGGTGAGTAATACTATGCAGCAAATAGTACTACTCTGGTATAGAGGAAGTAAAATAACTAGCTTATTATATATAGCCACTGTTGCCTACATGGATGAGATAGTAATACATGGAAAAACAAAAATGGTGGCAGCTAGTGGGTTCAAGTCTTCAAGGGCCTAGATAGCTATACGCATCCTCCAAGGTATAAAGTATTCCTACTAGTACGTAAGTAGAGTACTAGTACAACAATGAAAGAGAAGGCGAGAGGGTTAAAAATGGAATACCTGGGTGGATGGTGACGGTCCGATCGTGGTAGATTGTGTGACCATGTTGATCCCAATATGCCAAAGTCATCTACAAGGTTCCAGGTTGGGCCGAATCGCGGATGCAAATGCACATCCAGGATCAGCGATCTTATTTTGATCGCGGGATGACTGGTCCCTGCAAAATAATGGAGTACCGTTAGGGATGCAAATGATGGTTTGTGCATTTCATTTGTAATCTCCCGTACCGTAGGATGCAAACCAGATGAAATAAGTCCCCTGGCTTGTCACCGCGAAGAAGCGGCCTAGATGGCGCACGGCGTCTTCGAACATGTAGGGGTACAAATCTGTCGCCGCCAACATGCGCCAGCCTCTCCCGCTACTGCCTCTTGCATTGATGGCAATCCTTATGTCGAACACCGCGATGAGATAGTAATCGTCATAGCCGCGTCGCTTTATCGGTGGGTCCGCAATTGCTATCTTCTTCAATCTCATGTAGGCATAATCATATGTATTCAAGCCCAGCCAGTCCGGAAGGCCGATCCCAATGGTGGAGAAGGGGTCTACCGAAATGGCCGCACTGCTGTGGATGATGTGCAAAATGATGGTGGTATCCGGCCGGAGGTATGCAAGCCAATCTTCGTTGGCACCGACCCAGAGCTATATATAAGACAGTGGGCAGCAGAGAAATTACGGGATGGAAATGGAATAACTAAGTACTACATGATCAAACACCAATACTGACCTGCTCATTGGACAAAATCCGACTACCTCTCAACATCGGCAACTCTAGCGGAGTCAACGTGCAACCATGGCCAGGGTGCGGTGGACCGTTCGAAGGATTGTCCCATAGAAGAACCTTCTCCTCGAGGACGCATGGAAGACCAACAAGCATGGACTTTTCCCAAGACATTTTAAGCACCGTCTTGAAATAGTTGGTGCAGGAAGCACCGAGTCCTGCGGCGGTGAGGACATCAGAGCGGCATGCGATTTTTCCTAGAGGATCATTGCCCAAGGTCTCCCAGCCCCGACGAGGAGGTGAACCACCTGGCGAATCCATGGGAGCAGCGACAATGTAAAACCCTCGATGCGACTATAGCTCCCACGTGTCGAGGCACGACTTAGAGGCATAATCGCATTGAAGGCATATGTCGCAAGTTAGGCAATATTCACAACATCCCATGTAATATGAATAATAAAGGGGAGAACATAGTTGGCTTACACTCGCCACGTCAATCAAGAACATAAATAACATTACATCATCCAAACACTCATGGCCCGACTACGGTGCCAAAATAGAAGAGAACCCAACATGCGACACGGTCCCAATCACCCCCAACTGGGCACCACTACTGATCATCGGGAAAGGAAACGTAGTAACGCTGAGAGTCCTCGTCGAACTCCCACTTGAGCTCGTACTCGTCACCTGGAGCGGAATCACCTGGACCTGCATCTGGAGTTATAGTAATCTGTGAGCCACAGGGACTCAGCAATCTCGCACCCTCGCGATCAAGACTATTTAAGCTTATAGGAAGGGTAAGGCAAATATATGTGGAGCTGCAGCAAGCGACTAGCATATATGGTGGCTAACTTATACGCAAAAGAGAGCGAGAAGAGGAGGCAAAGCGCGAGCGAGAATCTAGAGGAACAACCTGCGCAAACATTACTCCAACACCGTGTCCACTTCCCGGACTCCGCCGAGAAGAGGCCATCACGGTAACACACTCAGTTGATTCATTTTAATTAATTAAGGTTCAAGTTATCTACAACCGGACATTAACAAATTCCCATCTGCCCATAACCGCGGGCACGGCTTTCGAAAGTTCAATCCCTGCAGGGGAGTCCCAACTTAGCCCATGACAAGCTCTCACGGTCAACGAAGGAATAGACCTCCTCCCAAGACGTTCCGATCAGACTCGGTATCTCGGTAACTCAAGACACTTCGACAGGTTAAAACAAGACCAGCAACACCGCCCGAATGTGCCGACAAATCCCGATAGGAGCTGCACATATCTCTTTCTCAGGGCACACTCAGATTGTCCTAGGTACGGTTAGGCCAACCCAGAGTTGCCCCTGGTGGCCACCGGTAGCTGACAGGTGGACCAACACTCAGAGGAGCACTGGCCCGGGGGGGTAAAATAAGATGACCCTTGAGTCTACAGAACCCAAGGGAAAGAAAAGGCTAGGTGGCGAATGGTAAAACCAATGTTGGGCATTGCTGGAAAAGCTTTAATCAAGGCGAAATATCAAGGGGTTCCCATTATAACCCAACCGCGTAAGGAACGCAAAATCCGGGAACATAACACCGATATGACGGAAACTAGGGCAGCAAGAGTGGAACAAAACACTAGGCGAGAGGCCGAGCCTTCCACCCTTTACCAAGTATATAGATGCATTAAGATAACATAGCAATATAATAATATCCCAACAAGTAAATAAAAGATGTTCCAACAAGGAACGGCCTCCAATCTTCACCTGCAACTAGCAACGCTATAAGAGGGGCTGAGCAAAGCGGTAACATAGCCAATCAACGGTTTGCTAGGACAAGGTGGGTTAGAGGTTTGACATGGCAATTGGGAGGCTGACAAGCAAATGGTAGGCATCGTAGCATTGGCATAGCAAAGAGCGAGCACACTAGCATAGCAAAGATAGTAGTGATTTCAAGGGTATGATCATCTTGCCTGCACAGTTGTCAGAGTTGACTGGATACTCACAAGCAAACTCAACGGGCTCCTCGGTAGCGAACTCGTCTCCCGGCTCTACCCAAACAAGACAAACAAGCAACAAGGATACAATCAACCACGTGCAAGACCAAGCAATATGATGAAATGATGACATGCTATGCGGGATGCGATGCGGGATGCAAAATGCAAGATATGACAGGAAATGCATGAACCTGGCCTCAACTTGGAATTCCAAGAGTGCCACTGGAAAGATGAGATGAAATCTCTTGAAAACGATATAAAGAACGCCGGAATCGGAGTTACGGTTTGGAAATGGCAAGCGTTTTAAGAATGACACCGGTCTGCGATTTACAGCAAGTAGGCATCTAAATGCAACGAAACGAACATGCTACAGCCACCAAACATGACAACAAAATACATGGCAGGGATGCACACAAGATGCTTAACAAAAGACTAGCACTGAGCCACGGCCAATTCATCCATTATGAGGTTCAAACAAGCATGGCAAAAACGCAAATGCAAAACAGATTCCAGACTTAGTGAATTTAACATGTCTGAAATTTCAGATCACGAAGCCCTCTTCGGAGCAGCAAAACAACATGATACATGACCTGATTAAGACAAGTAAGAACAAGACATGGAGCTACTCAACAATCTTAACAAAAGACCCAAAGTGACCTGGGGCCAAAAGGGTTCACAAAATGTACTAACGGGCACACGAACATAGCTAAAACACAATCAGTTTTCAGACTTGGTGAAAACTGAGACATGCTGAAATATAACTCACGAAGGCATGTAAACGAGCATCATGCACTCACTATGGTTCAAGTCATGGCAAGGCAAGCATACATCCATTAAGAAGGCACAAAATGCTAGCTAGACATGGCAAGAACAATGGCATAGCATGCACGGATCAACTACAATAACATCGGCAAAATCGCAAACAAGTTGACGATCTGCCCAGATTCACAACGAAGCAAAAGTAGAGCTCGATTGACTCAAGCTAGGGTGCTCCATAATTGCAAACAAATATATGGATGGATAGAGCATAACATGATTAACAAAACTCATTTACTGATCATCCTCAAAAGAGGCACGGATCACTAGGAAACAAGCTGAACATATGGCATCATGAACTAAATAATCCCAGACTTAGTGAAAACTACTAAGTCTCTGAAAACAGATTTACCGGGTGCCTCACTTTGCAAGCTTGCACAAGTCACCACACACATCCTAAAGATGCATGGGTTGCACCTCTGGAAAGAAGACAAAATCCTTAACAAAACATATGAAGGACTCACAGGCATAGCATGCACACAATAATCATGGCAAAAATGACCAAAGTCTAAGATGAACTAGCAGATCTGACAAATAACTCACGAAGCCTAATTCTAACAGCATTTTGGGTAACAAGATGAACTCAAATGAAAATGATGCAATGGAATGAAATGATGTACTCTCTGGGACGAACATTTTGAAATACTATATGCATGAATCGGAGCTACGGATGCAAAGTTACGGAGCCGCGAACAGGAGCATATGGACTGAAAATTTAGGGACTTAGAGAAAATCAACCTCGCGAAAAAATTAGGGTTACTGTAGCTCCGATCTCAGATCTGGCGCACGGACTTCGAGGTTCGTCGGAGGTGTTCGCCAGAGTAGCTTGGGGCGCCGGAGATGGCAGGTCCGGGCCGGATCTCGCCGGATCAGGCCGGATCCCGGCGCGGGGCAGCGGAGGAAGGCGTGGGGAGGCGGCTCCGGCGAGCTCCCGTGGCGGCGGCGAGGTCTTGTGGTGGCGGCGAGCCTTGGCGTAGGCGGCGGTGGTCGGATGCACCGGGCGGCGCCTCGGGGAAGAGGACGGCGGCGCGGGCGCACCCTCGCGGCGGGGACGAGCTGGCACGGGTGGCGGCGCCTTCGGGCCGGGGAGGGCCTGCGGCGGGTTTGCAGGCCGGCGGCGAGGAGATGCGGCCGGGCCAGTGGGGGCGCGCCACGTGGCGGCGGTGGGGCGAAGCGGACGCGTCCGGCGCCGGCGGACGTTGTCCGGTGCGCGGAGAGAGAGGGTTTAGGGTTTCGGGGGAAGAGGACAACGAGAATTTCGGAGGGGGCTATTTATAGGCATAAGTGGAGCTAGGAGAGTCCAAATGAGGTGCGGTTTTCGGCCACGCGATCGTGATCGAACGCTCTAGGACATGGAGCTGAGTTTGGTGGGTTTTGGGCCAAATTCGAGGGGTGTTGGGCTGCAACACACACGAGGCCTTTTCGGTCCCTCGGTTAACCGTTGGAGTATCAAACGAAGTCCAAATGATACGAAACTTGACAGGCGGTCTACCGGTAGTAAACCAATGCCGCTTGGCAAGTCTCGGTAAAATCCGAAAATGTTTAATCCCCACACACAAAATAAAGGTAGAAATGACCACCGGAGGAGAATGAAGCACCGGAATGCAAAACGGACAACGGGGAAAATGCTCGAATGCATGAGACGAACACGTATGCAAAAGCAATGCACATGATGACATGATATGAGATGCATGACAACGAAAACAACACACGGAGACAAAGACCCAAACCCGAGAAATAAATATAACTTAACGCCGGAAACGACAAGAGTTGGAGTACAAATTGGGAAAGTTATATCTGGGGCGTTACAGACGAACTGCCTTCTCTTCGGGGGGAGGGGAACTGGCGAGGAGGAGGTAAGAGCGTAGTAACCGCAGGGCCTCATCCCTTCCAATTGTAGAGCGTAGTAAGCTAGTAGTTTTTGGCGTGGATTAAGAAATTTTGGGTATGTTTTTGCTATTTTTTGTACACACCAACTAGTGTCAAAAAACGTCTTACATTACGTGACGGAGGAGTATGTACTCGTACTGTATCAGTACTAGTACTACTTTCTCAACTAGTAGTGCGAGGGTACTCCTAGTGCTATGTACTGTACTTCTAGTATAGTGCACTAGTTTTGAACTCTTGAATCTCAGGGCCAAGGAGCTACAGTTGGAAGTGGAGGGTACTACTGTTCTCTAGAACCATCTCTGTACTATCAATGCAGGGAAAGTACACCTACGTAGTGGCCTAGTGGGTACTCTCGGTGCTCGATTCAGCCGATCCTCTCACGTAGTTGGCCTACTCAGCCGCTCCTCTCACGCACATACTATCAGCCTGTTTATCAGCGAGGGTTACTGCAGGGGCAGAACATTTGAGTTATTTGATACAGCGAGACTAGGCTTTTCGCTTCCATTTGTGGAGGTGTAATGGATCTCGTCGAACTTTGTTAGTAGTTCCTTCTTTATGAATGAGATGAAGCAAAGCTTTTGCCTCTGTTTCAAAAAAAACACGTCAAGAGGAATTTCTTTTATAGTAGAGCCGATAATGGAGTGAAGTCCATGCGTGCAACGCCACAAGCTACAGAGTAGTAGTAGAGAACTTTACGTATAGAGCCATATTGCATAGTTCCCAATGCCCCGCCAGGGTTTTCCGGCTCCTCGGGCTTAATTGGGAGGCGCTAGTTTAAATATGCTACTAGCTGATTAGGAAGCTGCAAGCGAGGTGCGGCTAGGGCTAGCACGCGAGCCACGAGATGCTAGGAAGGAAAACCCATTCACGTGTCTAGGCTATCCAATGCACCCAGATTGTGGTGCCGCACATCCGTTTGACTTCAAAACTCAAACTACCCGTGTAAAATATTGGCTCACGGCGAAGCTACTATTTAAAAAAAATGACGTGCGTTCGGCCGGGGTTGAACCCACAAAACAAGGTATACACTCCCATGACCAGTAGTAGTACTCGTTGGAGTACAACGCAACATAGAATCTCCCTTTGTCGCTAGTAGTACATTGTTCCTTAGGCTGGCCATAGTGGGGGTAACATCAGTGGTAACATGCACTTGGGACTAGCGAACATGCTTATGTGGCACATAATTAAAGAAGAGAGAGTGTTAGAGTAACATAGGTAGATACTGTATCATGTTAAATGCTATGCTACTTTGTGTCATGCATGGCAATAAATATGGTCATCTATGATACTATGCACTATGGAGGTAGTATCATACACTAGTATCATACGCATGTTACTAGCATATGATACTCACCACTATGAGTAGCCTTACAAGAAACCCCTAATAATGCAAGAAACCACTAATAATGCCAAGAAACTACTACCACTTGCATACGTGGCATACTTAAGATAAGACTACCTTATCAACCATTGTACATGCTCTTACCAACCAGCCCTACCAAGAAACGACTACTCTACAAAGTGTTGTTATAGGCACGTTTCAACCCATGGCCCTGTTTGGATACATTTGTTGTCAATCTAACCCTGCCATCCAAACACCACTTTGGTTAGAGTTAGTTCAGGGTTTGAATCTAACCTCTAACTTAGAGTATCCAAACCGGGCCCATGTCGCCCATTAAGTCAACGCCTTCTATTCGACCGGGCATTAAGACTTGTGGGACCTACATGCCAGTCTGCACAAAAATCCCCGAGTGACCTCTTACCTCCGGCCCGTCCACCATGTCATCCTCGGCCATGGGACGTAGCTACCGCCGCTGGCAGAAGGCGAGGTCAAAACCGCTGGCGGTGCGGAGCCCATCTTGCAGCAGCCCGAATGCCAGCTCCGTCGATGCTCACGGCCGCTAGCTAGCCAAGATAGCTCTGTTCGGCTGCTTGTCCGCAAGGTTTGCTAGCTAGATTGGCATGGCGGCGCGCTAGCTAGATTGGCACGGTGGCGCGGCGGCTTGCCAACAATGAAAACGACCAAGTAATTCCCAATACTTTACATGCTAGATACATCATGGGAGGTTCCCAAACATAAAATAAAGTTTATTCCCTTTTCCACCATTCTTTCACAATCCATGGCTAGATGTATCCACGGGTGCCTTCCATACCAACATTTTCCAAGGAATTTATTATTTGACAACACAAAGTAAATTTCTTTTTCATTTCGGGACAGGGCATCCTCACTACTGTCACACTCTCGTGCAATGAGAAATGAATAAACACTCATCTTGTGAATAACACATCTAGCATGGAAAAATATTGGCCAGCCCTGCCGCTTCATGAGCAGTATGAGCACACAAAAAGGGAACTCATTTTGAAAATTAGAGTTGGCACATACAAATTTACTTGGGATGCCATGGAAATACCACATATAGGTAGATATGCTGGACTCATATGGCACAACTTGGTTTAAGGATTTAGATGCACAAGTAGTATTCCCACTTAGTGCAAGTAAAGGCTAGCAAGTAGATTGAGAAGCTACCAACCAAGAAACAAAAATTCTCATAAATGAGCATTAGGCATAACTAACACCAAATAATGCACCAACTATTGACTTCCGTCCTTGCATAGGGAATCACAAACCTTAACACCAATATTCTTACTAAAGCATAATTACTCATCAACATGACTCACATATTACTATCATCATACCTCAAAACTATTGCAAAGAATCCAGCTTATAATGTTCAATGATCTTCATGAAAGTTTTTATTATATCCCCCTTGTATATCTATCACTTTGGGACTAAATTCATATATTAACGTTGCTTATATCAAGCTCTCAAACAAATTTAAGTGAAGAACATGAGCATGAATAATTTTCATCATCTCTCAAAATAATATAAGTGAAGCATGAGAGTATTTCTTCAAAAATAAAAGCACCACCGTGCTCAGAAAAGATATAAGTGAAGCACTAGAGCAATTCCATAGCTCAAAAAAATTAAGTGAAGCACATAGAGCAATTCTAACAAATCATAGCATCATTATGGATCTCTCAAATAGGTGTGTCCAGCAAGGATGATTGTGACAAACTAAAAAGCAAAACAAGCAAAGACTCATATAATACAAGACACTCCAAGCAAAATTCATGATATGTGACGAATAAAAATATAGCTCCAAGTAAAATTACCAATGATTGTTAGAAGAAAGAGGGTATGCCTTCCAGGGCATCCCCAAGCTTAGTTTCTTGGTTCTCCTTGAATATTACCTTGGGGTGCCATGCGCATCCCAGTGCTTAGGCTCTTTTCACTACTCCTTCATCCATCATTATCTCGCCCAAAAGATGAAAACTTCAATCACACAAAACATAACAAAACCTTCATGAGATCCCTTAGTATGATAAAGCAAATCACCACTTTAAGTACTGTTGCAAACCCATTCATATTTTATTATTGCATTATACCTACTGTATTCTAACTTTACCTTGGCTTATACCCCTCGGTACAATCTATAGATTCATCAAAATAAGCACATAATGCAACAAAAACAGAATCTGCCCAAAATAGAACAGTATGTAGTAATCTGGACTTTGTCCGTACTTCCATAACACCAGAAATTCTGAAAACTTCGGACAACGTAGGCAATTTGTATATCAATCTTGTGTAAAAAATCAGAATTTTTTGTCACTTCTATGATTTTTGAAAATTCTTCTACCGGGCGCAAAAGTTTTTGTTTTTCAACAAGGTCAAATCAACAATCACCCAACATGATCCTAAAGGCTTTACTTGGCACAAACACTAAGTAAAACATGAAATCAGAATCATAACAATAGCATAATTGTGTGAACACACAACAACAAAAAGAAAGAGAAAAATTATTTTATCCATTTGGTTGCCTCCCAACAAGCATTGTCGTTTTATGCCCCTTGCTAGGCATAATGCATAGATTCAAGTATTGTCATCTTCAGTTTTATTTTACATAGGTGAGTTTTTGTAAGGAGTTTTTTCAAAAATAACTTGAAACACAATGTCCATAGAAATTTTAGCATTATCAAGTTGTCCATCTTTTTATCCCCTTTGACTCCCGGATACAATCGAATTGGATGTACAACTAGTATTCCCACTTAGTGCAAGGAAAGTCTAGCAAATAGATTGAGAAGAAACCAACCAAGAAATGAAAATTCTCATAAACGAGCATTAGGCATAACTAACACCGACTAATGCACCAACTATTGACTTTCGTGCTTGCACAGGGAATCACAAACCTTAACACCAATATCCTTACTAAAGCAAAATTACTCACCAACATGACTCACATATTAATATCATCATATCTCAAAACTATTGCAAAGAATCAAGTTTATCCAATGATCTTCATGAAAGCTTTCATTATATCCCCCTTGGATATCTATCACTTTGGGACTAAATTCATATTTTACTGTTGCTTATATCAAGCTCTCAAACAAATTTAAGTGAAGAACATGAGCATGAAGAATTTTTCATGATTTCTCAAAATAATATAAGTGAAGCATGAGAGTATTTCTTCAAAACTTAAAGCACCACCGTGCTCAGAAAAGATATAAGTGAAGCACTAGAGCAATTCCATAGCTCAAAATTTTAAGTGAAGCACACAAAGCAATTCTAACGAATCATAGCATCCTTATGGATCTCTCAAATAGGTGTTTCCAGCAAGGATGATTGTGAAAAACTAAAAATCAAAGACTCATATAATACAAGACGCTACAAGCAAAATCCATGATATGTGACGAATAAAAATATAGCTCCAAGTAAAATTACCAATGATGTTGGAAGAAAGAGGAGATGCCTTCCAGGGCATCCCCAAGCTTAGTTGTTTGGTTCTCCTTGAATATTACCTTGGGGTGGCATGGGCATCCGCAAGCTTAGGCTCCTTTCACTCCTTACTCATTCATCCATCATGATCTCGCACAAAACTTGAAAACTTCAATCACACAAAACATAACAAAACCTTCGTGAGATCCGTTAGTATGATAAAGAAAATCACCACTTTAAGTACTATTGCAAACCCATTCATATTTTTATTGCATTATACCTATTGTATTCTAACTTTACCATGGCTTATACCCCTCGATACAATCTATAGATTCATCAAAATAAGCACACATTGCAACAAAAATACAATCTGTCAAAAATAGAATAGTCTATAGTAATGTGGACTTTGTCCATACTTCCATAACACCAAAAAATATGAAAACTTAGGACAACGTAGGCAATTTGTATATCAATCATGTGTAAAAAATTGAATTTATGTCACTTCTGTGATTTTTGAAAACCCTCCTACCGGGAGCAACAATTTTTGTTTTTCAATAAGATCAAACCAATAATCACCCAACATGATCCTAAAGGCTTTACTTGGCACAGACACTAACTAAAACATGAAATCACAATCATAATAGTAACATAATTGTGTGAACACACAACAACAGAAAGAAAGAGAAAAAATATTTTATCCATTTGGTTGCCTCCCAACAAGCGTTGTCGTTTTATGCCCCTAGCTATGCATAATGCATAAATTCAAGTATTTTTGTCGGGGTTTGGGTGCGACATATGCCAATGGATGGCTTATCATGGTGGAGGCAAGTAGAACATTGCCGCTGCCTGGAAACGGGATGAGGCGTAGACACGAACGTCGGTGTACTTTACCCAGGTTCGGGGCTCTCCTAGGAGATAACACCCCTAGTCCTGCTCTGCGGGGTCTCCACATGTCACTAAGGCAAAGTGAGTACAAAGGCGCTCCTCGAGTTGTATCTGTGGACAGGAGAAGGCAGGGCTAGCTCTCTCCTTTCTCTAAGGTCTGGTCTAGTTCTAATGAATCGGACCCCTTTGCATGGGTGTCCTGGGGGGTTTATATAAGCCTACCCCCCAGGGGTACAATGGTAAACTATATGGACATAGGGCCCAGCTATTAGTCTCTACGCCTGCGGGCCCTCCTGCCGACTGCTGGGGCCCACCGATTGGCGGGTTCTGCCGGCTGCTGATAACTGTAGCCGTGCCTCTAATGACACTGGCATGGTCATGGGGTCGTGGCTACAGGCCTGCCGCCTGGCAGGCGATTACTGTAGCCACTCCCCGTCTCGTCTGGTTAATGGCGCGTGGGACCCATGGGAGGGGCAGGCCGACTTCCGCGGGCCGGCTCCCTACGGGTCCGACTGGTTGCGCCGTTGTTGTCTTCCGGACTCTCACTAACTGGTAGGGGCCATCTTCCATTGATCATACTGTTAGACCGTCGTGGGTACAGGACTCCGCCCACTGTTGCTGACGTCAGGGATGGCATGGCAACAGTGCTGCGCCAGACGGAGATCTCCGTTGGTACAATGCACTGCGCCCTGGCCATCCCCCGGAAAAAGGGAGGGAGTGGGCTTTACCGTCACCACTCCCTGTCCCATCCCCCCTGGTGAGGGCATGGGCTTTGCTGGTGTCGGGGGCCGACTCCCCGTGGCCGGCTTCTCTGGAAGCGGCTAGTCAGAGTCGGACGGTCTTGATCTCTTCTCTAGGGCTCGGACGCATATGGGTTGCCGGCTGTTCCTCCAGCCGCCCTCCTGAAGTCAGCTCTCCGTCCATTGTCTTGAGGGGCGCAGTCAGCCCCGATGTCTTGAAAGGTTATGGGCCTCGGGTTAGCCTACCCGCGGCCCATTGCTCCGACAGTAGTCCCCGAAGCTGATGAGGCGCCATGGACATCCAGCTGAGGAGCCTCAGTAGCTTCATTCTCCGAGTACTTGAGGTGGTGATTCCGATTGACTCTGTCGGGCCGACTGCTAGGAGTCGGAGTCGCCTGACTTTGATTCGTCCAAAAAATACTTTTGAATCCCCTGGCGGGAACTCAGTGGCGTACAAGCTAAGCTTCCTGGCCGCCACCCACTCCGTGCCCACCACGTGGCAACCAGTGGCCGGGCCAGCCTGCCTACCCGTCCGCGAAATGGGACATGTCCACAGGCGGGGCCCGCCACTACCACGCCTCGGCACGCGAGCGGATCCGCTGCGGCCATGGGGCGCGGTTGAGGTTCCCACGGAGTTACCGCGCGCAGTAACTTTGCACGATAAACGCGGGGGCGTGGGGTAGTGGGCGCAGTAAATCCCACAACCGCCCCCTCGGCTTCGTAGCCCACTGGGCTATAAGTAGGGGGGGATGGGAAACGGCGGAGCACGCGCGTCCCACCTCCCCACTGCTTCCTCTCCTTCTTCTCTCTCTCTGCTCCTCAAGCCTCGTTGAACGTTGCAGCGGTCCGCTCACGATGAGCTCTTCCTACGTCGTCACTCCCCCGACGCCGCACTCCGGTATCCTGGGATGGTTCGGAGGTCCACGAGGATCACATCGACTTCCTCCGTAAGACGCGTCGATTGCCCGGCGAGGACCTCATGAGGGTCCGCCTCACGCGGAGGGGAGAGATTTCGCCGGCGCCACAGGAGGGCGAGCGGGTCGTCTTCCGCTCGCACTGCCTGCGCGGCCTAGTCCTGCCGACGAGCAACTTCTTCCGCTCCTTCCTCGAGTTCTACGGACTCCAGCCGCACCACCTCACCCCCAACACGGTGGTGGTACTGTCCGCCTTCGTCACCCTGTGCGAAGGCTTCAACGGCGTTCTCCCCACCATCGAGCTTTGGGGGGAGTTCTTCTTCTCCAAGATCGGCACCCAAGCCGTGGGCGTGCCGGCTCAGTGCGGCGCTTCATCGTCGTGCGGAGGTTGGGGGCCGACAACCCATTTCCCTCCATCAGGCTGATCAAGTCGGTGAAGATGTGGCAGCGGTCGTACTTCTATGTGAAGAATGTCTCCGCGGAGGGTGATTGGGTCAACCTGCCGGCCTACGTGGCCGGCCCGCCGGCTGGGAGATAGCCCAACTAGTCACACCGGGCCCAGACACTGACGCCTGCAGGAGCCGGCGCCATTGCGCGGCTTCGAGTACTGGCGCAGTCGGAGGGCCTGACCGGGCCGGACTTGCTGGCCGCCTTCGTGGCGCACCGAGTGCTGCCCCTCCAAAGTCGCCCCCACATGATCTGCCAGATGTGCGGGCACCGAGACCTGAGCCGAATGTGCACCAAGGAGATGCCTCACGAGGAGGTATCCTACATGGTGAACTATCTTGCGAGCTGCGACCTGAACGAAGAGTGGCAGTTCGGCAAGGAGCCGTATTCACGTGCTTCCCCTCCGCCTCTGGTCAGTTGTTTTCCTTCTCTCATTTTCTTCGATTCTCCTGACATTTTTACTGCCAAGTCCGTCTTGCTCGTTCTGACCAGTCGGCTTTGGTCAGAACCCCCTCCTCCAGCCAGCAGCCGGCACCGCAGGGCTGGACCGTGAGTTTCTCCTCGACCGAGCGGAGAGCGATGTGGACGACCCCGACTTGAGGGCGGCGGCCCTGGAGGACGACACCGAGGGAGGAGGCGTCACATCAGGTGGTCCGAGACATGGGGCCTGTCTCGAGGACTGGCCTGATGATGATGAGGAGGTTGCCCCACGCCACCAGCGAGGAGCCGGCCAGCCGGGCGCGGACTTGTCAGCCCCGCCGGATGCTCAAGGCGGCGGCAAGAAGCGCAGGGCCGGGACGAGCCTGTTCGGTAGCCGGCCGAAGAAGCCCAAGGGCTCAACCACGGCGACTAAGCGGGACGAAGTGGCCGCAAAGGCCAACCGCTTCCGCAAGGCGGTGAAGACGCCGCAGCTGATTTCGGTGTAAGTACTACCTCCCTTCGTACCTTCACGTTTATTTATTGAGTCTGTCTGAAATCCCTTTACTTTATTTTCCCGACTTTAGGGCCCCTCTCTCTCTTGAGAACTTGGCTGCCGGCTCCGTCGTAAAGTCGGCGGAGACCTCCTCCACCACCCGGCGGATTGATCCTGCCGCCACCTCCGGGAGGCGACAGAGCGGAACGTGCAGGAGGCGCATGAGGAGCGGGAAGCCGCCCGCTTGAAGAAGGGGGAAGCCGACAAGGGGGAGGCCGCCGCTCTGAAGAAGCTGGCGGAGGCCGAGGCCACCGATGCGGAGAAGAAGCGCAGAGGAAGCCACACACCGTCAGTCGGTGGTGTTTGTCGTCCCCTTGAACTCCGCGCCGCCGCCACCGGAGTTCACGGCGCAGACTGGGGAAGTCGGCGACGAGAACCCGATCATGGAGATGGACGCCTACGTCACCGCTATGCCGGAAGTCGTTGTGCCGCCACCGCCACCCTCCGGAGGTGCGCCAGGCGGACAACCGGCGGACCCGCCAGTGCCGCCAACCGGAGGTGCGGCGGCGACGGTCCTAGCCCTCGTGGTCAGCACGCCGACGTGCCGCCGTCTCGCGAAGGCGGCCTCAACACCGCGTCCTCAGGAGACCGGAGCTGCGAGCTCCATGATCCCGGACACCGAGGTCTCGAGCGCCATGCCCACCGGGTGGGTGCGGGGAGGCGGGACGGGCCCGTTGAACCGGGCGCTCTTGGACGTCCAAGCCAAGCTCCTGGCCGAGGGTGACGCCATCAAGGAGTGCACCAAGGCATATCTGTCGTCACGAACGGCCATCCAGGTACGCATCCTTTCTTTTTGTTTTGCTTCCTTGTTTTTCTTTGTGGGGGCGCGCCAGTGCACCCACTAGGTGTATTCCCCCAGTTTCGGGCCGGCTGCTGAGCAGGCGGCTCGGAACTCTAATCGGTGAGTTCCAAGTACCAACACTTTTTCTGAAATTCTGATGCAAGATTACCACAATCTTCGCGTGACCTCCTTCAATGCCAATGTTGAGGAGCTGGCCAAGCGGACCGCCGACTTGTCAGACAGCCGGGGTAAGTCCTCTTCTTTCTCTGCGGGGGCGCGCTGGCGCACCCGCGGGTTGTAGTCCCCGAGATTCAGGCCGAATGCTGAGCAGTCAGGCCAGATCTCCCCGGCGACCTTTCTTTTTTGTTGACGACTGATACCCCTCCCCCTCCTTCTTCAGAAGCCAACACCGCCCTTCAGTAGCAGCTAGGTGAAGTCAACACCGTGCTGCGCGTCAAGGAGGAGGATTGCAGCCGGCTGACGGAGGAGCGCGATTGGCTGGCTACGCACCTGGCAGAGCAGAAGGAGCTGCTCAAGAGGGCCCAGAAGGAGGCAGAGGACAAGGAGACTGCCCTTCTTGCCGAATTTGCATCCGAGCGCTCCTCCTGGACCGACAAGGAGGTGACGCTGGTCTCCGGCTTCCAAGCAATCGAAGATCTTGTCGATGGTGAGCTTCCCCTCATTTCCTTTTCTAGGCTGCCGACTGCTAGTCGAGTCGGCCTTAAATTTTTTAACCTTGTTTCTTCGTACTTCTTCCTGGCAGACTTCTTCCCCGGCCATTCGGACGCCACCAATCAAGCCATTGAGGCTAACCGTGAAGCACGGAGGGCGGACGGTGCACAGATCGCCGCCAACGCCCCCCGGACTCTTAGCGAGCAGATCCTTAGCATCGAGGCCCGCCTTCGGCCAGCCCACCGGATGTTGCGCCGGCTTCAACGTGTCGGCGCCCAGGCGATCGTCACCCTATGGCCGGATATGCAGGCACCGCGCACCCCCAGTCGGACTGCCGACTGGCTGGAGGTCACAACCGGCCGTCTTGAGGCCTGGAAGTGTTCTTTGGCCCGGCCTGGAGCATGCCGGGCTTTAGAATTCATCAAGGCGTGGTATCCTGGGCTGAGCTTAGCCCAGTTAGCCATGTTCCGGCTGGAGGCCCAGGCGGAGCTGTCAGCGGTGGAAGACGATCTTGTCAAGCGTGCCACGTCGGTCGCCGAGTACACCGACACCATCGTCTTCTTCCCAGAGCGGGCTTAAAACGGCGAGGGGGCGCCGCCGGAGTGGTTCGGGCTGAACCCGGACGACGGCGAGGACTCGGCGGAGGTGATCGACTCCAGTGGTGAAGAGGAAGGCGAGGAGGAGGAAGGAGACGAGGAGGAGGCGCCAGAGGTCGAGGCAGACAGCCAACCCTAGCTCGACCGTGCCTCTAGCAACGAGCCGCGCCCAACTGAGCCAGCTGTTCCTAGAGGCAATCAAGCGGAGACCAACCAGCCGGCCGCCCCGGCAACCTGCACCGCCGACCCCTCCGGTCCTCCGAGTCCGCCAACGGCTTCCTAGGCTGCCACTTTATCTTTATTTTACCTGCCTAGCATTCTCAATGAACTTGTTATTTCGCACAATTCCACCCACTTGGTGTATCTTGAACTTCTGTTTGGTGATTCGGCCAAGGGCCTCTCTATGTAAATATTTATCCGCATTCTATCTCTTCTTGCTTATTGCTCTTTGACTTTTTCCTTTGCCGCTTTCCCTTGGTTGCCGTCTTGCTAGTCGAATAGCCGCTCTACAGACTGCCGCTAGATTGAAAACTTGGCTTCTTTGGGAAAGCAAGTACTTAGCCTTTTAGAGTTTTTAGCAAGTTAATTTAGGAAACGGCAAGCCGGCTGCTAAAGAGTCGGCTGTAAAAGGCTGAAAACCGGCTTTAAACTATGAGCGAGCTTTGAGTCCTTAGCCATTTTTCATATGGGCACCCATTCTACCTTACTCTTGTTCTCCGGACAGTCGCTCTGCGATCTGCGGCTGCTAACAGGAGATGTCTTAAGTGCCACACATTACTTGTCCGGCTGTAGGAAGTCATTTCATAGCTCAAGTCGGCAAGTCCCCGGGCCGACTAGTCGAACCCGGTGCCAAGTGGCACAACGAAGAATAACATATTCATAGGCATAACTCTTTATCATATAGATAAAAGAAGGCAATCCCCGAGCTCCTCTCGAGGGGCCCGAGGTCTTCGTACTTTAATACAAAAGGTAGCGTGATACATACTGCATTAACTGTAAAATCTTCGGAGGAGGTTTGCATTCCATGGCCGCTCCGTCTCTTTGCCGGAGTCATCCCTCTTGCGTGCTCGGGGCTTCTAAGCATCGATCAGGTAGTAGGAGTCGTTGCCCAACACTTTGCTGATGATTGAAAGGGCCTTCCCAAGGTGCTGAGAGCTTGTGCTGGCTGGCTGTTCGCTGAATCAGCCGGAGCACAAGGTCTCCTTCTTGGAAAGATCACGGCTTGACCTTCCGGTTGTAGTATCAGCGTAGGCTCTACTGGTAGATGCTGGATCAGCTGAGTGCCAATAGCCGGCCCTCTTCCAGTAGATCGACACCGTCTTGACGTGCTTCTTCTGCTTCCTCTTCGGTGTACATGGTGATTCGAGGGGAGTCGAACTCTATGTCCGTTGGGATGACGGCTTCAGCACCGTAGACAAGGAATAAGGGCGTGAAGCCGGTTGACTTGTTTGGAGTCGTGCACAGGCTCCAGAGGATGGTTGACAACTCATCAAGCCAGCGGCCTGCCGAGCGCTCCAGAGGCTCGACCAGCCGAGGCTTGATGCCGGAGAGGATTAGGCCGTTTACTCACTCTACCTGACCATTGGACTACGGATGGGCGACGGGCGCTAAGTCCAGTCGGATGCCCTGTGTCGCGCAGAAACGGGCCAAGGCACCTTTGTCAAAATTTGTGCTGTTATCGGTGATGATGTTGTGCGGTATGCCGTACCAAGTTGTGATGTCAGAGATGAAGGTCACAGCAGTCTGACCATTTAAACTCTTGATTGGTTTTGCTTCTATCCACTTGGTGAACTTGTCCACTGCGACAAGTAAGTGAGTCAAACCGCCTCGTGCCGTCTTGAATGGTCCGACCATGTCCAGGCCCCAAACAGCAAAGGGCCAGGAAATAGGAATAGTTTTGAGTGCCGAAGCTGGCTTATGAGGCTTAGAGCGTAACTTCTGGCACCCCTAGCATTTTTGGACCAAAGACTTGGCGTATTCAAGAGCAGTCGGCCAGAAGAAGCCATGGCGGAAAGCTTTGGCGATGAGTGCTCTCGAAGCCGCATGGTGGCCACACTAGCCTTGATGGATGTCTTTGAGGATTGCTTGGCCTTGCTCTAGCTCCACACATCGCTGGTGAACACCAGTGACACTGCGTCTTACGAGCTCTCTATTGACGATGGTGTACGCTGCCGCCCGGTGTTGTACTTGCCGAGCCGAGATCTCATCGGCTGGCAGCTCTTTGTTCACTATGAATTTGAGGATGGGCTGGGCCCATGAAGGTGCTACGATTTCTGCAATAGCCAAGACTGCGACTTGGACGAGGGCGGCCGGGCCGGGAGGTGGCGGGTTGGAGTCGGCGGCCGCTTGTTGTGTTGATGAAGTTGCGGACGAAGGCATCAGTGAAGTCGACCCAACTGTTGGTGCTGCGGGGCCTTAAGCTATTCAGCAAGTCCGGGCTGTGCCTTGGAGCATGAGCGGAACATACTTCACGGCAACACGCTTGTTGCCGTTTGCTATGCTGACGGCCGTGGAGTAGTCGACCAGCCAGTCTTCCGGCTTCACGGAGCCGGTGTATTTGGGCATATCTCTGGGGAGCGTGAACCCTTTGGGGAAGGGCACGTTTTGGATGCGGGGGCCAAAACACGGCGGACCCAACTCATCTTCTTCTTCAAGCGCCAGGGATCGATGGAGACGGTAGAGTAGATTGTTGACTAAGTTTCTTTTTTGATAAACCTTGTGTACGCCTGAACTTAGTAGGCCCACATGTCAGCCTCCAAATCTGTGGCAGACAACATAGAGCCCATTTGCTATTTTTTAATAATTTGCATCCCATTTGCTAATTCTTAAGTAATTAATTACAGCCCATTTCCTGCCCAGGAACACGGTCAAAAAGTTCAACCTTATTTTGCATATTTCGGTGGAGTCCGGACTTTTGTAATACCGAAATGATAAACATTTTTTAAGAACTTATTGATTTGCCAAAAAATTGTTTTGTTTTTGTAAGCAAATAAGACGTGGGACAATTGAGTTGGTTTAAGGAAAAACCAGTGGTAAAAAATTCAGCGTTGGGAGGGAAAACAACAACAAAAATAAGGATGTAAATATGAAAAGTGAATTTTATGTATTTTCAATATAATGATATGTGTATATGAACTAGTAAAACTATAGGTAGAGATTATAAAACGGATGTAGGACATGCGTTTCAAGAGGAAAATAGAACTGGGTTGTATGTTTGATTCAGTAAAAAAAGTGCCTGTGGATGTTGTAAGACAAAATATAACTAACGCTGGCGAGCCAGAGGCCAGTAGATACCTGCTGGATCTTTGTGCCCCTTTGTCGTCATGGGTTGGGCCTGTTAAAAACAAAACCAGTTGAAACTTGCTCGACCTGAAAAAACAATGTACATGCTCAATAAACAAGAGAATTCCGCAAGTCCAGACTGATAACTGCGATGCAGCAGGGATATTGTTTTTTCATCATTATAATAAGAGCATGAACTTGTTTCGAAAAATTTGGAGAACTGTGAATTCGAACTGCAGGTGCTTATGCTACCCATCAAATAAAAAATAGGTGCCTCAAAATTCGTTTCGAAACAAATGATTCAGCTTTATATCCACATCGACCCTCGGCATGATGGTTGGAAGGAAATGCCAAGTTCATACCAAAAGATCGTTAACAACAATACCAACTAGCAGACGACAAGGTAGTACAAGTACCAATACCAAACTAACTTATAATCTTTTTAGTCCTGGCCCTAGTGTTCGTCTGGTAGAAAATCTTGCAGAGGACTAGCTCCTGCTCCTTCTCTTGCTCCAGGTCCCTGAGGTGGTACTGGTGCATCACCCAGTTTGTCCTCTACTGGTCGAAGTTCTTGTTGGTGCGCAGCACCAGAACCTTTTTGCTTCCCATCTGCCAGCCGTTGACCATCACCGGCAAGGTATTGCCGGTGTTATGCCACATCACGTGCATGCCGCACTCCGACTGTATCTTGCGACGTGTCCATGTGTCCCTTTTGAACACCCTGTAATTGCACTGGAAGAAATGCTTGCTTAGGCCTCAAGGTGCTCGATCAGCTCCTGATCCAAGGGATCGAACTTGACGCCAGCCGGCAGCACCGGCCAATCCTTCTTCGACTTGCATGGGTTAATTCCAGTTACATGGTACTCAATGTATGATCAATCGACTGTTTTAAGTGAATGATGAAAGATTTCGGCAGATAAGTGGTACTCCAAATCTGAAGTCTAGAATACCCGAACACGCCATCGGGATTCTTGTGTCATCTCACGCGCAGCGTGTTGTCACGTCAATTCAATGTGTGGACATGATGAATAATTGGACCGAAGAATACTAGTACTGCTATTGTACTACTTACTAGTCGTATTTAGTGTCACATTTTAACCATAGGTTTAACTAACAAGTACGCACTTGAAGCCTAAGTGATTTATATATACTGCACAACATCTCCATCATCATTATCAGTACATCCTGCGCAGGTGAGTTAGGATGCACTTGATCCCAGAAAGGTATCTATCCTTCAAACCAGAGGAGTGCTTCAAACTAACAACAGTACATAATATCCAACAAAAGAGGGTCGTACTACAGCAGCAGAATACATGGCTCAGTCTACATATCAGTACGAATCAAGTTGTGCATATTTTCTGTTGGCATGAACCACATCGCTGCATGTCAGGTTTGCAAAAGCCATCCATCGCATGGAAGCTTCATGCCTTTCACACAGTGAAGATTATCTGGCAACAAGCTGTGTCGACGAATCTCTGGATATGGTGATTCATGAAACCCATGGTATGATGTGTAAACACAGTCCCCCTAGCGAATGGAAGTTTCATAGCACGGTAATCATCACCGGGGATATGATCGATGATTGGTTGGATGATCGGATAATTGAGCCCGAGGAACATGGAGTGGTTGCCGAGGCTGTACACCCGCCTCCAGTTGAATACGCCTGGCCCAACGGAGCTGGGATCTTTCTCGAACACGAAGCAGCCATAGCCATCAATGTCACGAACGCCCTAGGCATTGTACTGCATGTGGTTTGATTAAATGGTTTGATCAATTTGGTATGTGCAAATGAGCATGTCACACCCTAGCTAGTTCAAGCATTAGAGTGTGCATCATGTTTAAATTTCTCTTAAGTTTGAAATGGGGAAGGCAGAAACCCCCAACACCCCCTTGAAACAACTAGGGTTTACTAAAATTATTTTCAATGAACCTGAATTGCCCTTCTAAAAAGTTCACCCTATTTGTCTTGGGTTAAAACCTCTGGCAAAATTGGTGCACATTTTTCTAGGACAACAGAAGGTCATTGAATTAAATCATAAGTATTTGAATTTGGGCATTTAAATGCTATAAAATAATTTAAATGCCCAAATAATTCTGGAAAATAAATGTTTGCTGTTGGAAATAATCTAAACAGAGCCCACAATTATTTTTAGGATTTTTGGAAACGTTTTAGTATTTTAATTAAAGCCCAACAGTTGCAGTTAAATAGAAAAACAGAAACAAATAAAAAACAGAGAGAGGGAAGCTACCTGGGCCTTACCTGTGCTGGCCCAGCCCACCTGGCTTGGCCCAGCTGACTGGCCGTGCCAGTCATCGTCCTCCTCGCGCCAGAAGGACACGGAGCGTGTGGCCGGCGCCCGCGGCCACACGCCGGCCACCTCCTGCTTCTGCCGACGTCTTGGAGACGTCTAGGGATGCCACGCGACCCCCACGTCCCCCTCTCATCCTCGCTCACTCTTCCCCATCGTCTCCCTCACTCTCTCCTGTGATGCCCGAGCGCGTTCCTCGCCGTCGTTTGCCGTAGATGACGCCAGAGCCACCCCCTCGCCCCTCCGACAAGCCAAATCGCTCCGCCATGACGCCCTCGCCCTCCCCACTGAGCCACGCTTCGCCGGAGGCCCTGCATCGCCGCTATCGCGCCGTCTTCAACCTCGGTACCCGCCGGACGCCGTTCATCGATTCGCCTCGCTCCGGTCGCCCCCGAGCCCACTGAGCTGCTCATCGACCTCCCTGTGAGCTCCGCCGCCTTCCCCCTCTTCTTTCCCACGCATTTGCACCCTCTAGGCCATAGTTCCACCATGGCTGAAGCTCGTCTCCGCTCGAGCTCGTCGCCGGCGTCGCTCCGGCGACCATTTGGTCATCCCGTGCTATGCAACGTGCTTGCCGCATCGCGTAGTGTCTCGCTAGCGCCTCAGTTTCCGTGTTTGCATGCCGCAACCCAAACCCCGCACATGGCCGAACTCCGGCCGGCGCCTTGGAGCTCGCCGTCATTGTCTCCGGCCACCATAGGCCCGGCCTCCACCACCACTAGATGCGCGACTGCAAGAGCTCTCCAATGAGCCCAAGAACGGCCTCGCCCGTGCCCTGTGGGCGTTTTCCGAACCGCGCCACCGTCTCGGGCCTCGCCGGCGACTCAACGCCGGCGGGATTAGCCCCGCTGACCAGGGGTTTGACCCCAGTTTGACTCCCCTGAGTCAATGACAAGTGGGCCCCCTCTGTTAACTAAATCAGATTAGTTTTAACTAAAGATAATTAGCTTAATTAACTACTAACACGCGGGACCCACCAGTCAGGTTTGACCTGGACGTCCCCGTTGACCACTGACGTCACCTTGACATAATGCTGACGCAGTAATTAAATTACTGGATTTATTCTTATACAGGAAATTCCAGAAAATAGTCAAAACTTCTAAAAATCATAGAAAATCAACCATAGCTCCAAATGCAAAGGTTTATGTATGAAAAATGATCAGAAAAATTCAATCTATCCATCTGTAATGGTTTCATGCATGATAAAACAAGTTTACCTTGCTGTTTAAGCAGAATAAGGAAATGCACCATTAAAGCCATGTTTAATAAGCTAATAATTGAATCTTTGATTCAAATAAGTTCAATCCTTTCTGTTATAGCTTGCATTAGGCCAAGACACATTCATATTGCCATATCATAGCATGCATCATATTGTTGCATATCGTCATGTGTTGATTGTGTTCGATGTGTTCTTCGTGGTAGGTTCTGCCTCCGAGGATATTCACGAGTATCCAACTGAAGGGCAGTATCCCAATACCACTCCATCAGGAAAGCAAAACCCCTTGTTCATTCCGATACATTCCCACTCTCTCGCTCCTGCTCTCTTTTACTGCATTAGGACAACACGATACCTCTGTTACTTGTTGTGGTAGTTGAACCCCTTATCCTCTGCATGACCTGTCATTGCCACAGTAAATAGATGAAACCCACTAGCATGAGTAGGAGTTGTCTGAGCACTAATGTGCCTACTCATTCATGTTTGTTTGTCATGCCCGCTACTGCTTAGAGTTGAGTCAGGTCTGATTCATCGGGAATGAATCGGAGGTGTGTGAACATGTCCTACTGTTGAGAGCTAAATGTGTGAACACGATTTGGTAAAGGTAGCGGTGAGAGGCCATGTAGGAGTACATGGTGGGTTGTCTCATTGGAGCCGTCCTTAGGAATTGAGTTCTGTGTTTGTGATCCATGGAACAGTTACTACCACACATTGGGCCCGAAACCAATGGACCCTCTCGGCTTCTTAATCACCCTAGTACTCTGTCCAGGAGTTGCAACTAGTTTCTGGTGTTTCTAGGTTATGTGTTGGCGGCCGTGCGTAGCACTGACCCTAGGGGTGGGCTATGTTGCGGTAGATACACCGTGGCACGGTGTACCGGGCGCCCGTTTGGTGTCTCGGGAACCCTGTTCACATCGTTAGGGGCCGTATGTGGAAACCTCGGCCGGACTCCCTGCGGATGGAACCTGGATAGGTGATAAACCTGGATTAGAGACTTGAGTGTTTAGGTAGGTCGTGGTCGACACCCTCGTTGGGCTTCCGCTTGAAGGTTGCCGAGTACATGTCGTGTAAACGACGGTAAGTGGTGAGAGCGTGTGTGAAGAAGTACACCCCTGCAGGGTTAACATCATCTATTCGAATAGCCTTTTCCGCGGTAATGGACTTCTGGGTTGCCTATAACAGTTCATAGACAAGTGAAAGTGGATACTCTAAAACTCGCAAGATAAGTGTGAGTGCTATGGATGGCCTTCTCGTAGGGAGACGGGAGTGGATCCATAGTGGTGTATTGAATGGTGAATATGTGGACTCGTGTGCACCACCTCAAAAGAGTTACTTAGAGTCGTAGTTCAGGTTAGCCACTGAGTCAAAGCTGGCTTGCTGCAGTTAAACTCCACCACCCTCTTTGTTGATACTGATGCATTTGTGGTTAGTTCTGATGTAAGTCTTGCTAGGTACATTTGTACTCACGTTTGCTTAATTTCTGTTTTGCAGAGAGACTTCAGTCTCGCTAGTAGTTTCGCGGGGACTTCGACGTTTAGCTTGATACCTCAGCTACGATCTTGTGCCCTCGGCAGGATCTGGTAGATAGTCAGGCTTCTCAGCCTTCTTCATTTGTAGTTCTCTATACTCAGACAAGTTAAGCTTCCGCATGTGCTTGTTGCTTGTATGCTCTGTGTCTTGGGTCATAAGACCCATGTTTGTCATATCTTGCTCCTCGGAGCCTAATGAATAAATACTTTGAGTCGTAGAGTTATGTTGTGATGCCATGTTGTATTTACAGATACCGAGCATATTGTGTGTATGATTGAAATGCTTGGTATGTGTGGGATCCGACAATCTAGTTGTTTATCCTTGAGAGCCTCTCTTATGAGGAAATGTAGTCTAGTGCTTCCTTGAGCCATAGTAGTCCGCTACAGCCCGGTTCACCGGAGTCCTGTTAGCCCAGTGCTACAGCCCGGAATCACTCGCTGATGACCGACATGCTCGATGTGATTCATGTATGCCTGTCTCCATAGGTTTGTGCCGCTTTGGGTTCACGACTAGCCATGTCAGCCCGGGTTCTCTGTCATATGGATACTAGCGACACTATCATATATGTGAGCCAAAAGGCGCAAACGGTCCCGGGCCATGGTAAGGCGACACCCGTGGGTTACCGTGCGTGAGGCCGCAAAGTGATATGAGGTGTTACCGGCTAGATTGATGTGACTTGGAATCGGGGTCCTGACAGCGTTGGTATCAGAGCCTGGCTGCCTGTGGGATTACCAAGCCAACTGGTCGAAGTCGTGTCTAGAAATGCTTTAGTTATGTAAGGGAATTGATTGTGGAAGGGAACATAAGGCTCTTTTTACTCCTTATGTCTTATGCCTTCTGATCTGAGTCATCCTCCTCTCTTCTACGAGGATTAAGAACTAGGCCTTCTCATCTATCTATCAGGATGACGTGTTACTAATCCGTAGACTTATAGGATTGTTCGATTCGAGTTTCAGTTCAGTTTCTACTACTTTTAGTATGTTGTCAGTCAAATCAGACCCTTGATATGATGATGTTAAGTGGTTATGCCACTATTTTGTAGGATGTCTCAAATCTTTTTGAGCATTTACAGCCGTTATGATGTCCGAGTCATTCCAGGTTTCTAAATAGTCTGATGCATTTGCAAACCCCTTCCTCCTGTTCCTGATGTCCATTTGGGCCAGATTAATCACACTAATCCGTCTATTGAGGTACTCCGCTGCCTCGGCATTTATGTTGGAGCTATTATTATGACCCTAGGTGTCTAGAGTATCACCTGGTAATCTAGCAATGCTTTGCATCCCCAGTGTGATGATTCTGGCCACCATTCTCGAAAGCATCTCGTGATGCCGTTTAGTTAGTACGCATTCTATTCCTGGGTTCTTGGCCCAAAATTCACTCTACTTATCTCGCGTTGATAGTGTTGCTAGTTCCTTTAGGATATTAGTAACCTTGCGACAGTCCTCGAGGACCGTGGTATTTCCTTCTTCCAAATACCATGAACCATTAAGGCAGAAGTTCTTTGAACCAAAAGATCACAATAAGAGTGCTCTTAATGGGTTCTCCATTCAAGAATTGTGAATCTGCTAGTCCTACCCTTCTGCATGGATTATCCAGAAGAAACGTGTTGAACTTGTTCGACATATTAATCTATGCATCCACAACTCAGAAAATTATATGTTCCTTGAGTGGTTCCTATTCAGTTGTATCCCGACCATCCTCTATCAGTTGATAGCCAAGAGTACGTGTGCATTTGTGTTCATCGATGCCTAGTATTCTTGTGGTTCGTCAAGCCGTTCTATTTCAGAATGACTAGGAGAAACAAACTCCAGTACCTCATCCATTTCTAAGATTGGGTCAAAGCTATTGTATTCCGCAGATCAAAATGCAACCCAGCTTTTGGTTCTGTTCTACCCTGAAGTATTACCCACTTTATGTCAGGAGCGTCATGAGATTTGCACCTTCTCTTATGAATTCTTGACGTAGTGATACTTCTTGCCATCATTGTTCATTCCTCGGTTCCCATGTTATTGTAACCGGAATGCCGGCAAGTGAGTCGTGATGTGTGAAATCAATACTCCTAGAAACTCTGTTGCTTAGTAGTTAATGGACAATATTCTCATTCTTAGCGTGTTGGTTACTGAATCATCATTCTAAGATTGATCGTGCTACCTAGTCCATTTTCCTGGTACACTCTTCGATCAAGAGTTGGGACTATGTCTGTCCTTGCTTAGTTGATCATATCGTCTTGCCCTGAAAAGCAAGATTGTTCTTGAGTTTAGTAACATATCGGTGGTTCGTGATTTTCCGAAGATCTTCTCGGAAGTATTACCTAGTTGTCACCTGACTGGTATGTTGAGTTCGTGATTAAATGGGTTTTCTTATAAATCACCCCTTCTCCAAGAATCTGTGTTGGATATCCCTAAGCTAGTTGGTTGAGCTAAACAACAACTTGGAGAGTCAGAAGATAAAGCTTGTCTGACTTAGTTCATGTTAAGGGATATCTTTTTGTGTGTGTGTGTGTGATGAAGAAAGATGATATCTCCATCAATTGGTCCTCGTGATCAGTTGTTGGATCTATTGCCTTGTCAAAACTTTGACTTGAGTATGAGCTATCGTCAAGTCAAATCAGAACCAACGATGTTCGTAATGTTTCCTTACTCGTGGTTGATCCCTCGAGCATACACCATTACATATTTTGGGCTGACCAATGCTATCACCGTGTTCACATGATGGTGGAAGTCCAGTGATATGGAAATTCCGATGAGTTGCTGTTGAGCCCATCAGCAGCATTTTGTCTCCTCCATGGTTTGTGTTGAACATCTAGCTAGTGTTGAAAACTTGTGTAAGCATTTTCTTCATGCCCCGTTCATGTAGAATATGTTTGGATGAAAGTAGTGACCTCCTCTAAGTTCACGTGCAAACGATGCAAGTTGCCACCGTGAGTTCGAGAAAGGTTGTTTTTGTTTCCTCTGGTACCATCCCAAGTCAGTCATGCATGTGCGAAGTATGCTATGGTTTGACAGGCTCGCTACCTCCATTCCATTTGTATTCCCTATCACACCAAGCCACTGGCTGATTTGTTCAGGGAAAAGAAGTTTCTTCATAAGAGCTAATAATATGACTTATGCAAGGACTTCGATATCCTTGATGATGGTTCCCAACTAGGACTCGGCAGTGTTTCATTGTAAGACTACTATGTGATCATGCTTGTCTGGGACAACATGTTCACATGTGTTTAGCAGAACCAGCTCATGTTTTGGAGCTTACTACCATAGTCCATTTCCTAAGAATCTCGCAATGTCATCTCGTCGATTTGTGTTACAAACTTTCATTTTCTTTCCAGACTCGATGAGTCTGGAATATCCTGACACCAACCAGATCTGAATCTCAGGCAGATGTGATGGTTGGGACATTTTCCCAAGAGCTATAATATTGATCTCTCTGTAACCCGGTAAAGTGGATGTCGTGACCAACACACCCAGCTGGAAGACCTATTATTGTAGTATCTTGATTGAGTAAGTTGGCCACCTCCCCATAAGGATCTCGTAGAATTTATTCCAATAGTAGTTCCTTATGGATTTTTGTGTTTCCGAAGTTCGACCTGCTACTTGATGTTCTAGATACCAAACTATTTCAAAGAATGGTTAGGCTAGCACATCAAGGAGAGCATTAGAAGCGGAGCGCTAAATGTCTCTCGTTCAATCATCCAGATTTTGATCCCTTGGCCTCGCTAAGGTGAAATCTGAGAAAGTGTTATCTTCCTTTGCACCCGCATTGTCCATCACTATTCATCATGGTAGTAAGATGTGTTGCCAGGATCCTCGGCACGGATGTTGGTAAGACCTTGATGAGTATGGAAATGCTCAAGTTCTTGAGAGCACGCTCAGGCACTAGGTTCTGATGTTGTCGTTAACTGGAATGTGCCTCCGTTCTCTCATTTGTTCGATAGCCATCCAATTGGTGGAATCACCTTTGCCGGTGAACCTTCTCCCCAGTTACTAGAATCATTCCCAACATTTGCATTTTGTTCCCAGTTTACACCTCAGTTGTTGTTGTTCAGGATCATCTTCAAAAGTGAACTTACCATGGGTCTCATCCATTCCCGATGATAAGCAAAAATCATCCATTGCGTTGTCTTCAACAAGATAGTCCACATCATCCATCCTAGTCAGAGTATGCCATTCTTTCGAACCCCTTCCAACGATCGATTGTGATTACCTCAGGCTGGTATAGAGAGTTTCAATGATCTTTGTATCAAAAGTAATTCTTTTTGCCACTTAAGGGAAATGCTCTACGAGTCATTTTTCCCTAAGGTGCCCCATTATGGAATCATGGCAATTATCTCCTCACTACTTTGAAACCATGCACCATCCTACTCCAGTGTGGAATTGTTGCCTACCAATTTGAACCCTTGTCATCTATTACCTTCCATCTCTCTCGATGTGTGTTTAGTGTCTCAGCTCAAGAGATGTTCCAATGTCTCACTCCATGAGTTGATCTTAAGTTGCTCGATCTTTGAGAAGATCGTTTTCTATAGAGTTTCCTTCCCTCTTCATCGTGTTGGATGAAGATCTCGAAGACAAATACGTCAAGAGCATTGTGATGCAATATATCGGTATCTTCGAGAAGGACAGTTCGATCGAGAAGACTGTGATAGTTTTGTGACCCCTCTGTCTTCTTACTCCACTTCCTGAATCTCGGGACGAGATTCTTGTTTTAGTGGGGGTGAGTTGTCACACCCTAGCTAGTTCAAGCATTAGAGTGTGCATCATGTTTAAATTTCTCTTAAATTTGAAATGGGGAAGGCAGAAACCCCCAACACCCCCCTGGAAACAACTAGGGTTTACTAAAATTATTTTCAATGAACCTGAAATGCCCTTCTAAAAAGTTCACCCTCTTTGTCTTGGGTTAAAACCTCTGGCAAAATTGGTGCACATTTTTCTAGGTCAACAGAAGGTCATTGAATTAAATCATAAGTATTTGAATTTTGGCATTTAAATGCTATAAAATAATTTAAATGCCCAAATAATTCTGGAAATAAATGTTTGCTGTTGGAAATAATCTAAACAGAGCCCACAATTATTTTCAGGATTTTTGGAAACGTTTTAGTATTTTAATTAAAGCCCAACAGTTGCAGTTAAATAGAAAGACAGAAACAAATAAAAAAAGATAGAGGGAAGCTACCTGGGCCTTACTTGTGCTGGCCCAGCCCACCTGGTTCGGCCCAGCCGACTGGCCCTGCCAGTCGTCGTCCTCCTCGCGCCAGAAGGACGCAGAGCTCGTGGCCGGCGCCCGCGGCCACACGCCGGCCACCTCCTGCTTCTGCCGACGTCCTGGAGACGTCCAGGGATGCCACGCGACCCCCACGCCCCCCTCTCATCCTTGCTCACTCTCCCCCTCGTCTCCCTCACTCTCTCCCGCGATGCCCGAGCGCGTTCCTCGCCGCCGTTCGCCGTAGACGACGCCAGAGCCACCCCCTCGCCCCTCCGACAAGCCAAATCGCTCCGCCACGACGCCCTCGCCCTCCCCACCGAGCCACGCTTCGCCGGAGGCCCTGCATCGCCGCTATCATGCCGTCTTCAACCTCGGTACCCGTCGGACATCGTTCATCGATTCGCCTAGCTCCGGTCGCCCCCGAGCCCACTGAGCTGCTCATCGACCTCCCTGTGAGCTCCGCCGCCTTCCCCCTCTTCTTTCCCACGCATTTGCACCCTCTAGGCCATAGTTCCACCATGGACGAAGCTCGTCTCTGCTCGAGCTTGTCGCCGGCGTCGCTCCGGCGACCATTTGGTCATCCCGTGCTATGCAACGTGCTTGTCGCATCGCGTAGTGCCTCGCTAGCGCCTCAATTTCCGTGTTTGCACGCCGCAGCCCAAACCCCGCACATGGCCGAACTCCAGCACCGCCTTGGAGCTCGCTATCGTTGTCTCTGGCCACCATAGGCCCGGCCTCCACCACCACTAGATGCGCGACTGCAAGAGCTCTCCAACGAGCCCAAGAACGGCCTCGCCCGTGCCCTGTGGGCGTTTTCCGAGCCGCGCCACCGTCTCGGGCCTTGCCGGCGACTCAACACCGGCGGGATTAGCCCCGCTGACCAGGGGTTTGACCCCAGTTTGACTCCCCTGACTCAATGACAAGTGGGCCCCCTCTGTTAACTAAATCAAATTAGTTTTAACTAAAGATAATTAGCTTAATTAACTACTAACACGCGGGACCCACCAGTCAGGTTTGACCTGGACGTCCCCGTTGACCACTGACGTCACCCTAAAGTAATGCTGACACAGTAATTAAATTACTGGATTTATTCTTATACAGGAAATTCCAAAAAATAGTCAAAACTTCTAAAAATCATAGAAAATCAACCATAGCTCCAAATGCAAAGATTTATATATGAAAAATGATCAGAAAAATTCAATCTATCCATCTGTAATGGTTTCATGCATGTCAAAACAAGTTTACCTTGCTGTTTAAGTAGAATTAGGAAATGCACCATTAAAGCCATGTTTAATAAGCTAATAATTGAATCTTTGATTCAAATAAGTTCAATCCTTTCTGTTATAGCTTGCCTTAGGCCAAGACACATTCATATTGCCATATCATAGCATGCATCATATTGTTGCATATCATCATGTGTTGATTGTGTTCGATGTGTTCTTCGTGGTAGGTTCTGCCTCCGAGGATATTCACGAGTATCCAACTGAAGGGCAGTATCCCACTACCACTCCATTAGGCAAGCAAAACCCCTTGTTCATTCCGATACATTCCCACTCTCTCGCTCCTGCTCTCTTTTACTGCATTAGGACAACACGATACCTCTGTTACTTATTGCGGTAGTTGAACCCCTTATCCTCTGCATGACATGTCATTGCCACAGTAAATAGATGAAACCCACTAGCATGAGTAGGAGTTGTTTGAGCCCTGATGTGCCTACTCATTCATGTTTGTTTGTCATGCCCGCTACTGCTTAGAGTTGAGTCAGGTCTAATTCATCGGTAATGAATCGGAGGTGTGTGAACATGTCCTACTGTTGAGAGCTAAATGTGTGAACACGATTTGGTAAAGGCAGCGGTGAGAGGCCATGTAGGAGTACATGGTGGGTTGTCTCATTGGAGCCGTCCTTAGGAACTGAGTTCTGTATTTGTGATCCATGAAACAGTTACTACCACACATTGGGCCCGAAACCAATGGACCCTCTCGGCTTCTTAATCACCCTAGTACTCTGTCCAGGAGTTGCAACTAGTTTTTGGTGTTTGTAGGTTATGTGTTGGCGGCTGTGCGTAGCGCTGACCCTAGGGGTGGGCTATGTTGCGGTAGATACACCGTGGCAAGGTGTACCGGGCGCCCGTTTGGTGTCTCGGGAACCCTGTTCACATCGTTCTGGGCCGTATGTGGAAACCTCGGCCTCCCTGCGGATGGAACCTGGATAGGCGATAAACCTGGACTAGAGACTTGAGTGTTTAGGTAGGCCGTGGCCGACACCCTCGTTGGGCTTCCGCTTGAAGGTTGCCGAGTACATGTCATGTAAACGACGGTAAGTGGTGAGAGCGTGTGTGAAGAAGTACACCCCTGCAGGGTTAACATCATCTATTCGAATAGCCGTGTCCGCGGTAATGGACTTCTGGGTTGCCTATAACAGTTCATAGAAAAGTGAAAGTGGATACTCTAAAACTCGCAAGATAAGTGTGAGTGCTATGTATGGCCTTCTCGTAGGGAGACGGGAGTGGATCCATAGTGGTGTATTGAATGGTGAATATGTGGACTCGTGTGCGCCACCTCAAAAGAGTTACTTACAGTCGTAGTTCAGGTTAGCCACTGAGTCAAAGCTGGCTTGCTGTAGTTAAAGTCCACCACCCTCTTTGTTGATAACGATGCATATGTGGTTAGTTCTGATATAAGTCTTGCTGGGTACATTTGTACTCACGTTTGCTTAATTTATGTTTTGCAGAGAGACTTCAGTCTCGCTAGTAGTTTCGCGTGGACTTCAATGTTTAGCTTGATACCTCAGCTACGATCTTGTGCCCTCGGCAGGATCTGGTAGATAGTCAGGCTTCTCAGCCTTCTTCATTTGTAGTTGTCTGTACTAAGACAAGTTAAGCTTCCGCATGTGCTTGTTGCTTGTATGCTCTGTATGTTGGGTCATAAGACCCATGTTTGTCATATCTCGCTCCTTGGAGCCTAATGAATAAATACTTTGAGTCGTAGAGTTATGTTGTGATGCCATGTTGTATTTACACATACCGAGCATATTGTGTGTATGATTGAAATGCTTGGTATGTGTGGGATCCGACAATCTAGTTGTTTATCCTTGGCAGCCTCTCTTATGGGGAAATGTAGTCTAGTGCTTCATTGAGCCATAGTAGTCCGCTACAGCCTGGTTCACCGGAGTCCTGCTAGCCCAGCACTACTGCTCAGATCACTTGACTGGTCGGCATGTGTTTCACTTCGTTCATGTGTTTGTCCCTTCGGGGAAATGTCACGCGGTGACATCCGGAGTCCTGCCTAGCCTGCTACAGCCCGGGTTCCCGGAGTCCTGTTAGCCCAGTGCTACAGCCCGGAATCACTCGCTGATGACCGACATGCTCGATGTGATTCATATATGCTTGTCTCCATAGGTCTGTGCCGCTTTGGGTTCACGACTAGCCATGTCGGCCCGGGTTCTCTGTCATATGGATACTAGCGACACTATCATATACGTGAGCCAAAAGGCGTAAACGGTCCCGGGCCATGGTAAGGCGACACCCGTGGGTTACCGTGCGTGAGGCCGCAAAGTGATATGAGGTGTTACCGGCTAGATCGATGTGACTTGGAATCGGGGTCCTGACAGAGCATCAAATGACCATCGTCAACTGAACGAGCAATAAACCACCACCCATCGGTTGGTATGATTCCAGGTCCTGGAATCATGAAGGCCAGCGCATTTGTGCCTGCTGCAACAATTCCAATTGGAGACCAAAAGGACAAAAATAAACAATCATGTTTAGAGTATGTGTGGAATTAAGATTATTATAACAGTGACACAGATCATAGACAGAGAATTGCAATGCCGTGGTCATAATCATACCCCAAGTTAAAAAAATAAGCCAATCGATTTCATATTCTTTTTTATTTTTTATTTTTTTAGAAAAGGAGGATTAATGGCTTTCATATTCTAGCAATATATCATGGTTCAAACATCATATAACAATGAGAGGAAAACAGATATGACAGGGCCTACTCATATTCTACCATAGCACTTACTACAGTTATCATATCAACTCTAAGCAATAACATGTGTTGTTATAAAAATCCTAGAAATGAGAGTAACATATAGCAATCATGAGGTTATACTCATAATATCTATTCTAACAATCATTAGATACCAATTGTTCTCATATCAACTCTAACAATAACATGTGTGGTCATAAAAATCTAGGAAATGAGAGGAACATATAACAATGATGTGGTTATATACATACTATATATTCTAAATTTGTAACAATGAACCGGCAGTCGCATTCTTAAGGTAAAGATGAGATGAGATAGAACAATTACACAATGATAGATTCCACCAGTGTAGGCAGCCAATCTGTGCGTCGACCGCATAAACGATGCCATCATGCACTACATCATCAGACAGAAGTGTTGGGTAAAGAGGATCGACGATGAGCCATAACCATGTATGGCGACCGGATTCTAGATAGACTAATCCCATGTTGAACACGACAATGAGCTTGTAATCCATGTAGTCTTCTGATGGTGTGGGCACTTTGCAGATTACAACCTTCAGCAAACAGAGGTCGAGCCAAAAGCTCGACGTGTCTTGTGCGTAGTAGGTAGGAGTGTCCGGCGAGCCACGAGGCTCGATGGTGGCGGTATCCAAAGATGGAAGGGTGATCTGTCGCTGGGTGTAGATATCCACGAGATGCCACGGACTACCGGATTGGTGGATGAGGACGACCCAGTTGGCCTTCATGCCCGCCCAGTAGGGGCCGCGGATGAAGGACAGGTGGACGGGTAGTGGTAGCATGTCGAGGGGCACCACGGCAACCTCCGTAGGATCGTCAAGTCAGTGTCTAGGCCACCTGCGAGGATCAGGCATCAGCAAGCGGGGTGTCTTGAAAAGAGCCGGCCGGTTGCAAACGAGTAGATGGTACAAAGACACTGAGCATGCGGCCAGACGGACAGTGCTGAGTAGGTCCATACGATTACAGATCTGCTCCAAGAGAACATCGGGGAGGGAATTCCAATCATGGCTCTGCGTGTTAGTCGGTTCTGCCATTGGGGTTTTCGGTGCTTGCGAGCCAGCAGGGAAGTGGATTCGGGCGGGCGAGTGCAGAAGCTTCTCCTCGCGTGGCCGAGCAGTGAGCGGGGGGATATGGTACGCGTGAGCTACCAAGGAAGATAGCACGGGCGAGCGAGCAGTGAGCAGGGGGAATGGTGTGCTGCCGGCGATGGGGAAGACAGGAGGAAGAAGAGTGGAATACGGGGAAGAAGAGTGGAATACGGGGAAGAAAGTGCATTAAATCTCAATTCTACTACTACTACCAGGATATACCGTCCTTCGGAGTGTAAATAGTTACACCGATGACATGTGGGTCTACCACAAGAGGGCCAATATGTTAGTTAATGGAGGACAGAAGCGTGCTCTACTGGCAAACATGATGGCAGTACAGGGTAAGGCTGATTTAGTAACACCAACACGCTGGTTCAACTTATTAATTAAGTGTCCCATCTGCTGCAGCGTGTATTGTCACTTCACTACGAAGACTAGTTGAGTAGTTCTCTCTGACCGAGATGGGGAATAATGGATCACGAAGACTTCCTTTCCACATTATCCCTATGCCTCTACGCTCACTTCACTCATTTTGCTCCATATGTAGTCACTTGATGAAATATCTAGAAAGACAAATACTCCATATTTGGGAACAGATGGAGGATTTTACTCCGTATTTGGGAATAGAGGGGGTATCACCATATGGAGGGAACAGAGGAAGCTTGTAATATGAACATGTCAATGGGAGGGAGTAAGCCCCGTGAATGCATGTATGCAACATGCAACACTCACACGTACACATGGACGCACGCAACACTCACGTACCCATGCGGCACACAGCACACGACGCAACACACACGCTCACGCTCAAGTGCTCAACCTACTCCCTACGTCCGTGAAAGACTGTACATTTAGAGATTTACACATTGACCAGGGCATAATTAATGCCCAAAAGTAGCAGACTTATGTGTGCATGCGACCATTGAGAGAAGAAGACTAAATGAAGGTCGTTGCATGCTGTAATTAAGGATAGACATGTAGCCTATACCTAGAGCACAAGTTGGTGCATTAGTCAATCAATATCGATTTAGATTAAAGGCTAAATGCATTAGAAGTGTAGATGTACTACACTCTTTGTTTTTTTAGCTGATTTCTTTGCTCTGCCAACTGACAGGTGGGACCCAGAAACTAGGTGACAATTTAACTAGTCAACAAAGTGCCACGTCGACTATGTGGCCAGTCAGTAGGGTGCAATACGGTGCTCTACGATGAGCTAGTGATCGTATAATCACCGCAAAACTATATATAGTGACCGTAAAGAGCGTATTGTTACATACGTTGAACGCCAGTGTATTTTTCTCGTTTCAAATTAAGCCATATTAACCGGAAAGGACGCAGTATGGACTAGTACTAGTACTACTTTGATGTGTCCCGTCAACTCGCTGAAGGAGGAGAAGCTTTCTTACTATGCCTCTCCCTTGCCCACGCATGCGGTGGTTCGTAGGACGAGGAGAGGGTTTTGACTACATCACCCTCTCCCTATCCCTCACCCTCGCCCTCGCGGTGGACGTGCAGCAGTTCAATCGGTGTCAGATTGCCAGAAGCATAATGTGTATTGTAGTATCATCATTGTTGGACCTTCCGAAGAGGCGAAGAGCCAAGTGCAAGCTTCACACGAGTACGAACTGTTAAACCTCCTGAAGAGGCAAAGAGCCAAGCGCATGGTTTTGTAGGAGTTGTCGTCCTAGTAGGAGCGTACTACAACTATAGGGAACGATGCTACTGTATGATGTCGCCATGTCCCGTATATCCAAAGTTGTGCCACCTTTTTTCTCAAAGAGCGTGTTGGAGCCCATGCAACAACCACACAAGTTGCACGTACAAATAACACATTTACTAGTAATAAATTCTAAAGGACAAATGCCAGTATGCCACACAAGTTCATCTCCAATTCATGTGATAAATTTGTGCACGACTAGTCTACATATATTCACAGCGCTACCGTTCACAATTTACCGTACTCCACTTACACGTTATAGATGGGCTACATGTCCTCCTCCAGGTTCCAGTCCCAGGTGTTCTTCATGGATGGCACTATCAATAGCGTTGGGCAACGGGAATCATTGTCGCAACTTTCTAGTCCGGTTCCACACGATGAAGACTCATCCAAGCTGAAGCGGCATAAATCAGGGATAGCGTGTCCCAGCATGTCGTTCATCCGGCGGTGCGACAGAAAACACAACCATGCTTCATGAACGGCAGACCTTCCGTGTCGTGCATGGAAGGTGGCAACCTCTTCACAATGGGGTAGCTGTCCCCAATGAAAAGCGAGTACTCTCCAAGAGTGTTCCTCGGCACCCACGTAGCATCACGGGGGTCGAACTCGGCGCCGTTCATCTGGTACACACGACATCTCAGATCTGGACACATGGTGACGTACATAGTCAAGGTCCATGCATAATAATGTTGTGCTCAATTATGACGGTGAGTAATACTGTGCAACAAATAGTACTACTCCGGTATAGAGGAAGTAAAATAACTGGCTTATTATACATAGCCACTGTTGGCTACATGGATGAGATAGTAATACATGGAAAAACAAAAATGGTGGCAGCTAGTGGGTTCAAGTCTTCAAGGGCCTAGCTAGCTATACACATCCTCCAAGGTATAAAGTACTCCTACTAGTACGTAAGTAGAGTACTAGTACAACAATGAAAGAGAAGGCGAGAGGGTTAAAAAATGGAATACCTGGGTAGATGGTGACGGTCCGATCATGGTAGATTGTGTGACCATGTTGCACAGCAGTGGTACCATGGGTAACGACTGCTAAGATAGTTGATCCCAATATGCCAAAGTCAGCTACAAGGTTCCAGGTTAGACCGAATTGCGGATGCAAATGCACATCTTGGGTCGGCGATCTTATTTTGATGGCGGGATGACTGGTCCCTGCAAAATAATGGAGTACCGTTAGGGATGCAAATGATGGTTTGTGCATTTCGTTTGTAATCTCCCGTACCGTAGGATGGAAACCAAATGAAACAAGTCCCCTGGCTTGTCACCGCGAAGAAGCGGCCTAGATGGCGCACGGCGTCTTCAAATGTGTAGGGGTACAAATCTGTCGCCGCCAACATGCGCCAGCCTCTGCCATTACTGCCTCTTGCATTGATGGCAATCCTTATGTCGAACACCGCAATGGGATAGTAATCATCATAGCCGCATCGGTTTATTGGTGGGTCTGCAATTGCTATCTTCTTCAATCTCATGTAGGCATATTCATATGTATTCAAGCCCAGCCAGTCCGGAAGGCCGATCCCAATGGTGGAGAAGGGGTCTACCGGAACGGCCGCACTGATGTGGATGTTGTGCAAAATGATGGTGGTATCCGGCTGGAGGTATGCAAGCCAATCTTTGTTGGCACCGAGCCAGACCTATATATAAGACAGTGGGCAGCAGAGAAATTATGGGATGGAAATGGAATAACTAAGTACTACATGATCAAACACCATTACTGACCTGCTCATCGGACAAAATCCGACTACCTCTCAACATCGGCAACTCTAGCGGAGTCAACGTGCAACCATGGCCAGGGAGCGGTGGACCGTTCGAAGGATTGTCCCATAGAAGAACCTTCTCCTCGAGGACGCATGGAAGACCAACAAGCATGGACTTTTCCCAAGCCATTTTAAGCACCGTCTTGAAATAGTTGGTGCAGGAAGCACCGAGTCTTGCGGCGGTGAGGACATCGGAGTGACGTGCGATTTTTCCCAGAGGATCATCGCCCAAGGTCTCCCAGCCCCGACGAGGAGGAGAACCGCCTGGAGAATCCATGGGAGCAGCGACGAACTGCCTTCTCTTCGGGGGAGGGGAACTGGCGAGGAGGAGGTAAGAGCGTAGTAACCGCAGGGCCTCATCCCTTCCAATTGTAGAGCGTAGTAAGCTAGTAGTTTTTGGCGTGGATTAAGAAATTTTGGCTATGTTTTTGCTATTTATTGTACATGCCAACTAGTGTCAAAAAACGTCTTACATTACGTGACGGAGGAGTACGTACTCGTACTGTATCAGTACTAGTACTACTTTCTCAACTAGTAGTGCGAGGGTACTACTAGTGCTATGTACTCCACTTCTAGTATAGTGCACCAGTTTTGAACTCTTGAATCTCAGGGCCAAGGAGCTATAGTTGGAAGTGGAGGGTACTACTGTTCTCTAGAACCATCTCTGTACTATCAATGCAGGGAAAGTACACCTACATAGTGGCCTAGTGGGTACTCTCGATGCTTGATACAGCCGCTCCTCTCACATAGTTGGCCTACTCAGCCGCTCCTCTCACGCACACACTATCACCCTGTTTATCAGCGATGGTTACTACGGGGGCAGAATATTTGAGTTATTTGATACAGTGAGACTAGGCTTTTCGCTTCCATTTGTGGAGGTGTAATGGATCTCGTCGAATTTTGTTAGTAGTTCCTTCTTTATGAATGAGATGAAGCAAAGCTTTTGCCTCCGTTTCAAAAAAACATGTCACGAGGAATTTCTTTTATAGTAGAGCCGATAATGGAGTGAAGTCCATGCGTGCAACACCACAAGCTACAAAGTAGTAGTAGAGCACTTTACATATAGAGCCATATTGCACAGTTCCCAATGCCCCGCCAGGCTTTTCCGGCTCCTCGGGCTTAATTTGGAGGTGCTAGTTTAAATATGCTACTAGCTGATGAGGAAGCTGCAAGCGATGTGCGGCTAGGGCGAGCACGCGAGCCACGAGATGCTGGGAAGGAAAACCCGTTCACGTGGCTAGGCTATCCAGTGCACCCAGATTGTGGTGCCGCACGTCCGTTTGACTTCAAAACTCAAACTACCCGTGTAAAATATTGGCTCACAGCGAAGTTACTATTTAAAAAAAAACCGCCGTGCGTTCGGCCGGGATTGAACCCACAAAACAAGGTATACACTCCCGCGACCAGTAGTATTACTCGTTGGAGTACAACACAACATAGAATCTCCTTTTGTCGCTAGTAGTACATTGTTCCTTAGGCTGGCCCTAGTGGGGGTAACATCAGTGGTACCATGCACTTGGGACTAGCGAACATGCTTATGTGGCACATAATTAAAGAAGAGAGAGAGTGTTAGAGTAACATAGGTAGATACCGTATCATGTTAAATGCTATGCTACTTTGTGTCATGCATGGCAATAAATATGATCATCTATGATACTATGCACTATGGAGGTAGTATCATACACTAGTATCATACGCATGTTACTAGCATATGATACTCCCCACTATGAGTAGCCTTACAAGAAACCCCTAATAATGCAAGAAACCACTAATAATGCCAAGAAACTACTACCACTTGCATACGTGGCAGACTTAAGATAAGACTACCTTATCAACCATTGTACATGCTCTTACCAACTAGCCCTACCAAGAAACGACTACTCTACAAAGTGTCGTTATAGGCACGTTTCAACCCATGGCCCTGTTTGGATACATTTGTTGTCACTCTAACCCTGCCATCCAAACACCACTTTGGTTAGAGTTAGTTCAGGGTTAGAATCTAACCTCTGACTTAGAGTATCCAAATAGGGCCCATGTCACCCATTAAGTCAATGCCTTCTATTCGACCGGGCGTTAAGACTTGTGGAACCTACATGTCAGTCTGCACAAAAATCCCCGAGTGACCTCTTACCTCCGGCCCGTCCACCTAGTCATCCTCGGCCATGAGACGCAGCTACCACCGCCGCCAGAAGGCGAGGTCAAAACCGCCGGCGGTGCGAAGCCACCTTGCGGCAGCACGGATGCCAGCTCCGTCCGACGCTCACGGCCGCTAGCTAGCCAAGATAGCTCCATTCGACTGCTTGTCCACAAGGTTTGCTATCTAGATTGGCACGGCGGCGCGGCGGCTTGCTCGCGTGCGCCGCGCTAAGGCCAGCCATCTGGCTCGAGCGAAGGCCAGCGCGGCGGCTTGCTCGCTCATGAGTCGGGCCAGCCTGCCAGCCCGTGCAGAGGCCAGTGTGGCGTCCGGCCCGTTCAGCGGAGCGGCGGCCAACTGGCTCATCACCGGCGCCACCGACGAACACGCATCAGTACTGTTTGAAGTAATGTTTAGGAAAAATAATGATTTGAGGGGGGAATAACAGGATAGAAGGTCAGATGGGGGTCCCTCGTTTCAACGGTCAAACAAAATGTGTTGGTTTAAGCTGCCTCGTCAGCAGGGACGTGTGGGCCAACCCTGTCATAAATGGGTTTAAACTAACCTAATTGGTAGGTAGTAGTTTTTGGCGTGGATTAAGAAATTTTGGGTATGTTTTTTCTATTTTTTGTACAATAGATTCTTCCTTGGGCTGGTTGAAAGTGGTAGTTTTTTGTTAAATACTCTATATATTGTAAGTAGGAGTGAAAGTTAAGCTTTGGAACCTAATAAGCAAGGCTAGTTACATAGTGCATATGTGTACATGATTGAAAGTAAATATCAACCATCAGTGACTAATATCTTGATGGAAAACTAGGGAAAATTTGCATGGTTGGAAATACTAGCAATGTTCATGTGCGTTGCAACGAATCATAATTAGAATAATACTTAATCACAAACTTGATACAAAACACTCTAATTTTGATATACATATATCACTAGAGATATATTATGTTTCAATTAGAATATATTCCTTGGGCTATTTTGGTGAGGTCAGGGAGGGATGTGGTTGGTTTTAAGATACTAATTATGGGTTTTTCTGCAAATTGGCAGACAAGTAGGATGTTTGTGAGAAAAGGAAACAACTTACCTCACAGTCGTTAGATGTAGATCTAATGGTCACAAACGACGGATGGCAGACACACCATCATCACCAACTTAGTCTTCTGTAGGAGTACTAGCAAGATCCATGCATTGCACGGAACATCAAGATGCATTTTTTATAAAAACACTCGTTGTGATTGACCCATGCGGGAGTAATCCCATGTGTAAAAACTAATGATATCTCAAGAAATAGGAGATAAGGTGAAGAGGAGTGGGGTATGGTGGTGATTGGTGGTCGGACTGAGCGGAGGCATGGGGATTGATGACGCGGGCAGCGGCCACCAGACCAGTTTGTTCCAGAGGCTTCGTTTCTTAATTTCTCAACAATGAGGTTGTTGGAGATAAGGATGAACGAGGGAAGGCCTTGTCTGCAAATGCGAGAGGGGTGCGAGTATCTTTTAGTTTAATTTCCATCAATCAGATATAGATCGGACGGTCCATATTGCAAGATGGAACGCGTACCATCATCACCAACTCCGCACAATGTGTCCATAAACGTATTATCGATACTTGTGTCCATAAACTAGCATCTACAATCTATTCAATGCCTTATCATGTGAGGCCTTGGCACAATGACTTCTCAGTTGTGTAAAACAAAGGTTTTCCCGTCATCGATAAGGAGGGGGTGACGGCGGCGCGCTTTTTGGCTTGCTCTAGTCCTAGTAGTCATACTAGGTGGTCTAAGCACGTGTTGATTTATTCTTTTTCACGTCTCGTGTTCGCTGTACTGCCATGACTGTTGATGAATAGATGGTAAGTTATTCACAGGGAAACCCTTGTTGAGCATGTTTGCGAAAGAGAGAGAGAGAGAGAGAGAGAGAGACAGTGTGCGTGTGTGATATGTCTAGCGACTGAGGCAATGATAACAGATTCTTTGTCTCTATGTGTGTGGAGGATAGAGAGAGACATGTACATGGGGCTTTGTGTTGTGTAACATGGAGACATATACATAATTCGAGAGTGAGTGTGCGAGATACACATGCGGATATGGGGAGAGATGAGGATCCAGATTAGTGGGTGTTTGTGCGTGTTTGTGTGTGTTTGTGCGCGTTTGTGTGCGAGAGGGAGTGTGTGTATGTGGAGTAGAGAGACCACTAATGATGTAAACCTCGTATAAGGGAAGGGGGAATGGTGTGACATGTGTAGTAGCGGGATAGCATGGGTGCGGGCGGGGGAGCAGACTATTTGGAAGAGACATCGATTGTGTGTGGGAGAGGGGTGTGAGAGCGAGCGAGAGAGAGAGAGAGAGAGAGAGAGAGAGAGCTAGCGACTGAGAGAGAGAGGAAGAGAGGGGTGAGAGAGGGGGCGTTTGTGTCCATAAATGGCGTATAGATAGGGAGACAATGTTGATGTTTTTTGAAATTGGCCTATGTACGGAGACGCAAGGGAAGCGAGTCATCGTGTGTGTGATAGGGACTTCATGAGAGATCTAGAATAGATGGTGTAGAGAATAATGTGTGAGATCGAGAACGATGATACATTAGGGAGCTTTGGAAAGAGTCACGACATATATGTATACAGGGAGGAGCAAGGGCGGGTCCGCATGTGGGAGAGATAGAAAGAGGAGAGTGGTGCACAAGGAGACAAAGTGTGCTTGTTTTGCAGTGGGGGTGGTGTGTGAGGTGAGTGTGCGAGAACCACATAACTAGGGAGATAGACGTTTGGGGCCACGTTTAGTGTGTATGGGAAAGATACACTCTACATAGTGCGTCTGCTTGGGAAAGAGAGATGCCGGGAGACCTAGCTAGAGAGTGAGGGAAGAGATGTATGCATGCCCAAGAGATAAAGTGATAGAGACCTATATTGGTGTCCAGACTTTAGAAGACAGAGGGGTGTTAATGTGCTCGTGTGTTGGTGTTTGGGGGAGAGAA
>NC_041386.1:311062943-311076369 GCF_002162155.2 Triticum dicoccoides
CGCGACGAGGGGGGGGGGTTGCTTCAGATAAAGAGTGAGGTGTCTATATTTAAGGGACTTTAGCGTAACTGAGATATACATGGTCAATAGTGTGTGCACTCAAGGTTGATCAATTTGTTTCACAGTTTGGATTATGAGATAATGATACTTTTGAACATGCATGATATACTTTGATGTACCAGAATTACAAACCTAAGATTGGAATTTTGGAATTCGACTCCATCATTAGCTTTTGTAATTCAATTAAACGGAGGTACCTTTTTAAGCCGGGATTTCGTGATTTCAAATTCATATATCAAACCTAGAGATATACACATACGGGCTTGTTCAAACTTTATAATCATCCACTTTATTCATACACATACACATTTTTTGTTTTGTCATCATATTTAGGATAAACACATTTGGAATTTCATTTGAATTGGACCATATGATGGTATTTGCTTGTAGTAGCTCAATGATCCATATTTGAATTGAATGGACAATCTAAGTTTCAAGTTGGAGACATTGATTTTCAAAACTTGCACTTTTTTGCGTGCAAAACAAACAAATTCTCGGCCATGATATCATAGTCGGTCGTACAAGAGCAGAATATAATTTCAGGCGCCAAAAGCTTTCAAACTTCCCGCTCACATCAAAATATCTCACGCTCGAAAGTTTAGCCCTGCGATATTCCTGTTTTACACCTGCCACATGGACGGAAAAATGCTGCTTTGGTAACTCCATTGTTTTCCCCTCTTTGCCCCCAACATTCTTCCCCAGAGCCCGTCCCCTTCCCCTCCCCGACCCCCCCCCCAACCAAGGCAACCCGCCGAATCTAGTCCTCCACCGCAGCGGTGGACCTCACACCCCGACGGATCTACCTTCCGCACCTTGGAACCCCCAATTGCCAACTCACCACTTCACCGGAGCTGCTTCAGTGACTGGCTTGTACACCGCTCCAGATCTCCCTGACCACCATCACGGTCCACCGCACCGGATCTGCTTAACCGGCGCCCTCGTCCACCATAGTGTAGGCCCTTCACTGACTCCCTCGTCCGTCCCTTCCCTGGCCCTTCATACAAGCCCTCGTCCGTCGCAACAGATCCGCCTCACCTAAAGCACTGTACAACGCGCCCGCCGAAGCCTTCATCCACTGCACCGGACCCGCTCCACGGATGCCATATTCAACTCCACCAGCCCTGCTTTACCGATGTCGCAGCCTCATCAGGTTATTTCGATCTGTACTCCTTCGGTTTTTCTCTTTATCGTGCAACTGTTCACTTACCACAAATGAGCTTTCTTGCATGTCGATAGGCGCCGCAACCATAGCACCGGAGCCGCTTCAGCGACAGCGACAGCCGGCCCAAACTCAAACGCAACACGAGCACCATCGACGATCCTTAGCTATCAAGTATGCCAACGATACCCATACGCCACTGAGAATCAGGTACTATTATCCAATGAATGGCGCCTACGTTCACTTTCTTAGCATAAGCACCGCACCTTTGAAATTCTTCAGGGCATCATTCAGTTTTTCATGAGATACGTTATTTTGCTTGCACCTATAGGGTCGTACTTCTGGCAGTGAACAGGTTACATGTGCTAAATTACATACAAGTGCTGTGACGCCCCCTGATTTGACCGTACACTAGTCATACACGCAAACTTGTACGATCAAGATCAAGGACTGACGGGAAGATATCACAACACAACTCTACAAATAAAATAAGTCATACAAGCATCATATTACAAGCCAGGGGCCTCAAGGGCTCGAATACAAGAGCTCGATCATAGACGAGTCAGCGGAAGCAACAATATCTAAGTACAGACATAAGTTAAACAAGTTTGCCTTAAGAAGGCTAGCACAAACTGGGATACAGATCGAAAGAGGCGCAGGCCTCCTGCCTGGGATCCTCCTAAACTACTCCTGGTCATCGTCAGCGGGCTGCACGTAGTAGTAGGCACCTCCCGAGTAGTAGTAGTCGTCGACGGTGGCGTCTGGCTCCTGGGCTCCAACGTCTGGTCGCAGCAATCGGGTATAGAGAGGAGGAAAAGAGGGAGCAAAGCAACCGTGAGTACTCATCCAAAGTACTCGCAAGCAAGGAGCTACACTACATATGTATGCATTGGTATCAAATGGAATAAGGGTATCATATGTGGACTGAACTGCAGAATGCCGGAATAAGAGGGGGATAGCTAGTCCTGTCGAAGACTACGCTTCTGGTAACCTCCATCTTGCAGTAGGAGAAGAGAGTAGATGGTAAGTTCACCAAGTAGCATCGTGTAGCATAATCCTAACCGATGATCCTCCCCTCGTCGCCCTGTGAGAGAGCGATCACCGGTTATATCTGGCACTTGGAAGGGTGTGTTTTATTGAGTATCCGGTTCTAGTTGTCATAAGGTCAAGGTACAACTCCAAGTCGTCCTGTTACCGAAGATCACGGCTATTCAAATAGATTAACTTCCCTGCAGGGGTGCACCACATTTCCCAACACGCTCGATCCCATTTGGCCAGACACACTTTTCGGGGTCATGTCCGGCCTCGGAAGATCAACACGTCGCAGCCCTACCTAGGCACAAAAGAGAGGTCACCACGCCGGTCTAAATCCTCTGGTGCAGGGGTCTGGGCCCATCGCCCTTTGCACACCTGCACGTTGCGAACGCGGCCGGAAGCAGACCTAGCCTAGCAGGCGTTTTAGTCCAATCCGGCGTGCGCCTCTCACTCGCTGACATCACGAAGGCTTCGGCTGATACCATGACATCGAGTGCCCATAACTGTCCCCGCGTAGCTGGTTAGTGCGTATAGGCCAGTAGCCAGACTCAGATCAAATACCAAGATCTCGTTAAACGTGTTAAGTATCCGCGAACACCGACCTGGGCCAGGCCCACCTCTCTCCTAAGTGGTCTCAACCTGCCCTGTCGCTCTGCCTCAAAGTAACAGTCGGGGGCCATCGGGAACCCTGGCCCACCTCTACTGGGATGGAGCCACCTGCCCCTTCAGTCACCAACTCCGAACAGTACCACAGGTAATGTAACAGTGTAAACTATATAGTATATGCCCGTGATCACCTCCCGAAGTGATCACGGCCCAGTAGTATAGCATGGCAGACGAACCAGAGTGTAGGGCCACTAATGGAACACTAGCATCCTATACTAAGCAGTAGGATAGCAGGTAATGGTAACAATAGTAGTAGCAAGGACAGGCTATGCAGCAGTATAGGATTAACTGAAAGCAGTAACATGCTACGCTACTCTAATGCAAGCAGTATAGAGGGGAGTAGGCAATATCTGATGATCAAGGGGGGGCTTGCCTAGTTGCTCTGGCAAGGAGGGGTCATCTTTAAAGTAGTCGAACACACGGACATCGACAGCAGCCTCGAAGTCTACCGGAAAGAAGTAATGGAGGGGGAACACAATAAATAACAGAGCAATCAAATGTAACACAAAGCAAGACGCGGCAATACTTTGTGTTAGGGGTGACCTAACGTAGGGATAGGTGATACCGACGAAGCGGGGAAACATTCGGGAAAGTATTCCCGGTGTTTCGGGTTTTAGGGCAGATGAACTGGAGGAGGAAAGTTGCATGTTCACTATGCTAGGGATGCGTGGCGGACGAACGGGCTACGTATCTGGGTTCGTCTCGTCGTTCTGAACAACTTTTATGTATAACACTTTTTCATCCGAGTTACGGTATATTTTCTATGAATTTTCAAAGTTTTAAAAGATTTTCTAGATTTTCTTATTTATTTTTAATTCCAATTGACCAAGTCAATTTGACTAGTCAAAAGGACATGTGTGGCCCACATGTCATAGACTATTTACCTAAACAAATAAATAAGTCTAACTTATTTAAAGAGGGGGGTCCTACATGTCATCTACCACTAGACTAATCTTAGCACTAAAATAATACTACTAGCTAAACCTGGTACTAACAAGGGCCGGCCACAGCCCATCCGGCCACACGCACGGCACACACACAGCATGCAACACACGGTGCTACAGATTAAAACTGTTTTCTGTTAACAAAATATAGCATTTTGTGATTTTCATAGTATTTAATACATGCATCAAATGAATTTGGTCTAGTGGGATAAAATGGAGTTTGTCAAGTATAATACCCGCACTTATTTATTTTAGCTATGTTGAGTTTGTTTAGATCCTATTTTGAGGCTGTCGAGGGGGCTAACCAGTGCAGTTTTAGAAAAGCTAGCTGCTTCTACAGTAACTAAATGTTACTGTAGCAGCGCTACACTAGTAGCAGCAGCGTTACAGCAAGCAATGGGGCTCAGGGCAGCGATGCAGCAGGTGGGCTGCGGCTAGGCACGCGGGCGAGCGAGGCGCCCGCACGGTAGCATGGGCAAGCGGGTGCGCGTGTGGCGGCAGAGACAGCAGGCGGAAGGGCGCGGGCGCGGCCACGCACGAGCAGGCGAGCGTGAGACCGCGCGGGCGCTGGCTGGACGTGGCGGACGCGACCGGCGTATGGCTGCGATGAACAACGGGGCAGCAGGAGGGACCACGGGCGCGTGTGGCCATGGCGCGGCAGGCGCACGCGCGGGCGGGCGCGGGGCACGGCCAGGGCCCGGGCTGGCAAGCAGGGGCGCACGCGAATGCAGCCATGCGCAGGCGAGCGCACACGGACACGAAGCTTCGGCCATGGGGGTCGGACTCACAGGGATGACGATACGGCGACGGATCGAGGGGGAAAAGCATGAGAATCGGGGGAGGGGCTCACTGCGGTGTCCGACGTGAGCTCGAGGTGGCCAGGGACGGACTAGAGATGAGGCAATCGACGGCGGGGGCCGGTGATGTACGCGTTGAAGACGACAGCGATGGCAAGCGTACGGGGCCTTCCCGGTCCAATCCCATGACAAAGACGAAGCAGGCGATGGTGGTGAAGTTCCTGGGCATCTCCGGGTGGCTTGAGGTGCACGGTGGCCGCGTCAATGGCGATGGTGAGTCGACGACCGCGTCGGGCGTTAAAGGAAAATAAAGGGGACGAGTGAGGGGAGGGAGGAATGGGGGCTAGGTTTTCAGGGGAGGGGGCAACGCCGTCTTAACCATCGGGGGAGCCGTGGGATGGCCAGCACGTGCCAAGGCGCCATGGATGCCCTCCACGCACTCCCTGCTTCCCTGTAGCTGGAGGTAGAGGAAAATGGAGGTGGGCTGGGCTTCAGTGTGGGGTGTTGGGCCAAAGTGCACATTGACTTTAGTTTTCTCAATACTCTTAGCTATTTTGTATTTTCTGCTACTGTTTTGCATCAAGTTGGGCCACCAAATGATTTTTTTGCTTTGAACGAAACTTTGCACATAAATCTAACACAATAGGTAAGAGTGGCACAAAAATAAGTTTGGATTCTATTTGAATTCATTTGATTTTGTTTTGAATTTAAAGGTGATGGGTAGGTGCTGTTGGGTCAATTCAAAAATAGCTAGAGGCATTTTTCGAGTTCCTAATAATGTTGGTTTCTACATGATAATTCCTTAGCGAATATTTGCAGTCCAATGAACATTTTTTTACTGTTAGAAGAAATAATAATTTCACTTGGAATTTAAATTTGAATTTGAATCGGGTTTGGATCAAAGTGAGGATTAGCAAATTAACTGCGATGACATGGCAGCATTAGGAGGGGATCGCTGTAGCTTAATTATGCGGGCGTCACAATTCTCCTCCACTACAAGAAATCTCGTCCCGAGATTTAAGAGGGGAAGTGAGGGGAATTTGGTTACAAAATTCTAATGAGTTTTCTCGATCTTGATTGCTCTTCTCGAAGCAGTCGATCCACTACGTTGATGTCTTCATTTCTCTGCTTCAGGTCATCATGATGAAGTAGGCATCCTTTCTTCGAGATCTTCATCGTACTTACGAATAGGTAACGTGGCAGATCGGCAACGACAGAATGCTATAAGGGTAATAGTCTGGGATTAACCCATGAATGGGCATATGAGTACCTCTCGAGTTGAACAAATAAAACACATCCAGAGTAAAGTTCGAAGGTACAATAAGAAGTTTCAAGCAACCAGGCAATCATTCAATGCCTAGTCAGAAGGTGAAAGGGTCTCAAAGCAACGGAACAATTATTGTGTCCGATGCCAGAATTGATGATCTCATTGGAAGGTGGCTCGTGAATTACATATGAGTTCACGCGGAAGGAATAACTTTGGGAGCAGGGGGTACAGGAGAGTCAGGTTTCCGTCCTGGGACCTGTGGGTTATGGTCCCACTATGTGGGTTAAAAGTAGGAGGAGTGGTGACATCTTGCATGGTCATGAAAGCAAGGCATGTCAGAGGATAGCCTGTCGATTATGTAGGCAACAACGACGGTACCAAGGGCGAGGGACGAAGAGAACCATTTTCCCGCTCATTGAACGAGGCGGACCATTAGGCAAAGTTCTCGTCCATCGGTGGTTACTGAAATGTCATCAACAATAGTAACAGGGTCTTACTGACAGAGTGGTACAACGAGGTGTTTACATAAGCAGGGATATATTACTGCTTATATATTATAGATCACAAGAAGGTTTAAATAAACCAATGGAAAGGAAAATGTGTTTAAACACGTATTTCAAGGGTATATCCTTCCCAAGGACAAGCAGAGCATGATATCCATGACAGGATATAATGTAGAAAACTCTTTAGTTAAGGTGAGAGAAATTTCATGAGATCACCCATACAATGGTGTTTGGATAATTGAGCAAGAAACATTTAGCATTGGGCTTCAAATGTTCTTTGTTGAAAATTGGAGTACCATAGACATGCTTTGAGATAGCGTTGACATGGTCACTGGATCGGGATCAGACTTTGGATACACGAAGGATCCATAAGGAACAACTTGTAGAATAAGTCTTACAATTTCCTCATGGAAGAATGGATAACCTTGCAGAAAAGGAATCTATAACAATAGGTCCTCCGGCTAGTTGTAATAGGCATGACATCACCTTATCGGATCATATAAAGACCAATGCTATAACTCTTGGAAATATGTTCCAACCATCATATCCGACCGAGATTCAGATCTGATTGGGGCCAGGATACCTCAGACTTAGGATGTCTGAGAAGAAAAGGTGTAACACAAATTTGATGAGATGACAATGTAAGATTCTCGGGAATTGAACTATGAAAGAGATTTCCACAACAAGAGTTCATCATTAAACCAAGGAGAGCATGAGGATGTGGCTGATGGACTCATCGACAACTCATCGAGATTTCCAAAAAGATGGGATTCCACAAGTATGTGAACAAGGAGATAACAATTGTCAGATCAAGTGATATAATGATGTATGCTTGAGGAAAGCATACAGAATTAAACATTGGTTGAAAGGTGCGCACAAATTATGGGTTGGGTTGCACGACCAATGTCAGAATGGTGATTCAATAATCAATAGTCTAAGAATGAACGAATATGGCAAGAAGTATCACTTGTACCAAGAATGCATAAGAGGTGGTGAAATTCCCACAACATTCTTGACATAAAAGGTTGTAATATCCAAGGTAAAGAAGAACAATGCTGGGTAGCAAGGAACTCAAGGTATAACACAAAACACAAACAAGTTTGTGTCGAACGGAAGGCAATAAAGTGGTAGATGATAAAACAAATCATCAAGGGAAAGGATGGTATTTCTCATCATGAATTCGATATATATCTTGGAAGAGCTCAGGATATTGCTGATGACCACGACACATTTGTCGAGAGATTTCATGAAGATGTAATCGGTCGGTGATGACATCAAGTCAAATGATGATGCAGCGAAAGTCAAATAATACCTGAAGAAGAACTCATAAGAAGTTATGCAGTTCCGTGATAATCTCGAGATACCAGAGGGGGTAATACTCGATGACAGACCAAAGTAGAGGTTGGACTGGGGTATTGCTCTACAGAAGACAAGCGCTTAAACTTGCACACGAAATGGTATTTAAAGGAGAACATGGTCGGAACCACGATTGCAAAAGGCTAGATCCCGGATATAAGATGAACTTATACCAAAGGAATAATTTAATTTAAGAGAAGCTTTAATGATAAGATCTACATCGTGTCCATGGGCATGAACACAAAGTTCAAGGTCGACTCCCACTTCTCCAATGCATAACCTTTCATTCACTTCTCACTTTCGAAGAAGTTGTAGTGTTGAAATTTTATCTGGAAAAATACCAGAAGTGTATGACTCGTGAAAACTTTTGAGTTCACACAGTTTAGAGAAGGCATATGTTCAACCCATAGGGGCTTCTTAGAAACATATACCACAAGTTTCAAGAGTAAATATCACAAGCTCGAAAAGTAGAGCAAGGTTGAGAAAGTAGATGATACCATTTACCAAAGGCATTATGTATCCGAGGGAAGGCTCACAAGGTTATTGAATATGAAGGACGCTGTCGGATAAAATCCATTAAAGGATCTGCCGGTCCATAACAGAGCTGACTTGAGCATCAGCACACAACCAGAGGAAGTAACAATGCAAAGGCATTGGATTATGGAAACAACTGACTAATCCAGAGCTCAAATGCAAAGGAATTATGATTTTCAAATCAAGGGATCAGAAGCAATGTTCTGATTGGGGATGGATAAGTTGAATAGCCTTAGGGGTACAATCGACGACAATTGGATTTGTTGAGAACCAGCTCATGTTTAAAATGACGTCTGAGCCGGAAAGATAATTTAAAAGGATCAACTGATGATTGCGTGCATTCGCGCTCATGTTGAATCAAAGGGATCAAAATGACGGTGCCTAAGGATACTAACGAATATTGCGAGACATATGGAAAGCATCCATCATGCAAGCAGACAAGTATTGCAGAGCAATAAGCTACTAAGGATTTTTGGAGGATCGAATAGTATTTTGATGACCATTGTGAAACAAATGAACAACTGGGGAGCGGATACTCAATAAGGGCGAGATATTATCCGTAGAGGTATTCAGGTGGCAAGGAACTGCAAGGCAGTAGGCACAAAATATCCTCGGAACAATACAGAGAATTTTCGGTGTATCTTGTAATAACAAGATCAATGGGATTTGAAAGGGCAAGTGGATGTAGTTATCCATAATGATATAACAGTGGTAGGGAATTTGCAAAGGCGATGGGCACAAAGTCTCGAAAGAGTAGCAGAGAGTAACTACGAAATCTTCTGGTGCAGCAGGCGATCATCTGGCCTGAATGGGGCTCTCCGAGAGGAAGTATTTTTGAGAACCTAAAGTTAGATTTTAGCAAAATCATTTAACCCGAATAGAAGAGAGATCAGAGTCCCAGAGTATAGATGAGGAATAAAAGATCCTAATACCACCCAGATGGCGACGTGGGCCCGTAAGGCACACAACCATGTTAGTAAAAGGTTTTGTAATGTCTAGACTCGACTTCAGCCAAGGAGTGTGGAAGGGGGATTCCTACAGGCAGTCGGCTCTGATACCAACTTGTGACGCCCCCCGATTTGACCGTACACTAATCATACACGCAAATGTGTACGATCAAGATCAGGGACTCACGGGAAGATATCACAACACAACTCTACAAATAAAATAAGTCATACAAGCATCATATTACAAGCCAGGGGCCTCGAGGGCTCGAATACAAGAGCTCGATCATAGACGAGTCAGCGGAAGCAACAATATCTGAGTACAGACATAAGTTAAACAAGTTTGCCTTAAGAAGGCTAGCACAAACTGGGATACAGATCGAAAGAGGCGCAAGCCTCCTGCCTGGGATCCTCCTAAACTACTCCTGGTCGTCGTCAGCGGGCTGCACGTAGTAGTAGGCACCTCCCGAGTAGTAGTAGTCGTCGACGGTGGCGTCTGGCTCCTGGGCTCCAACGTCTAGTCGCAGCAATCGGGTATAGAGAGGAGGAAAAGAGGGAGCAAAGCAACCGTGAGTACTCATCCAAAGTACTCACAAGCAAGGAGCTACACTACATATGTATGCATTGGTATCAAATGGAATATGGGTATCATATGTGGACTGAACTGCAGAATACCGGAATAAGAGGGGGATAGCTAGTCCTGTCGAAGACTATGCTTCTAGTAACCTCCATCTTGCAGCAGGAGAAGAGAGTAGATGGTAAGTTCACCAAGTAGCATCGTGTAGCATAATCCTAACCGATGATCCTCCCCTCGTTGCCCTGTGAGAGAGCGATCACCGGTTGTATCTGGCACTTGGAAGGGTGTGTTTTATTGAGTATCCGGTTCTAGTTGTCATAAGGTCAAGGTACAACTCCAAGTCGTCCTGTTACCGAAGATCACGGCTATTCGAATAGATTAACTTCCCTGCAGGGGTGCACCACATTTCCCAACACGCTCGATCCCATTTGGTCGGACACACTTTTCTGGGTCATGTCCGGCCTCGAAAGATCAACACGTCGCAGCCCTACCTAGGCACAACAGAGAGGTCAGCACGCCGGTCTAAATCCTATGGCGCAGTGGTCTGGGCCCATCGCCCTTTGCACACCTGCACGTTGCGAACGCGGCCGGAAGCAGACCTAGCCTAGCAGGCGTTCCAGTCCAATCCGGCGCGCGCCGCTCAGTCGCTGACGTCACGAAGGCTTCGGCTGATACCACGACGTCGAGTGCCCATAACTGTCCCCGCGTAGATGGTTAGTGCATATAGGCCAGTAGCCAGACTCAGATCAAGTACCAAGATCTCGTTAAACGTGTTAAGTATCCGCGAACGCCGACCAGGGCCAGGCCCACCTCTCTCCTAGGTGGTCTCAACCTGCCCTATCGCTCCGCCTCAAAGTAACAGTCGGGGGCCGTCGGGAACCCAGGCCCACCTCTACCGGGATGGAGCTACCTGCCCCTTCAGCCCCCAACTTCGAACAGTACCACAGGTAATGTAACCGTGTAAAGTATATAGTATATGCCCGTGATCACCTCCCGAAGTGATCACGGCCTAGTAGTATAGCATGGCAAAGGGACCAGAGTGTAGGGCCACTGATGGAACACTAGCATCCTATACTAAGCAGTAGGATAGCAGGTAATGGTAACAACAGTAGTAGCAAGGACATGCTATGCAGCAGTATAGGATTAACTGAAAGCAGTAACATGCTACACTACTCTAATGCAAGCAGTATAGAGGGGAGTAGGCGATATCTGGTGATCAAGGGGGGGCTTTCCTGGTTGCTCTGGCAAGGAGGGGTCATCTTTAATGTAGTCGAACACACGGACATCGACAGCAGCCTCGAAGTCTACCGGAAAGAAGTAATGGAGGGGGAACACAATAAATAACAGAGCAATCAAATGTAACACAAAGCAAGATGCGGCAATATGTTGTGTTAGGGGTGACCTAACATAGGGATAGGTGATACCGACGAAGGGGGGAAACATTCGGGAAAGTATTCCCGGTGTTTCGGGTTTTCGGGCAGATGAACCGAAGGGGGAAAGTTGCGTGTTCACTATGCTAGGGATGCGTGGCGGATGAACGAGCTGCGTATCCGGGTTCGTCTCATCGTTCTGAGCAACTTTCATGTATAACATTTTCTCATCCGAGTTACGGTTTATTTTCTATGAATTTTCAAAGTTTTAAAAGATTTTCTAGATTTTGTTATTTATTTTTAATTAGAATTGACCAAGTCAATTTGACTAGTCAGAAGGACATGTGTGGCCCACATGTCATAGACTATTTACCTAAACAAATAAATAAGTGTAACTTATTTAAAGAGGGGGGATCCTACTTGTCATCCACCACTAGACTAATCTTAGCACTAAAATAATACTACTAGCTAAACCTGGTACTAACAAGGGCCGGGCACAGCCCATCCGGCCACACGCACGGCACACACATAGCATGCAACGCACGGTGCTAGAGATTAAAAATGTTTTGTGTTAACAAAAGATAGCATTTTGTGATCCTAAAACCTCAAAAGTGCACGCGCACTTTTTGATTATCCCGAGCGGCCTGCTCGTGGCCACACGATCTCGCAGCCCACGCGCTATCCGACGAGGTCCCAGCACACCCCACCGACAGCCTCTCTCTTTCTCTCGACAAGGTCACAGCACACCCCACCCACCCTACACACGACTTCTCTCCCGACCCGCGTCTCTCTATTCTCTCTCCCCCCACCGATCTGGATCCGAGGGAGTTCTGTGGCCTTTCCCTCGACGCCGGCCACCAGAAGCCCCCCATCAGCCGGCCACCAGGAGCCCGAACTAGCCGGCCACCACGCTTCACCGGCGCATCGGCGGAGGGGAGTACCGCCCTGTGTGGCTTTGCCCCGAGGTCCTTGTCGCACCACAACTAGCCCAGTCCACCACGGCATCCCTTTAGCGCAGAGCGATGGGCTTTGTTTGATTCAGGGACAACGACGGTTAGCTCTGTGTTGTGCCTGTTGTTTTCTTGTTCGATTCAATCTGCATGAGCGCACTCCATTTTGATGTTGTAACTCTGCTCCTCTTGTTTTACATGAAGGAAGGAGGAGACAAATTCATGACTAAGTAGAAGATTTGTTTGCTTATGTACAGACAGCCAAGTACACTGAACATTTTCCTACGGTGGTGAAAGTCGAACTGAATACGTTGAACTGATGTGACCGAATTCATGCGGTTGCATAAGCAAAGCTGGGATCAATCTCCAGCTCCGGCCGTTGATCAAATCCACAGATTACCTTTGTAGCCAAAGCTTTTGCAGGATGATGAATAGACCTAGCTGCACGGCTGACAGATAAATCGGCTGTTGAAAGAGCAGTCCGTCTCAAAGTAACAAGGCCAGCGAACAGTAAAAAATGTATGAGCAAAAGAAGAGCCATGCTTAACAACGCATATAGGGCATCCCGTCGACGCACACACGGGCATCAGTTTTTGTTGGCATCTATAGTGTTTTGGTTGCACACATAATCATTCTCAGTTGGTTAAGTTATGCACACGTCGATTATTTGTTGTTGGCATCTAGTGGTTCTAGTTGCACATATAGTCATTCTTTGTCGAATACGATCGTTGAAGGAGAATTGGGATTAGGTTGCTCAAAGAATTGGAATCTGGGTGTAAGTTGATATGTTGTTTACTGTTTTTTGTTGACATCCACAGTAGTTGTAGTTGCACACATAGTAGTCATAGTTGACACATATATGGCCACAGAGTTGCATAATCTGGTCCGCGTAGTCGTACATGAATTGTCGTGGAAGGTTCTCACGCCCTGCTGCGAAGTTGCACACTTTTGTCGGCGCAGTGACACATGCATGACAACAGAGTTGCACAATCTGGTCCGTATAGTCGCACATGAATTATCGTGGAAGGTTCTCACGCTCGGCCGCGGACTTGCACACTCTCGTTGGTATAGCCACACACGCATGGACACAGGGTTGCACAATCTCGTTTGCATAGTCGCACATGAATTATCGGGGGAGGTGCTCACACATGGCCGTGGAGTTGCACACTTTTGTCGGCACAGTTGTATATGCATGGCCACAGAGTTGCACAATCTCATCCGCGTAATCGCACTTGAATTGTTGTGGGAGGTTCTCACGCCGTCC
>NC_041386.1:311076848-311153901 GCF_002162155.2 Triticum dicoccoides
GTTGCACACTCTCATCGGCATAGTTGCGCATGCATGGCCATAGAGTTGCACAATCTCGTCCGAATAGTCGCACATGATTTGCCGAGGGAGGTGCTCTCGCCCAGCCGCGGAGTTGCACACTCTCGTTGGTATAGTCGCACATGTATGGCCATAAAGTTGTACAATCTCGTTCGCATAGTTGCACATAAATCATCGTGGGAGGTGCTCATGCATGGTTGTGGAGTTGCACACTCTCGTCGGCGCAGTCGCACATGTATGGACATAGAGTTGCACAATCTCGTCCGCATAGTCACACATGAATTACGGTGGGAGGTGCTCATGCATGGCCGCGGAGTTGCACACTCTCGTTGGCACAGTCGCACATACATGGCCATGGAGTTGCACAACTTCGTCCGCATAGTCACACATGAGTTTTTGTAGGAGGTGCTCATGCCCGGCCACGGAGTTGCACACTCTCATCGGCATAGTCGCACATGCATGGCCACACAGTTGCACAATCTCGTCTGCATAGTCGCACATGAATTGCTGCGGGAGGTGCCCACGTCCGACCACGGAGTTGCACACTCTTGTGTGCATAGTCGCACATGCGCGGCCGTGGAGTTGGGACATTCTTATAGGATAGTACCTCAAACGCGGTTGTGGGGGCTACACACGCGCGGTGACTACCAGACAGTTGGCCAGGGCATTGGGGCAACAGATGAAATTGCACATTTCACTGTTAGAGAGTAGTATGGGGTGGTGCCACTAGTGAAAACTGCATGGCCTGGGCAACAAACGAAATTGACATCTCACTGAAAGGAGGCAGTTTGGGGGTGGAGGAACCATAGAGAAAACCTACACGTTTACGATGTACAAGAAAAGTTGCACATCTCTGTCAGGTAGTTGCATATCGACGGCTCGTCAGTTGCACAAAACAGGGACAAAATTGCACAAAAAAAGTTTGTCGAAACATACTCATGGGGGATCTAGTTTCGAAGAGCACGCCACGAGGGTTCCAACGGTGAAAGCAGATCTTAATTCCGACGCGTGGTTTAAAAGTTATGACTTTTAAAAAATTTGAAAACTTAAATTAAATGCGTTCACACTTGTTTATATGGATGCTTTTGTAATGCTTTTCTATTACATGTACTTTTTCTAATATATGAATTAAAATTATTTTTCTTATATCAATTAGAGAGGATAAATTATTGCCCTTTATAGATTAGGGACAAGAAAAATTCTATTCTAGGCCGGCCGCTCGCGAAGGCCAGCGAGCAGTCGGCCGCTACGTAGACTCGTCATTTTGTGATTTTCATAGTATTCAATACATGCATCAAATGAATTTGGTCTAGTGGGATAAAATAGAGTTTGTCAAGTATACTACCCGCACATATTTATTTTAGCTATGTTGAGTTTGTTTAGATCCTGTTTTGAGGCTGTCTAGGGGGCTAACCAGTGAAGTTTTAGAAAAGCTAGCTGCTGCTACAGTAACATTACAGCAAGCAATGGGGCTCGGGGCAGCGATGCAGCAGGTGGGCTGTGGCTAGGCACGCGGGCGAGCGAGGCGCCGGCGCAGCAGCATGGGCAAGCGGGTGCGCGTGTGGCGGCAGAGACAGCAGGCGGAAGGGCGCGGGCGCGGCCACGCACGAGCAGGCGAGCGCGAGACCGCGCGGGTGCTGGCTGGACGTGGCGGACGCGACCGGCGTAGGGCTGCGGTGAGCAACGAGACAGCAGCAGGGACCACGGGCGCGTGCGGCCATGGCGCGGCAGGCGCACGCGCGGGCGGGCGCGGGGCACGGCCAGGGCCCGGGCTGGCAAGCAGGGGCGCACGCGAACGCAGCCATGCGCAGGCGAGCGCACACGGACACGAAGCTTCGGCCATGGCGGTCGGACTCGCAGGGATGACGATACGGCGACAGATCGAGGGGGAAAAGTATGAGAATTGGGGGAGGAGCTCACTTCGGTGTTAGACGTGAGCTCGAGGTGGCCGGGGACGGACTGGAGACGAGGCAATCAACGGCGGCGGCCGATGATGTACGCGTTGAAGACGACAGCGATGGCAAGCATACGGGGCCTCCCCGGTCCAATCCCATGACGAAGACGAAGCAGGCGATGGTGGTGAAGTTCCTGGGCATCTCCGATTGGCTTGAGGTGCACGGTGGCCGCGTCAATGGCGATGGTGAGGGGGCATTAAAGGAAAATAAAGGGGACGAGCGAGGGGAGGGGAGGAATGGGGGCTAGGTTTTCAGGGGAGGGGGCAACGCCGTCTTAACCATCGGGGGAGCCATGGGATGGCCGGCACGTGCCAAGGCGCCATGGATGCCCTCCAGGCACTACCTGCTTCCCTGTAGCTGGAGGTAGAGGAAAATGGAGGTGGGCTGGGCTTTAGTGTGGGGTGTTGGGCCAAAGTGCACATTGACTTTAGTTTTCTTAATACTCTTAGCTATTTTGTATTTTCTGCTACTGTTTTGCATCAAGTTGGGCCACCAAATGATTTTTTTGCTTTGAATGAAACTTTGCACATAAATCTAACACAATAGGTAAGAGTGGCACAAAAAAAAGTTTGGGTTCTATTTGAATTCATTTGATTTTGTTTTGAATTTAAAGGTGATGGGTAGGTGCTGTTGGGTCAATTCAAAAATAGCTAGAGGCACTTTTCGAGTTCCTAATAATGTTGGTTTATACATGATAATTCCTTAGTGAATATTTGCAGTCCAACGAACATTTTTGTTTTACCGTTAGAAGAAATAATAATTTCACTTGGAATTTAAATTTGAATCTGAATCGGGTTTGGATCAAAGTGAGTATTAGCAAATTAACTGTGATGACATGGCAGCATTAGGAGGGGATCGCTGTAGCTTAATTATCCGGGCGTCACAAGTGCACATATAGTTAATATGCTTTAGTTTTGTCCTAAGTATTACTGTACTTCCTAGATATCACTGCGTACTATTTTACTTCTTGGATGCTATATTTATGATAATGGTGTTGTTCTGATGCCACCTGTTGGTTCCATCAGACTGCTTCATGTTCTCTATGCTTAATTACACATCAGCAAACTAGCATGTGGTTTCGCTGGTTTTTGTTCGTTTTACCCTACATTTTCTGATGCTAGCTATTACATCACTGCTACGAGCCTTTGTTCATTACTTTTTTGTGTGTTCTTGATCTTCCCAAGTTGCATGACTAATTTGATGCTTCTATTAATTATGGAGCTTCCAACCCCATCAAGCAAAATATTTGTTCTTTTGGGGCCGGCACCTCGAACAAGCATAAAAATAGAGGGAAACAGATATATTGTCATGTATGCACACACACCCTTCTTTCATTAGTTTAGATGAACCACTGATGATCAATTCGAACCAGTGCATGCAATTAAAATTAATTTTACCTAAATAGAGGGTGCAGAATAAACTACAACAAGTAGATTTGCAACCACATGATGCTAACGATATCTTCAAAGAATATTGCAACAGCAGCGAGGCTTCACATCAACATATGGTAAGCCAGTGTGTTTTAGTACATGTGAAATGTAATGCATGTGGGCTACTTTCTTGGCTTGTGCCCTCAACCTGTAATCCTACAGAATAACAAATAGTTCAGTTGTCTGCTTTGTTGTATTGCTTGATTCGAATGCTTGTTTGTTACTTGTTATGCTATACCTGAGTTGGCCAATATGTCAGCAGTTCCTATTGTACTATCATAAAGAAATGCATGCCTAGTTCATTTGAGTCCTTAACTTTTTCTCCGAACTTCATCACAAGACTGTCTTCGTAGTTTATATGAGGCCACACTGTTAAGTGCCTTCTCAGATTATTTCAACTGCTTAGATGCCTTGGCAACTTAAATATAGAGGTGGTACACTCCCTTTCAACTAGGGATGTCAATTGGGTCCCGTCTAATCCCGATTAAAGTCCACTAGTGGTATGCTAGTTCAAAAGTGTTTTTGTTTTTGTGAGGAAAATGAACCAGGGAGCTAGCAAAAACTAACTAGATGGGACTGGCGGATGTCGTTTATTTGCCACTTACATCCCTAGTTTCATCTTACCATTTTAATTTCTTTTCGGCTGATGCTACTTCGAACCATTTAAATATAGCTTGCCATGCTCGGCAATAATTCGTATGTCGCTTACCATGTAAGCTTACTGTCTGGATCATGCGATAACTATCTCTTACTTATGTCCAGCGGAAACCTTTTAGGATGCTGTTCACACTAGGACACAAAGTACAACCCCAGAATCTATTTGTGGAAGCAGTGCGCCATCCATGTTACCAGATGGTAGCAGTTCAGAGGCAACACCGCCGGAGAGCAGTCTGAGCATAGATATTATAGTTCTTGAGGCTCTACTAGAGGCAGAAAGAGATGGTGTGGCTGCCATGAATGAGGTAATCTCGATTTTGAAGCTGGAAATTATGCAATTAGCTGCACGCGTTATGCAAGCAACCCAAGAATTGGAGGAAGTAAGAATGTTGCATTTGAAGACGGAGGAGGTCATGCTGCTTCTGCTATCTGAAGCCCGGGGTAATGCCAGTTCTTCTTTAGATAGCAGTTGAAATTGTCATTAGATTATTGTACTTGCATGCTGTGTCATGCCTCTAAATGGATTATGTTGTAAGACCCCCTATGTTGTCCATGTGTTGTAATGATCCGAATTTTTTAGGCGAGGTAATCCTTAGTACTTGTATGATTGACATAAGGTGAACTGTTTTTCGTGTGAGCATATTGTATTGGATGAAATAACTGTTTGAATCAAAGTGTATCCAACCTACTGAATTCGAAGATCACGGCATTTCTAAATCATAATCATATATAAAGGTGGGATAAATCTTTGTTGTGGTTTTGAAGAAATAAAAATAACAAAACATAGAATTATCTGTGGATATTCGTAATCGGATAAAAATTGGATTTGGATTTAGTTGCCAAGGCCCAGGGCAAACGTGAATGCTAATTCTCCCAATTTTGAACGAAGCGGCTAAACACCCACTATCATTTGTGGGCTGCCCGAAGCAAGTGTTTGCGAGATGGAAATTACTGTCTACCCCTGACACTTGACATCCGTATCGACCGGATTTACACTGTTGTCGATAGGGGTAGACTAGTAACTTCAATCAGACGTGACACGATGGCCTTTGAGCCCATTCAGACATGGTGGGCACCAAACATGGGTAGCAAAACACATTTGATTCAATCTCGTCCGAAAGACATGTGTCTCTCCCTCCATTTCCCCATTCATCCATGGTGGGCGGCAAAACAAACTCTCCTCGTCCGAAATCGATGTAGGCTAATATTTTAAATAGGGGCAGATGTGTAAGTTCCCTCAGATGTGACACAACCGCCCTACCTGTCAGCCCCGTTCATACACCGTGGGCGCCAACCGTGGGCTGCAAAACACCCTCTCCTCGCCCAAAATTGTTACCGGCAAATATTTGGGAGATGCGAGATTACCGTCCTATCCCCAACCGACATGATGTCCGAAATTTTAAACTGGGCATAAGTTCGTAACTTTCCCACATTTCAGGCAAGCGCGTCCCAAAGTTTGAGAACCCCCCTCCATTTCCCCATTCATACACTGTCGGCGCCACGACAACCTCCCCACTGCGGCCAGCATCCTCTGTCCGCCACCCCATCCTCCACCTTGCCGGAGCCGCTACCCCTACCCCATCGTCCACTGCAAGAGATGGACGTCTCTCATCCATGGCGCCGGACCAGAATCCTTTCATCGTGTCATCTCGCTTCATCGGCGCCGTTGTCCACTTTGCCGTTGCCGCTCCTATGACCGCCTCGTCCACGGCAAGAGGATTTATTCCCCAACCCGGACGTCTGCCATCTAAAGTCTTCTTCCCCGCCGCCGACAACCATCGCACCCGCAGCACCCTCAACGTATCAGTAGGGGCCTACACAGCGTCACAAGAGAGTTGGTACTCTTCCATATGTGCTTAAGTTATTGATCTCACCCAAAAAAGAGATCTTAAATTGTTTACTGTACTTTTCTTGTCCGTACCAAATCGTAGTGGCTAGTTGAATGCAAACATTGGTTGCGAAGTAGCTTTGTCCGGTTTGTACCTTCAGATCCGCCATGTCACGGTCACTATACTAGTAAAGCTTTTGATTTCCCCCTTTATATTCACTACCATCATCGTAGGTGCTTCCCTGCTTCGTGTCGTGCTAGCACTGCTCCTCAGGACCACAACACATCAAGCGAAACAACATGCCACTCATAATTCCAAAGCTTACGTGTTGAAATACGTATCTGATATGATGCTCATATTACTAAAACAGAGAACGTTTAATTGGTCGCCTAATGTTCCTATATTCGTTTCAAAAAGCATGTGCGCCACCCACTGGTCCAGCTAGTTCCACTTTCCTGATTTTACTCTTGATGCTTAGGGTTTTCCCCCTTTATCTACTCTACTATGATCTGCGTAGGTGCTTTCTGTCATACTAGCATTACTCCACCCTTCAAGCTAAACAACACAACACTAAAAATTCCAAATCTTAGTTGTTCAAATATGATTGTGATATGATACTGATATTAGTTAACAGGCACATTTAATTGGTTAGCTAAAGGTCCCACTTGAGTTTCCAAATTCATGTCGCGACATATAGAGAGATAGCATAATTGCATTTCTTTGTCACTTGTTGACTGTACTTTCTTGTTCATACCAAATCTTAGTTGTTATTTCAAAGCAAATATCGGTTGCTTACTACCCTGTGCGCGGTTTTCAGCTTCAGATCTGCCATCCCACTGCCACAGTCAACACTATACTCATGATGCTTATGGTTTCCCGATTTTATGATGACCATGATCAGCCAACGTGGTTCGTGTCGTAATAGCACTGCTCCACCCATCGAGCTAAACAAGCTTAGTTGTACAAATTCAAATATGATATTATGCTGATATTAGTAAAACTGAGAGATGTTTAATTGGTCAGCTAAATGTTCCTACTTTAGTTTCAAAATGCATGTGAGCCACATATGAAGAGACTGGAACGAATAGTATTTCTCTGTGCACTCTGGTTCATCATGGGTGGCCAACCGACATTGTATAGAAAGACTTGTAATATCTTCAATCTGCTTGCTCTTCTACTCTTCTTTAAGATGATCCTCTTCTCTTGCGGTCGACTGGTTAGGTCGAGTTATTCTCCCTTAGTATGTTTTGAATCTGTCAGGTCAGGTTGACTTGTTCTTCTTTACTATATGTTGAAGTTGTCATCTGCGAAGTATCATCACTTCTGGAGCTCTCATATTTTGAGTAGTAGGCCACATTATATTAATGCACACACCAAATTGCAGCATGCATGGTACCTCTTAGAAGAATTGCAGATATAGCACAAAGGGGTTTACAGGGAGGAAGTATTGGATTTGAATCACTTATGCATTACAAAGATAATTTCACTTGTTTTTATGTTTTCATGCATGTCAGGTATTGAACGTTATCAAAATGAATATGAGAATGGGCGCACGAGAGGAATATTGCGGAATGATCCACTGGCTAACAAACTTGGCATGGTGGAGGATGGTCTATCTTATTCACCCATCAAGGTGCATGCTCTAACTTGGCAAGGTTTTATTGGTCGCACATATTTTGCATCTGACGTCTTGCATTACTTCTACTTTGTTACACCATCTTCTTAGTTCAAGCATCATATATGAGTATATGCCATACCTGTCCATTTTTTGTACCTATTCCATGTGTCGTCATACTATGTTTTTCCAGTCAAATGTTGTTCTGTCGTAATAGATGTCCAAAAGGAAGAGCGTGATTCCAGATCCTCAAGGAGTACAAACAAGGTATTTGGAAAAGGTAGTGATACCTGTTAAATCAGATAGATCAGCAGTCACAGAAAACACAGGCCTACCTGTAACGGACTTTACCCCTACTCCAGTGGCCAAACCCCTATTAGAACTGCTGACAGCCCAGCGTCAGGTACTATCTATGATATCAATTCAAAATTTCAACTCCTAAATTTCTGCATGTGCCTTACCTTCTCTCTTGTATGAAAACTAATTTCAGATGAATCTCCTTGCTCAAAGGATCATAGGATCTCACGACAATACTAGGCTCTGCATTGCTCTTGTCAGTACCTCTTGCCCTTTGTCAGCATAGTTACACTCATTGCTATTTGATTATGTAGCATCACTGTAAATGTTCGCTTCTTTATCCTTCCTTTGCTTGAAATTATAAGATCTATATTTACTCTGAGATAAATGTAGAATTAACACAATGGTTATGAAGTTTTGGATTGCTCATCTAAGTACCTGTTGTCATGTACTCCCTCTGTATCGAATTAATTGTTGATAAATTGGATGTATTTACAACTTAATAGTGCTAGATACATCCATTTGAGCGACAACTAATAACGGACGGTGGTGATATTACTGTACATGCATCGCGAGATAGTTGATTGTCTAGCATTACTCTGCATCTTATCTGCCCTGCCCTCCACTTTCTCCAAATTATCATATCTAAATTTACTCTTACCAAAATGTTGAATAAAACCAATGCCACTTCACACGATGATGTCTGCATTCCTCTTGTCAGTACCTTTTGCCTTGTAAAGCTGTACTTAATTAATTGCTATTTGATTATGTATCGTCAGTCTGCACCTGAGCTTCATTATCCTCTATTTCTTCCAATATTATTTGATCTATATTTACTCTTTGCAAAATTTAGAATAATGGCAATGCTTATAAAGAATTTTCTTTGGGGAATTTATTGAATTATCTTTCCATCAACATGGAGAAGGGCTTTGTCCAGCCCGTGTTAACATGTAATGTAAGTTCATCCTTCTCAAGCCTTCAAACTTTGTTCTAGTATAGATTTGGATAGGCATCATTTCCTCCACTGTTGTTTACATCTGATTGGATGTTTGAACAACTACCAGTTTTGAATTGTAGTTGTAAAAACATGTTCCTTATGCAGAACAGATCCATTTATTTGCTTATGTAATTGTGAAACCTGTTACGTGTCTCCTTGTTTCTCTTTCAGAGTCGTATCTCTTATGCCAGGCAGAACTTTCGGAAAGATAGTGAGCCAAACCATCTTGAGGACAATGAGATGACCCCAAGGTCTTGTCTTGATGAAGACAGTGAGTTGAAGCTACTCACCAGCAGGCATGAGACAACCTCTGTGCAGTCGCTGCCTCAATCAGTTCGACTTCTCCAGTCTCAAATTAAAAGCAGAAAGGCTTGCTTCAGCTTAGCTCCGACTTGAAGTCAAAGATGTAATGAAGATGTCAGGGGATTGCTTGCGCACTTTGGTGCCATACAGCTAGGGATGAAGCATCTATCGTTGACACAACTGAGGTCTCATCAGCTTGTTCGGCTGCTTGCGGGGCCCGAGCTTGCCAGGTCTATTGCCTTCTGAAGTGCTCTCAGTTTTGTATATTCTTTTGTCGGTGCATTTATATGCACTGGTGGCGACCTTTGATGCCCAGTGTATGTAATCCGCGGTCATGTTGCGCTCTTTATTATCACTAGGTAGCGAACTTTGATTCCTAATATGTCGTAATTTCTTTGTTGTATAGTCTAGGTTTATTCTTTGGTCGGTATGTTGTAATTTAGGCCGGAAGGTTCAGTGGATCTCAGTGTTGTTGGTCTTCAGGCCGACTCGTTACTCATATGGGCCAAAACATGGGCCTATAATCATCTTGGGCCATTAGCAGTTCTAAACCTATAGTAGTTTCCTGCCTTTAACAGGCCATGGGCTACATATTTACTGTAGTGACAGTGGGCTTCCTACGGGCCGTAGAAACAATGGGCGTTCTACGGTCCGTAGAAAGAATGGGCCTTCTACGGGACATAGAAACAATGGGCCTGCTACGGGTCGTATCATCAATGGGCCTTAGACGGGTGTATGATCGATTGGCCAAACATGGCCCAAAAATAGACCGCATTATGGTCGTAAACGGGCTAGAGTTGGAGTCATCCGTTCATGGGCTGACCATAACGGGCCATCGTTAATAGGCTGTATTTGATGACACTATGAAAATGGCCCAACATATTAACGGGCCACAAATGGGCCGACTGTAACCACAGGCTGAATTTGGCCAAAAAGTAGAAAATGGCAGTAACGGGCCGTAAGTAACCGAATGCTGGAAATGAGCTCAAGAATAAATGGGCCCTGAGAAGGCCGAAAGATAACATGGGCTGCAAACGGCCCAATGGATTAATGGGCCGTTAATGGGTATAAAGTGATACACTGTTCATTACGAGCCTGTTTCACCATGGGCCGTTAATGGGCCAAGAGTTACAAAGGGCCTCATCTGGGCCGAAAGACATCATGGGCCATACATGGGCCGGAACTTAAAATGGGCTGGAATCATATTGGACAGCCCAGATGACGCTACTGGGCCTAATTCGGATAGTTTGTAACGGGCCCTGGGTTAGCAGGCTGTAAATGGGCTATATGCGAACAGGTCATTAACAGGCTTTCCGCGGGCCGGCCCGCCACCTTTTGACCAAGTCAAACGGGCCGGCCTTTTCACAGGAATGGGCCTCTGTTGGGCCGTGCCACGTGTCGACGTATCATAGGCGCCTTCTGTCCAATGAGTGGATGACATCTGTCCCAACGGTGAGCCGACACGTGTTTCCTCTAGCCAATGATGATTTTACACATGGAAAATCCCCATTGGTCAGGGCTGTTAGCGGGTTATCGGATCCAAAACCGGACCCGATAGCTTAACGGCGTTCCGTTATGGTGGATGCCATGTGTCGGTCACCCTTGACGAAAGCACTTCTGTAACACGTGATTTATCGTCATGGAAGTGGACATTTCCGTGATGATAATTTTGGTAATGTCATGGAACACTTCTACGACAGCACAGGTATGACTATCTTGATTCTGTCATAAAATTGTCATGGATGTACATGCATGACAAAAAATGCGACCTACTGTTCCAAACACGTATCATCATGGAAGTGTATTTTTTTGTAATGATATCTCCTTTTTGCCTGAAAGTTAAAGAAAGTAGGAGCAGGGAGGGCAACGTGGACATTGCGCTGTCTGTCAAAGATTAGTCGGTACTAGAGGAAATGTTCATTACTCTTAAGAAACTGATGGCGAACCATAGCACTATAATCTAGATAAGGAGGAGGCAACTCCATATCATTTCCATGTATTGGTACACCAAGATAATTAGCTACACGAGTTGCATAAATTCCACCAAAAAAATCTCCACTTGTACCGTTAAGTTGCAAGCTTCGTGAAACAATGGCCCCTAAGTTATATTGTTTATCACCTAATACCGCACTCTTGAGGACACTAAGATCTGAAACGCACATGTGACAAGCCTCATCTTTACCATTAATGCATCTACCTATAAAGAGAGCAAAATAATGTATGGAAGGGAAATGAATGCTCCTTATGGTAGCTTGTGTGATTTCCCTAGACTCCCCCACAGTGATACTAGCAAGAAAGTCTTTATATTCAGATTTTCGAGGTTCACTAACATTGCCCCACTGCGGTGAAGGAAATATGCCCTAGAGGCAATAATAAAGTTATTATTTTATTTCCTTATATCATGATAAATGTTTATTGTTCATGCTAGAATTGTATTATTCGGAAACATAATACTTGTGTGAATACATACACAAACTAAACATCACTAGTATGCCTCTACTTGACTAGCTCGTTAATCAAATATGGTTATGTTTCCTAACCATAGACATGTGTTGTCATTTGATTAACGGGATCACATTATTAGGAGAATGATGTGATTGACATGACCCATTCCATTAGCTTAGCACCCGATCGTTTAGTATGTTGCTATTGCTTTCTTCATGACTTATACATGTTCCTATGACTATGAGATTATGCAACTCCCATTTGCCGAAGGAACACTTTGTGTGCTACCAAATGTCACAACGTAACTGGGTGATTATAAAGGAGCTCTATAGGTGTCTCCAAAGGTACATGTTGGGTTGGCGTATTTTGAGATTAGGATTTGTCACTTCGATTGTCGGAGAGGTATCTCTGGGCCCTCTCGGTAATGCACATCACATAAGCCTTGCAAGCATTGCAACTAATGAGTTAGTTGTGAGATGATGTATTACGAAACGAGTAAAGAGACTTGCCGGTAACGAGATTGAACTAGGTATTGAGATACCGACGATCGAATCTCGGGCAAGTAACATACCGATGACAAAGGGAACAAAGTATGTTGTTATGCGGTTTGACCGATAAAAGATCTTCGTAGAATATGTGGGAGCCAATATGAGCATCCAGGTTCCGCTATTGGTTATTGACCGGAGACATGTCTCGGTCATGTGTACATTGTTCTCAAACCCGTAGGGTCCGGACGCTTAACGTTATGATGATAGTTTCATTATGAGTTTATATATTTTGATGTACCGAAGTTAGTTCGGAGTCCCAGATGTGATCACGGACATGACGAGGAGTCTCAAAATGGTCGAGACATAAAGATTGATATATTGGAAGCCTATGTTTGGACATCGAAAGTGTTCCGGGTGAAATCGGCATTTTACTGGAATACCGGGAGGTTACCGGAACCCCCCGGTAACCTAATGGGCCTTAATGGGCCTAGTGGTGGAAGAGGAGAGGAGGCCTAGGGGCTGCCGCGCGCCCCTCCCCCCAAGTCCGAATTGGACAAGGAGGGGGGCGGCGCCCCCCCCCCTTTCCTTTCTTCCCTCTCTTCCTTCTTCCCCAAGTCCTAATCCAACTAGGGAAAGGGGGGAGTCCTACTCCTGGTAGGAGTAGGACTCCTCCTGCGCGCCTCCTCCTAGGGCCGGCCGCACCCCCCTTGGCTCCTTTATATACCGGGGCAGGGGGCACCCCTAGAGACACAAGTTGATCTCTAAGATCGTTCTCTTAGCCGTGTGTGGTGCCCCCTTCCACCATAGTCCTTGATAATATTGTAGTGGTGCTTAGGCGAAGCCCTGCGACAGTAGAACATCAAGATCGTCACCATGCCGTCGTGCTGATGGAACTCTTCCCCGACACTTTGCTGGATCGGAGTCCGGGGATCGTCATCGAGCTGAACGTGTGCTAGAACTCGGAGGTGCCGTAGTTTCGGTGCTTGATCGGTCGGGCCGTGAAGACGTACGACTACATCAACCGCATTGTCATAACGCTTCCGCTGTCGGTCTACGAGGGTACGTAGATCACACTCTCCCCTCTCGTTGCTATGCATCACCATGATCTTGCGTGTGCGTAGGAAAATTTTGAAATTACTACGTTCCCCAACAGTGGCATCAGAGCCTAGGTTTTATGCGTTGATGTTATATGAACGAGTAGAACACAAGTGAGTTGTGGGCGATATAATCCATACTACTTACCAGCATGTCATACTTTGGTTCGGCGGTATTGTTGGACGAAGCGGCCCAGACCGACATTACGCGTACGCTTACGCAAGACCGGTTCTCCCGACGTGCTTTGCACAAAGGTGGCTAGCGGGTGTCAGTTTCTCCAACTTTAGTTGAACCAAGTATGGCTATGCCCAGTCCTTGCGAAGGTTAAAACAACACCAACTTGACAAACTATCTTTGTGGTTTTGATGCGTAGGTAAGAACGGTTCTTTCTAAGCCCGTAGCAGCCACGTAAAACTTGCAACAACAAAGTAGAGGATGTCTAACTTGTTTTTGCAGGGTATGTTTTGATGTGATATGGTCAAGACATGATGCTAAATTTTATTGTATGAGATGATCATGTTTTGTAACTGAGTTATCGGCAACTGGCAGGAGCCATATGGTTGTCGCTTTATTGTATGCAATGCAATCACGCTGTAATGCTTTACTTTATCACTAAGCGGTAGCGATAGTCATGGAAGCATAAGATTGGCGAGACGACAACGATGCTATGATGGAGATCAAGGTGTCGCGCCGGTGACGATGGTGATCACGATGGTGCTTTGAAGATGGAGATCACAAGCACAAGATGATGATGGCCATATCATATCACTTATATTGATTGCATGTGATGTTTATCTTTTATGCATCTTATCTTGCTTTGATTGACGGTAGCATTATAAGATGATCTCTCACTAATTATCAACAAGTTTCTCCCTGAGTATGCACCGTTGCGAAAGTTCTTCGTGCTGAGACACCACGTGATGATCGGGTGTGATAGGCTCTACGTTCAAATACAACGGGTGCAAAACAGTTGCACACGCGGAATACTCGGGTTATACTTGACGAGCCAAGCATATACAGATATGGCCTCGGAACACGGAGACCGAAAGGTCGAGCGTGAATCATATAGTAGATATGATCAACATAGTGATGTTCACCAATGAAACTACTCCATCTCACGTGATGATCGGACATGGTTTAGTTGATTTGGATCACGTAATCACTTAGAGGATTAGAGGGATGTCTATCTAAGTGGGAGTTCTTTAAGTAATATGATTAATTGAACCTAAATTTATCATGAAACTTAGTACCTGATAGTATCTTGCTTGTTTATGCTTGATTGTAGATAGATGGCCCGTGCTGTTGTTCCGTTGAATTTTAATGCGTTCCTTGAGAAAGCAAAGTTGAAAGATGATGGTAGCAATTACACGGACTGGGTCTGTAACTTGAGGATTATCCTCATTGCTGCACAGAAGAATTACGTCCAGGAAGCACCGCTGGGTGCCAGGCCTGCTGCTGGAGCAACACCAGATGTTATGAACGTCTGGCAGAGCAAAGCTGATGACTACTCGATAGTTCAGTGTGCCATGCTTTACGGCTTAGAATCGGGACTTCAACGACGTTTTGAACGTCATGGAGCATATGAGATGTTCCAGGAGTTGAAGTTAATATTTCAAGCAAATGCCCGGATTGAGATATATGAAGTCTCCAATAAGTTCTATAGCTGCAAGATGGAGGAGAACAATTCTGTCAGTGAGCATATACTCAAAATGTCTGGGTATAATAATCACTTGATTCAATTGGGAGTTAATCTTCCAGATGATTGCGTCATTGACAGAATTCTCCAATCACTGGCACCAAGCTACAAGAGCTTCATGATGAACTATAATATGCAAGGGATGAATAAGACTATTCCCGAGCTCTTCGCAATGCTGAAAGCTGCGGAGGTAGAAATCAAGAAGGAGCATCAAGTGTTGATGGTCAACAAGACCACTAGTTTCAAGAAAAAGGGCAAAGGGAAGAAGAAGGGGAACTTCAAAAAGAACAGCAAGCAAGTTGCTACTCTAGAGAAGAAACCCAAACCTGGACCTAAGTCTGAAATTGAGTGCTTCTACTGCAAGCAGACTGGTCACTGGAAGCGGAACTGCCCCAAGTATTTGGCGGATAAGAAGGATGGCAAGGTGAACAAAGGTATATGCGATATACATGTTATTGATGTGTACCTTACTAATGCTCGCAGTAGCACCTGGGTATTTGATACTGGTTCTGTTGCTAGCATTTGCAACTCGAAACAGGGACTACGGATTAAGCAAAGATTGGCTAAGGACGAGGTGACGATGCGCGTGGGAAATGGTTCCAAAGTCGATGTGATCGCGGTCGGCACGCTACCTCTACATCTACCTTCGGGATTAGTATTAGACCTAAATAATTGTTATTTGGTGCCAGCGTTGAGCATGAACATTATATCTGGATCTTGTTTGATGCGAGATGGTTATTCATTAAAATCAGAGAATAATGGTTGTTCTATTTATATGAGTAAAATCTTTTATGGTCATGCACCCATGAAGAATGGTCTATTCTTATTAAATCTCGATAGTAGTGACACACACATTCATAATGTTGAAGCCAAAAGATGCAGAGTTGATAATGATAGTGCAACTTATTTGTGGCACTGCCATTTAGGTCATATCGGTGTAAAGCGCATGAAGAAACTCCATACCGATGGACGTTTGGAACCACTTGATTATGAATCACTTGGTACTTGCGAACCGTGCCTTATGGGTAAGATGACAAAAACACCGTTCTCCGTACTATGGAGAGAGCAACAGATTTGTTGGAAATCATACATACAGATGTTTGTGGTCCGATGAATGTTGAGGCTCGTGGCGGATATCGTTATTTTCTCACCTTCATAGATGACATAAGCAGATATGGGTATATCTACTTAATGAAACATAAGTCTGAAACATTTGAAAAGTTCAAAGAATTTCAGAGTGAAGTTGAAAATCATCGTAGCAAGAAAATAAAATTCCTATGATCTGATTGTGGAGGAGAATATTTGAGTTACGAGTTTGGTGTACATTTGAAACAATGCGGAATAGTTTCGCAACTCACGCCACCCGGAACACCACAGTGTAATGGTGTGTCCGAACGTCGTAATCGTACTTTACTTGATATGGTGCGATCTATGATGTCTCTTACTGATTTACCGCTATCGTTTTGGGGTTATGCTTTAGAGATGGTCGCATTCACGTTAAATAGGGCACCATCAAAATCCGTTGATATGACGCCTTATGAACTGTGGTTTGGCAAGAAACCAAAGGTGTCATTTCTGAAAGTTTGGGGCTGCGATGCTTATGTGAAAAAACTTCAACCTGATAAGCTCGAACCCAAATCGGAGAAATGTGTCTTCATAGGATATCCAAAGGAAACTATTGGATACACCTTCTATCACAGATCCGAAGGCAAGACTTTTGTTGCTAAATTCAGAAACTTTCTAGAGAAGGAGTTTCTCTCGAAATAAGTGAGTGGGAGGAAAGTAGAACTTGATGAGGTAACTGTACCTACTCCCTTATTGGAAAGTAGTACATCACAGAAACCGGTTTCTATGACACCTACACCAATTAGTGAGGAAGCTAATGATGATGATCATGAAACTTCAGAACAAGATACTACTGAACCTCGTAGATCAACCAGAGTAAGATCCGCACCAGAGAGGTACGGTAATCCTGTTCTGGAAGTCATGCTACTAGATCATGATGAACCTACGAACTATGGAGAAGCGATGGTGAGCCCAGATTCCGCAAAATGGCTTGAAGCCATGAAATTTGAGATGGGATCCATGTATGAGAACAAAGTGTGGACTTTGGTTGACTTTCCAAAAGATCAGCAAGCAATTGAGAATAAATGGATCTTCAAGAAGAAGATTGACGCTAACGGTAATGTTACTGTCTACAAAGCTCGACTTGTCGCAAAAGGTTTTTGACAAGTTCAAGGGATTGACTACGATGAGACCTTCTCACTCGTAGTGATGCTTAAGTCTGTCCGAATCATGTTAGCAATTGCCGCATTTTATGATTATGAAATTTGGCAGATGGATGTCAAAACTGCATTCCTGAATGGATTTCTGGAAGAAGAGTTGTATATGATGCAGTCGGAAGGTTTTGTCGATCCAAAGGGAGCTAACAAAGTGTGCAAGCTCCAGTGATCCATTTATGGACTGGTGCAAGCCTCTCGGAGTTGGAATAAACGCTTTGATAGTGTGATCAAAGCATTTGGTTTTGTACAGACTTTTGGAGAAGCCTGTATTTACAAGAAAGTGAGTGGGAGCTCTGTAGCATTTCTGATATTATATGTAGATGACATATTACTAATCGGAAATGATATAGAATTTCTGGATAGCATAAAGGGATACTTGAATAAGAGTTTTTCAATGAAAGACCTCGGTGAAGCTGCTTACATATTGGGCATTAAGATCTATAGAGATAGATCAAGACGCTTAATTGGACTTTCACAAAGCACATACCTTGACAAAGTTTTGAAGAAGTTCAAAATGGATCAAGCAAAGAAAGGATTCTTGCCTGTGTTACAAGGTGTGAAATTGAGTAAGACTCAATGCCCGACCAATGCAGAAGATAGAGAGAAAATGAAAGATGTTCCCTATGCTTCAGCCATAGGCTCTATCATGTATGCAATGCTGTGTACCAGACCTGATGTGTGTCTTGCTATAAGTCTAGCAGGGAGGTACCAAAGTAATCCAGGAGTAGATCACTGGACGGCGGTCAAGAACATCCTGAAATACCTGAAAAGGACTAAGGATATGTTTCTCATATATGGAGGTGACAAAGAGCTCATCGTAAATGGTTATGTTGATGCAAGCTTTGACACTGATCCGGATGATTCCAAATCGCAAACCGGATACGTGTTTACATTAAATGGTGGAGCTGTTAGTTGGTGCAGTTCTAAACAAAGCGTTGTGGCGGGATCTACATGTGAAGCGGAGTACATAGCTGCTTCGGAAGCAGCAAACGAAGGAGTCTGGATGAAGGAGTTCATATCTGGTCTAGGTGTCATACCTAGTGCATCGGGTCCAATGAAAATCTTTTGTGACAATACTGGTGCAATTGCCTTGGCAAAGGAATCCAGATTTCACAAGAGAACCAAGCACATCAAGAGACGCTTCAATTCCATCCGGGATCTAGTCCAGGTGGGAGACATAGAGATTTGCAAGATACATACAGATCTGAATGTAGCAGACCCATTGACTAAGCCTCTTCCACGAGCAAAACATGATCAGCACCAATGCTCCATGGGTGTTAGAATCATTACTTTGTAATCTAGATTATTGACTCTAGTGCAAGTGGGAGACTGAAGGAAATATGCCCTAGAGGCAATAATAAAGTTATTATTTTATTTCCTTATATCATGATAAATGTTTACTGTTCATGCTAGAATTGTATTATCCAGAAACATAATACTTGTGTGAATACATAGACAAACTAAACGTCACTAGTATGCCTCTACTTGACTAGCTCGTTAATCAAAGATGGTTATGTTTCCTAACCATAGACATGTGTTGTCATTTGATTAACGGGATCACATTATTAGGAGAATGATGTGATTGACATGACCCATTCCATTAGCTTAGCACCCGATCGTTTAGTATGTTGCTATTGCTTTCTTCATGACTTATACATGTTCCTATGACTATGAGATTATGCAACTCCCGTTTGCCGGAGGAACACTTTGTGTGCTACCAAATGTCACAATGTAACTGGGTGATTATAAAGGATCTCTACAGGTGTCTCCAAAGGTACATGTTGGGTTGGCGTATTTCGAGATTAGGATATTTCACTCCGATTTTCGGAGAGGTATCTCTGGGCCCTCTCGGTAATGCACATCACATAAGCCTTGCAAGTATTGCAACTAATGAGTTAGTTGTGAGATGATGTATTATGAAATGAGTAAAGAGACTTGTCGGTAACGAGATTGAACTAGGTATTGAGATACCGACGATCGAATCTCGGGCAAGTAACATACAGATGACAAAGGGAACAAAGTATGTTGTTATGCGGTCTGACCGATAAAAGATCTTCTTAGAATATGTGGGAGCCAATATGAGCATCTAGGTTCCGCTATTGGTTATTGACCGGAGACATGTCTAGGCCATGTCTACATTGTTCTCGAACCCGTAGGGTCCGCACGCTTAACGTTATGATGACAGTTTCATTATGAGTTTATATATTTTGATGTACCAAAGTTAGTTCGGAGTCCCGGATGTGATCACAGACATGACGAGGAGTCTCAAAATGGTCAAGACATAAAGATTGATATATTGGAAGCCTATGTTTGGACATCGGAAGTGTTCCGGGTGAAATCGGCATTTTACTGGAATACCGGGAGGTTACCGCAACCCCCCGGTAACCTAATGGGCCTAGTGGAGGAAGAGGAGAGGAGGCCTAGGGGCTGCCGCACGCCCCTCCCCCCAAGTCCGAATTGGACAAGGAGGGGGGCGGCGCCCCCCCTTTTCTTTCTTCCCTCTCTTCCTTCTTCCCCAAGTCCTAATCCAACTAGGGAAAGGGGGGAGTCCTACTCCCGATAGGAGTAGGACTCCTCCTGCGCGCCTCCTCCTAGGGCCGGCCGCACCCCCCTTGGCTCCTTTATATACGGGGGTAGGGGGTACCCCTAGAGACACAAGTTGATCTCTAAGATCGTTCTCTTAGCCGTGTGCGGTGCCCCCTTTCACCATAGTCCTCGATAATATTGTAGTGGTGCTTAGGCGAAGCCCTGCGACAATAGAACATCAAGATAGTCACCACGCCGTCGTGCTGATGGAACTCTTCCCCGACACTTTGCTGGATCGGAGTCCGGAGATTGTCATCGAGTTGAACGTGTGCTAGAACTCGGAGGTGTCGTAGTTTCGGTACTTGATCGGTCGGGCCGTGAAGACGTATGACTACATCAACCGCGTTGTCATAACGCTTCCGCTGTCGGTCTACAAGGGTGCGTAGATCACACTCTCCCCTCTCATTGCTATGCATCACCATGATCTTGCATGTGCATATGAAAATTTTGAAATTACTACGTTCCCCAACATGCGGGAGTTTACAAGCAGTATTAAAGTCTTCTAGGTTCATGGTACATGATTTATCATAAAGATCAAATAATACAGTGTGAGAATTGTGCGAGGATGTAAATTTAAACCTCCTCACAAAGGAATCAGTTAGGTAGTGGTACTGTAGGCACTTATCTGACACGAAGTCCTCAAGATCAACATTACGCACGTATGCGTCAAATTCATCCTTGATGTCTGCCTGGACCATAAACTTCTCTGACGGCCATTCACAAGGCCGCGCTTGAGCTTCCCTCGGTGGTTCATCGCCCGGCTCATGTATCGCGAGCCTTGCTTCTTGCTTCCTTGAGGTACCACCTTGGTACATTTTCCTATGCATTTTTCTTTCTCCAAAAAATTTCTGAAATTTTAGTGACCCAAAATAAAAGTGAATCAAACTCAAAGAGATTGATAGCAACTACTCCCACAGGTGCCTAGAGGCTATATCATGAATGAAAACTAGTTTGGACCATATAAATTTGACATGCAAGCTCAAGAGCAGGGACACCTTAGCAACAAAACTTTGCAATAAATAAATCACTACAACGCAAACTAATTGGACCATTGGAGGAGTCACATACCGAAGAAAAATCCCCCAAAACAGTTTTGTGAATGGAGCTTTGAGCAAAGAGATCAAAAATCGCAGCAAGATGAGCTAGAACCCGGGTTTGAGCTATGGGAGGATTTTTTTTCTGGAGCAAGATGAAGTGAGTGGGTGCTAGAGTAAGTGGAGGGAGTCCACGTGGGGCCCACGAGGCAGGTGGCTCGCCCCAGGGGGGTGGGCGTGCCCTATGCCCTCTTGGCCAATTGGTGGGCCCCTTGTGTGTTCTCAGTGCCAGAAATTCTTAAATATTCTACAAAGATCGTATTTCATTTTCAAGACATTTGGAGAACTTTTATTTTTGGGGTATTTTTATTGCAAGGATAATTCAGAAAACAGACAGAAAATACTATGTTTGCTTTATTTAATCTAAATAACAGAAAGTAAAAGGAGGGTACAGAGAGTTGTGCTCTCTTATTTCATCCATGTCGTGCTCATAAAAAAGGAATCCACTAACAATGTTGATCAAGTCTTGTTAACAAACTCTTTCTGAATAACATGAAACCAGAGAATTTTTGAATACCACTAGGTTACCTCAACGGGGATATGCATGTCCCCAACAATAAGAATATCATATTTCTTCTTGACAGTAGGAAGAGGGAATTCAAAACCTCCAATAGTAATCTTAGAAATTTTTCCAACAGAATTGATATTGTGGACTTGAGGTTGTTTCCTCAGAAAGTGTACCGTATGCTCATTACCATTAAAATGAAAAGTGACATTGCCTTTGTTGCAATCAATAACAGCCCCTGCAGTATTCAAAAAGGGTCTACCAAGGATAATCGACATACTATCATCCTCAGGAATATCAAGAATAACAAAATCTGTTAAAATAGTAATGTTTGCAACCACAACAGGCACATACTCACAGATACCGACCGGTATAGCAATTTATTTATCGGCCATTTGCAAAGATATTTCAGTAGGTGTAAACTTATTCAAATCAAGTCTACGATATACAAAGAGAGGCATAACACTAACACCGGCTCCAAGATCACATAAAGCAGTTTTAACATAGTTTCTTTTAATGGAGCATGGTATAGTTGGTACTCCGGGATCTCCTATTTTCTTTGGTATTCCACCTTTAAAAGTATAATTAGCAAGCATGGTGGAAATTTTAGCTTACAGTATCTTTCTTTTATTTGTAACAATATCTCATATACTTAGCATAAGGATTCATTTTAAGCATATCAGTCAAACGCATACGCAAAAAGATAGGTTTAATCATTTCAGCAAAGCGCTCAAAATCTTGATCATCCTTTTTCTTGGATGATTTAGGAGGAAAAGGCATGGGTTTCTGAACCTATGGTTCTCTTTCTTTATCGTGCTTCCTAGCAACGAACTCTCTCTTATCATAACGTTGATTCTTTGATTGTGGGTTATCAAGATCAATAGCAGGTTCAATCTCTACATCATTGTTATTGCTAGGTTGAGCATCAACATGAACATCATCATTATCACTAGGTTCATGTTCATTACCAGATTGTGTTTCAGCATCAGAAATAGAAATATCATTGGGATTCTCATGTGTGTCAACAACAGGTTCACTAGAAGCATGCAAAGTCCTATCATTTTACTTTTTCTTCTTCTTTAAAGGACTAGGTGCATCAACATTAGTTCTCTGAGAATCTTCCTCAACTATCTTAGGGTGGCCCTCAGGATACAAAGGTTCTTGAGTCATTTTACCCCCTCTAGTCATAACTCTAACATCATTATAATTTTTGTTATTATTTAATTCATTAAGCAAATCATCTTGTGCTTTAAGCACTTGTTCTACCTGAGTGGTAACCATAGAAGCATGTTTACTAATAAGTTTAAGGTCACCTTTAACTCTAGACATATAATCACTCAAGTGTTCAACCATATAAGAATTACGTTTCAATTGTCTACCAACATAAGCATTGAAGTTTTCTTGTTTAACAATAACATTATCAAACTCATCCATTGGTCAGCAGACTTATTACGAGGAATATCACCTTCATCAAATCTATAGAGAGAATTTACCTTTCCTACCTGTGTTGGGTTATTAATACCATGTATTTCTTCAATGGGTGGTAAATTCTTAACATATTCAGCTTTAATACCCTTTTCTTTCATAGATTTCTTTGCCTCTTGCATATCTTCAGGACTGAGAAATAGAATACCCCTTTTCTTCGGAGTTGGCTTAGGAGTTGGTTCAGGAAGTGTCCAATCATTATCATTACTCCATATATTATTCAATAGCAATTCAGGTTGCTCAACAGTTCTTTCCCTAAAAACACGACTAGCACAACTATCCAGGTGGTCTCTAGAAGCATTGGTTACTCCATTATAAAAGATATCAAGTATTTCATTTTTCTTGAGAGGATGATCAGGCAAAGCATTAAGTAATCAGAGAAGCCTCCCCCAAGCTTGTGGGAGACTCTCTTCTTCAATTTGCACAAAATTATGTATTTCCCTTAAGGCAGCTTGTTTCTTATGACCGGGGATATATTTAGCAAAGAAGTAATAAATCATATCCTGGGGACTACGCACACAACTAGGAGCAAGAGAATTAAACCATGTTTTAGCATCACCCTTTAATGAGAACGGAAATAACTTAAGGATATAGTAGTAACGAATTTTTCCTCATGAGTGAATAGGGTGGCTATATCGTTCAATTTAGTAAGATGTGCCACAACAGTTTTAGATTCATAGCCATAAAAAAGGATCAGATTCAACCAAAGTAATTAACTCAGGATCGACAGAGAAATCATAATCCTTATCAGAAACACAGATAGGTGAAGTAGCAAAAGCAGGGTCATATTTCATTCTAGCATTCAAAGACTTTTCTTTCAGCTTAGCTAACAGTTTCTTAAGATCATATCTATTTTTGCAAGCAAAAAGGTCTCTAGCAGTTTCTTCATCCATAACATAACCCTCAGGCACATCAGGCAATTCATATCTAGGGGGAGAATCTTCATCATCACTTTCATCAATATTATATGTTTCAATAATTTCATTTTCTCTAACCCTAGCAAGTTGTTCATCAAGAAATTCACCTAATGGCACGGTATTATCAAGCATAGAAGTAGTTTCATCATAAGCATCATGCATAGTAGAAGTGGCATCATCAATAACATGCGACATATCAGAATCAATAACAGGTGTAGGTGTCACAAATTTACGCATAACAGAAGGTGAGTCAAGTGTAGAGCTAGATGGCAGTTCCTTACCTCCCCTCATAGTTGAGGGAAAAATCTTGGTTCTTTCATCTTTCAAGTTCCTCATAGTGATCAATAGATATAAACCCCATTGACTCAAAGAATAGAGCTACGCTCCCCGGCAACGGCGCCAGAAAATAGTTTTGATAACCCTCAAGTATAGGGGATCGCAACAGTTTTCGATGGTAGAGTATTCAACCCAAATTTATTGATTCGACAAAAGGGGAGCCAAAGAATATTCTCAAGTATTAGCAGTTCAGTTGTCAATTCAACCACACATGAAAGACTTAATATATGTAGCAAAGTATTTAGTAGCAAAGTAGTATGGAAGTAACGGTAACGGTGGCAAAAGTAACAGTGGTAGTTTTTGTAGCAATCGTAACAGTGGCAACAAAACAGTAACTAAGCAAAGATCAATATGTGAAAAGCTCGTAGACAATGGATCAATGATGGATAATTATGTCGGATGTGATTCCTCATGCAACAGTTGTAACATAGGGTGACACAGAACTAGCTCCAGTTCATTAATGTAATGTACGCATGTATTCCGAATATAGTCATACGTGCTTATGTAAAAGAACTTGCATGATATCTTTTGTCCTACCCTCCCATGGCAGCGGGGTCCTATTGGAAACTAAGGGATATTAATGCCTCCTTTTAATAGAGTACCAGACCAAAGCATTAACACTTAGTGAATACATGAACTCCACAAACTACGGTCATCACCTGGAGTGGTCCTAATTTTTGTCACTTCGGGGTTGCTGGATCATAACACATAGTAGGTGACTATTGACTTGCAAGATAGGATCAAGAACACACATATATTCATGAAAACATAATAGGTTCAGATCTGAAATCATGGCACTCGGGCCCTAGTGACAAGCATTAAGCATAAAAAAGTCATAGCAACATCAATCTTAGAACATAATGGATACTTGGGATCAAACCCTAACAAAACTAACTCGATTACATGGTAAATCTCATCCAACCCATCACCGTCCAGCAAGCCTACGATGAGATTACTCACGCACGGTAGTGAGCATCCTAAAATTGGTGATGGAGGATGGTTGATGATGATGATGGAGACGGATTCCCCTCTTTGTAGGCCCAAACGGACTCCAGATCAGCCCTCCCGAGGAAGATTAGGGCTTGGCAGCGGCTCTTTATCGTAAAACACGATGAATCCTTCTCTCTAGTTTTTTTCTCCCCGAAAGTGAATATATGGAGTTGGGGTTGAGGTCGGTGGAGTCCAGGGGGCCCACGAGGTAGGGGGCGCGCCCTGCACTCTCGTGGACAAAGTGTGGGCCCCCTGAAGCTGATTCTTTTGCCAGTATTTTTCATTAATTCCAAAATGTGTCTCCGTGGATTTTCAGGTCATTTCGAGAATTTTTATTTCTGCACAAAAATAACAACAACGGTTCTGCTGAAAACAACGTCAGTCCGGGTTAGTTCCATTCAAATCATGCAAGTTAGAGTCCAAAACAAGGGCAAAAGTGTTTGGAAAAGTAGATATGTTGGAGACGTATCAGGTGCTGCTGTGACGGATTGCTGGGCTATAGGAGCGGAGGCATCGGACTGCTGACCATGCGTTCAAGCTATGTCGGGTTTCTATGGAGGTGGTGCCAACTTGTCGGTGTGCTGAGGAGGTCGTGCCAATGCGTTGGTTTGCTGAGCAGGAAGTCTTGACGCATTGTTATGCTGATCACGCGCCTGCGGACCGATGCACTGATGAGCAGTCGGTTCTGGACCTACAGACTGCTTAGCAGGTGGTTCTGAAGCATCAGAATGCTTAGCAGTCTGTTCCACCAGGTTGGTCTGCTGAGCATGTGCTGCAGTTGGTTCTCCCCCCACTGCTTCAGGGGCCGGCATCTGAACCGGTGGTGCGTCATGAGCAGTTGTAGGCCTTGACACTTGCGTCTTTGGGGCGGAGGATGACATGGCTTATACGCCACAAAGTCGGGCCGCCTGATCACAGGTTGATGCATCAGCCTGCGAGAGCTGTTGTGGTAAGGAGAGCGTCACCGGTTGAGGAGTGACAATGGTTGCTCTTGGTGAGGCTTCAGGAATCTCATCGATGAACTCTATTTCCTTTCATGGCCACTGGATTTGATGTAACAGTGTTTCTCCAAGGTCCTTTGCTCATTGAAGTCTCCTAGGACATTCTTCGGGGCAAATTCATTGAATCCAGGCTTTACTTCAGTCACGTAGCACTTTACACAGCCCGGCTTCAATGTCACATTGTCCAAGAAGAGGCCATCTTCCAAGAAGGGTGGGCAAACCCAGGTTGTTACACATTTTAATGTACCTTCATAATGTGTAAGCACGGCCTTCAGTCTATCTTTCATTCCAGATAGATCAGATATAGCATCATCACGAGCAACTGCAGTCTCAGTGTCGCTGGGGTCAGCTAATGCACAGCTACTCTTGTGCAGTGTTGTTGCGCAATAAGCATCATCCTCCATGCCTGCCTCTCCTCCCATCTGCTGGCTATCTGTCAGTGTTAAGAGTCTTCTGCATCATCATTGACTCCTCAACATCCTTTCGAACATCCGGATAAATCTCCTTCTTCAACCTTTCATACAATGCATTCTGCTTCATTTCACTGCTCGCTTTTTTCATGTTGAGCCTCTCTTCTTTGCTGAGTGTGAAAGCTCTCTTGTACGGGACATTAATAATACGTCTCCAATGTATCTATAATTTTTGATTGTTCCATGCTATTATATTATCTGTTTTGGTTGTTTAATGGGCTTTGTTATGCACTTTTATATTATTTTTGGGACTAACCTACTAACCAAAGGCCCAATGCAAATTGCTGTTTTTTTGCCTATTTCAGTGTTTCGCAGAAAAGGAATAGCAAACGGAATCCAAACGGAATGAAACCTTCGGGAGAGTTATTTTTTGGAACAAACGCAATCCAGGAGACTTGGAGTGGACGTCAAGAAAGCAACGAGGCGGCCACAAGGTAGGAGGGCGCGCCCAGGGGGTAGGCGTGCCCCCCACCCTCGTGGCCCCCTCTTGGCTCCACCGACCTACTTCTTTCTCCTATATATACTCATATACCTCGAAAACATCCCAGAGCACCACGAAATCCTATTTCCACCGCCCCAACCTTCTGTACCCGTGAGATCCCATCTTGGGGCCTTTTCCGGTGCTCCGCCGGAGGGGGAATCAATCACGGAGGGCTTCTACATCAACACCATAGCCTCTCCGTTGATGTGTGAGTAGTTTACCATAGACCTTCGGGTCCATTGTTGTTAGCTAGATGGCTTCTTCTCTCTCTTTGGATCTCAATACAAAGTTCTCCTTGATTCTCTTGGAGATCTATTCGATGTAATTCTTTTTGCAGTGTGTTTGTCAAGATCCGATGAATTGTGTGTTTATGGTCAAGATTATCTATGAACAATGTTTGATTCTTATCTGAATTCTTTTATGCATGATTTAATATCTTTGCAAGTCTCTTTGAATAATCAGTTTGGCTTGGCCTACTAGATTGATCTTTCTTGCAATGGGAGAAGTTCTTAGCTTTGGGTTCAATCTTGCAGTGTCCTTTCCCAGTGACAGCAGGGGCAGCAAGGCATGTATTGTATTGTTGCCATCGCGGATAAAAAGATGGGGTTTATATCATATTGCTTGAGTTTATCCCCCTACATCATGTCATCTTTCCTAATGCGTTACTCTTTTCTTATGAACTTAATACTCTAGATGCATGCTGGATAGCGGTCGATGTGTGGAGTAATAGTAGTAGATGCAAAATCGTTTTGGTCTACTTGTCGCGGACGTGATTCCTATATACATGATCATGCCTAGATAATCTCATAACTATGCGCTTTTCTATCAATTGCTCGACAGTAATTTGTTCACCCACCATAGAATTTGCTATCTTGAGAGAAGTCACTAGTGAAACCTATGGCCCCCGGGTCTATCTTCGATCATACTATTTTCCTATCTACTTGCTATTTTTGCCGCCTTTTATTTTTGCTATCTTTACTTTACAATCTATACAACAAAAATACCAAAAATATTTATCTTATTATCTTTATCAGATCTCACTTTTGCAAGTGGCCGTGAAGGGATTGACAACCCCTTTATCGCATTGGTTGCAAGGTTCTTATTTGTTTGTGCAGGTACGAGGGACTTGTGTGTAGTCTCCTACTGGATTGATACCTTGGTTCTCAAAAATTAAGGGAAATACTTACGCTACTTAGCTGCATCACCCTTTCCTCTTCAAGGGAAAACCAACGCATGCCCAAGAGGTAGCAAGAAGGATTTGTGGCGCCGTTGCCGGGGAGATCTACGCATAAGTCAAGACATACCAAGTACCCATCACAAACACTTATCCCTCGCATTACATTATTTGCTATTTGCCTCTTGTTTTCCTCTCCCCCACTTCACCTTTGCCATTTTATTCGCCCTCTTTTTCGTTCGCCTCTTTTTCTTGCTTCTTGTGTGCTTGTGTGTTGGATTGTTTGTCACGATGGCTCAAGACAATACTAAATTATGTGATTTTTCCAATACCAACAATGATTTTCTTAGCACTCCAATTGCTCCTATTACCGATGCTGAATCTTGTGAAATTAATGCCGCTTTGCTGAATCTTGTCATGAAAGACCAATTCTCTGGCCTTCCTAGTGAAGATGCCGCTACACATCTAAACAACTTTTTTTATTTGTGTGATATGCAAAAGAATAAATATGTGGATAATGATATTGTTAAATTGAAGCTATTTACGTTTTCTCTTAGAGGTCGTGCTAAAACTTGGTTTTCGTCTTTGCCTAAAAATAGTATTGATTCATGGAATAAGTGCAAAGATGCTTTTATCTCTAAGTATTTTCCTCCCGCTAAAATCATCTCTCTTACAAATGATATTATGAATTTTAAGCAACTTGATCATGATCATGTTGCACAAGCTTGGGAGAGGATGAAATTAATGATACGTAATTGCCCTACTCATGGATTAAATTTATGGATGATCATTCAAAAAATTTATGCTGGATTGAATTTTGCCTCTAGAAATCTTTTAGATTCGGCCGCGGTAGGTACTTTTATGGAAATCACTTTAGGAGAAGCTACTAAACTCCTAGATAATATTATGGTTAATTATTCTCAATGGCACACCAAAAGACCCACTAGTAAAAAGGTTCATGAAATAGAAGAGATTAATGTTTTAAGTGGAAAGATGGATGAACTTATGAAATTGTTTGCTAATAAGAGTGTTTCTTCTAATCCTAATGATATGCCATTTTCTACTTTGATTGAGAATAATAATGAATCTATGGATGTGAATTTTGTTGGTAGGAACAATTTTGGTAACAACGTGTATAGAGGAAACTTCAATCCTAGCCCGTTTCCTAGTAATTCCTCTAATTATTATGGTAATTCCTACAACAAATCTTATGGAAATTTTAATAAGATGCCCTCTGATTTTTGAGACTAGTGTTAAAGAATTTATGATTTCGCAAAAGAATTTCAATGCTTTGCTTGAAGAAAAATTGTCTGAGATTGATGAGTTGGCTAGGAACGTGGATAGAATTTCTCTTGATGTTGATTCTTTGAAACTTAGATCTATTCCACCTAAGCATGATATCAATGAGTCTATAAAATCTATGAGAATTTCCATTGACGAGTGCAAAGAAAGAACCGCTAGGATGCGTTCTAAAAAAGATTGCTTTATGAAAGTGTGTTCTTCTAGTTTTCACGATAATAGAGATGAAGATCTAAAAGTGATCGATGTGTCTCCTATTAAATCTTTGTTTTGAAATATGAATCTTCATAATGATGGGACCGGAGATGTGTCAACTTTAGTTAAAAGGCGTCCATATGATTCGTAGTTTTTAGATCTTGATGCAAAAATTGGTAAAAGTCGGGTTGAAGAGGTCAAAACTTTACATAGCAATGAACCCACCATTTTGGATTTCAAGGAATTTAATTTGATAATTGTTCTTTGATAGATTGTATTTCCTTGTTGCAATCCGTGCTAAATTCTCCTCATACTTATGATCAAAATAAAGCTTTTACCAAATATATCGTTGATGTCTTAATGCAATCCTATGAAGAAAAGCTTGAATTAGAAGTTTCTATCCCTAGAAAACTTTATGATGAGTGGGAACCTACTGTTAAAATTAAAATTAGATATCATGAATGTTATGCTTTATGTGCTTTGGGTGCTAGTGTTTCCACGATTCCAAAAACTTTGTGTGATGTGTTAGGTTTCCGTGAATTTGATGATTGTTCTTTAAATTTGCATCTTGCGGATTCCACCATTAAGAAACATATGGGAAGGATTAATGATGTTATTATTGTTGCAAATAGGAATTATGTTCCCGTAGATTTCATGGTTCTTGATACAGATTGCAATCCTACTTCTCCTATTATTCTTGGTAGACCTTTCCTTAGAACGATTGGTGCAATTATTTATATGAAAGAAGGAAATATTATATTTCACTTTCCATTAAGGAAGGTCATGGAATAATTCCCTAGAAAGAAAATTAAATTACCTTATGAATCTATTATGAGAGCCACTTATGGATTGCATACCAAAGACGATAATACCTAGATCTATTCTTGTTTTTATGCCTAGCTAGGGGCGTTAAACGATAGCGCTTGTTGCGAGGCAACCCAATTTTATTTTTGCTTCTTGATTTTTGTTCCTGTTTAGTAATAAATAATTCATCTAACTTCTATTTATATGTGGTTTTATGTTTTTAATTAGTGTTTGTGCCAAGTAGAACCTTTGGGAAGACTTGGGGGAAGTCTTTGTGATCTTGCTATAAAAAAACAGAAACTTTAGCGCTCACGAGATTAGCTGCCATTTTTTACTGGAGAGTGCGATTAGGTTGATTCTTTTTGTAGATGGTTAATAGAAAAATTACTCACGTACACCAATGTATTTAAGAATTTTTGGGGTTACAGAAGTATTCGAAACCTACAGATTACTACAGACTGTTTTGTTTTTGACAGATTCAGTTTTTCGTGTGTTGTTTGCTTATTTTGATGAATCTATGGCTAGTATCGGGGGGTATGAACCATAGAGAAGTTGGAATACAGTAGGTTTAACACCAATATAAATAAAGAATGAGTTCATTACAGTACTGTGATAGCCTGACTTAAGAGGGATGATAGACTACTCATATCAATAAGGAATTCCTTCTTTTTCGGAAGCCCATTCGGACAGAACTCCAAAGTTAAGCGTGCTTGTCTTGGAGTAATTTCAGGATGGGTGACCGACCAGGAAGTTTCTCCCGGGTGCGCACGAGTGAGGACAAAGTGCGCAGAAAAGACTAGTATTGATCTGTGGGGCCAGTCTAGATCCCGCCAGGAGTAACGAGCACCGACGGGTTTGTCCGGGGCGTTACAAGTTGGTATCAGAGCCAACCCTCACGGTTACACGGATGTTTGCGGACAGGTGCACGGTCATGTTGTTCATGATGTTTGTGACCCGTTGTGGCACTCGGCATGGCACATGTACCAGACTGGATGCACAAACGTATGTGCCAAGAGGGAACGTTCCTGTGGCTCGACGATGATGTCGGTTCCTCTGAGTAGGGGTGTATGTGATAGCCTGGCTTAAGAGGGATGATAAACTACTCATATCAATAAGGAATTCCTTATTTTCCAGAAGCCCATTCGGACAGAACTCCAAAGTTAAGCGTGCTTAGCTTGGAGTAATTTCAGGATGGGTGACCGACCGGGAAGTTGCTCCCGGGTGCGCACGAGTGAGGACAAAGTGCGCAGAAAATACTAGTATTGATCTGTGGGGCCAGTATAGATCCCACCATGAGTAACGACCACCGGCGGGTGTGTCCAGGGCGTTACAAGTAGATTGAAGTGGTGGTTTGTTTTCTTATACTAACGGAGCTCATGAGATTTTCTGTTGAGTTTTGTTTGTGAAGTTTTCAAGTTTTGGGTAAAGATTTGATGGATTTTGGAATAAGGAGTGGCAAGAGCCTAAGCTTGGGGATGCCCATGGCACCCCAAGGTAAAATTCAAGGTCAAAACCAAAAGCCTAATCTTGGGGATGCCCCGAAAGGCATCCCCTCTTTCGTCTTCGTCCATCGGTAACTTTACTTGAGTCTATATATTTATTGACCACATGATATGTGTTTTGCTTGGAGCGTCTTGTATGATTTGAGTATTTGCTTATTATTTTACCACAATCATCCTTGATGTACATACCTTTTAGAGAGACACACATGAGTCGGAATTTATTAGAATACTCTATGTGCTTCACTTATATCTTTTGAGCTAGATAATTTTGCTCTAGTGCTTCACGTATATCTTTTTAGAGCACGGTGGTTGTTCTATTTTATAGAAATTATTGATCTCTCATGCTTCACTTATATTATTTTGAGAGTCTTATAGAACAGCATGGTAATTTGCTTTGGCTATAAAACTAGTCCTAAAGTGATGAACATCCAAGTTGGGTATAATAAAAACTATCATATAAAGTGCATCAAATGCTTTGAGAAGTTTGATACTTTATGATTGTTTTGAGATATGAAGATGGTGATATTAGAGTCATGCTAGTTGAGTAGTTGTGAATTTGAGAAATACTTGTTCTAAAGTTTGTGATTCCCGTAGCATGCATGTATGGTAAACCGTTATGTGATGAAGTCGGAGCATAATTTATTTATTGATTGTCTTCCTTATGAGTGGCAGTCGGGGACGAGCGATGGTCTTTTCCTACCAATCTATCCCCCTAGGAGCATGCGCGTAGTACTTCATTTTGATAACTAATAGATTTTTGCAATAAGTATGTGAGTTCTTTATGACTAATGTTGAGTCCATGGGTTATATGCACTCTCACCCTTCCACCATTGCTAGCCTCTCTAATACCACGCACCTTTCGCCGGTATCATACACCCACCATATAACTTCCTCAAAACAACCACCATACCTACCTATTATGGCATTTCCATAGCCATTCCGAGATATATTGCCATGCAACTTACCACCGTTCTATTTGTTATGACACGTTACATCATTATCATATTGCTTTGCATGATCATGTAGTTGGCATCATATTTTTGGGAAAGCCACCTTTATAACTCTTTCATACATGTCACTCTTGATTCATTTCACATCCCGGTACACCGCCGGAGGCATTCATATAGAGTCATATTTTGTTCTAAGTATCGAGTTGTAATTCTTGAGTTGTAAGTAAATAAAAGTGTGATGGTCATCATTATTAGAGCATTGTCCCATGTGAGGAAAGAATGATGGAGACTATGATTCCCCCACAAATCGGGATAAGACTACAGACGAAAAAAGAGAAGAAAAGAGGCCATAAAAAAGAGAAGGCCCAACAAAACAAAAAATGAAAAATGAGAGAAAAAGAGAGAAGGGGCAATGCTACTATCATTTTACAACACTTGTGCTTCAAAGTAGCACCATGATCTTCATGATAGAGAGTCTCCTATGTTGTCACTTTCATATACTAGTGGGAATCTTTCATTATAGAACTTGGCTTGTATATTCCAATGATGGGCTTCCTCAAAATGCCCTAGGTCTTCGTGAGCAAGCGAGTTGGATGCACACCCACTTAGTTTATTTTTGAGCTTTCATACACTTATAGCTCTAGTACATCCGTTGCATGGAAATCCCTACTCACTCACATTGATATCTATTGAAGGGCATCTCCATAGCACGTTGATACGCCTAGTTAATGTGAGACTATCTTCTCCTTTTTTGTCTTCTCCACAACCACCATTCTATTCCACATATAGTGCTGTGTCCATGGCTCACGCTCATCTATTGCGTGAAGATTGAAAATTTTTGAGAACATCAAAAGTATGAAACAATTGCTTGGCTTATCATCGGGTTTGTGCACGATTAAATATGGTGGGATGAAGATAGAGCATAGCCGGACTATATGATTTTGTAGGGATAACTTTCTTTGGCCATGTTATTTTGAGAAGACATGATTGCTTTTTTAGTATGCTTGAAGTATTATTATTTTTATGTCAATATTAAACTTTTGTCTTGAATGTTTCAGATTTGAACATTCATGCCACAGTAAAGAAAATTACATTGAGAATTATGCTAGGTAGCATTCCACATCAAAAATTCTGTTTTTATCATTTACCTACTCGAGGACGAGCAGGAATTAAGCTTGGGGATGTTTGATACGTCTCCAACGTATCTATAATTTTTGATTGTTCCATGCTATCATATTATCTGTTTTGTATGTTTAATGGGCTTTGTTATGCACTTTTATATTATTTTTGGGACTAACCTACTAACCAAAGGCCCAGTGCAAATTGTTGTTTTTTTGCCTATTTCAGTGTTCCGCAGAAAAGGAATACCAAATGGAATGAAACCTTTGAGAGAGTTATTTTTGGAACAAACGCAATCCAGGAGACTTGGAGTGGACGTCAAGGAAGCAACAAGGCGGCCACGAGGTAGGAGGGCGGGCCCAGGGGGGTAGGCGCGCCCCACCCTCGTGGGCCCCTCGTGGCTCCACCGACCTACTTCTTTCGCCTATATATACTCATATACCCCGAAAACATCCAACACCACCACGAAACTCTATTTCCATCACTGCAACCTTCTGTACCCATGAGATCCCATCTTGGGGCCTTTTTCGGTGCTCCGCGGGAGGGGGAATCGATCATGGAGTGCTTCTACATCGACACCATAGCCTCTCCGATGATGTGTGAGTAGTTTACCACAGACCTTCAGGTCCTTAGTTATTAGCTAGATAGCTTCTTCTCTCTCTTTGGATCTCAATACAAAGTTCTCCTCGATTCTCTTGGAGATCTATTTGATGTAATTCTTTTTGCGGTGTGTTTGTCGAGATCCGATGAATTGTGGGTTTATGATCAAGATTATCTATGAACAATATTTGATTCTTCTCTGAATTATTTTATGCATGATTTAATATCTTTGCAAGTTTCTTCGAATTGTCAGTTTGATTTGGCCTACTAGATTGATCTTTCTTGCAATGGGAGAAGTGCTTAGCTTTGGGTTCAATCTTGTGGTGTCCTTTCAAGTGACAGCAGGGACAGCAAGGCACGTGTTGTATTGTTGCCATCGAGGATAAAATATGGGGTTTATATCATATTGCTTGAGTTTATCCCTCAACATCATGTCATCTTGCCTAATGTGTTACTCTGTTCTTATGAACTTAATACTCTAGATGCATGTTGGATAGTGGTCGATGTGTGGAGTAATAGTAGTAGATGCAGAATCATTTCGGTCTACTTGTCGCGGATGTGATGCCTATATACATGATCATGCCTAGATATTCTCATAACTATGCGCTTTTCTATCAATTGCTCGATAGTAATTTGTTCACCCACCATAGAATTTGCTATCTTGAGAGAAGCCACTAGTGAAATCTATGGCCCCGGGTCTATCTTCCATCATACTATTTTCCTATCTACTTGCTATTTCTGCCGCCTTTTATTTTTGCAATCTTTATTTTCCAATCTATACAACAAAAATACCAATAATATTTATCTTATTATCTTTATCAGAACTCACTTTTGCAACTGGCCATGAAGGGATTGACAACCCCTTTATCGCGTTTTTTGCAAGGTTCTTATTTGTTTGTGCAGGTACGAGGGACTTGCGTGTAGTCTCCTACTGGATTGATATCTTGGTTCTCAAAAACTGAGGCAAGTACTTACGCTACTTTGCTGCATCACCCTTTCCTCTTCAAGGTAAAACCAACGCATGCTCAAGAGGTAGCAATTAACACCTATACCCCTTGCACGACCAGGGGGCTATTTTGTGTCTAGAGCAATGGACAGAATGTCACATGGCCCTGAGTTCCTGTAGAACCTTCTAGGGATCTTGGAAGCATCTAACATCATTTCATACAGTTTGGCGTCAATGCGTTTTCAAAGTAATAAGTTCCGTCATCACGCCTCTTTGCACCTGCCCACAAGTAGTCTCTGGAGCATTCGACCCTGATTTCACTAAAGGACGGATTCCCACCCGCCGCTACTGCTTCTTTGTCCTCCTGTTCCCATATCAGTTTCATGTCGTAGTATCCTGCCACACCCATACGATGGGGGTGTATGTTCTTCTTCTGAAGGTCCAATTGCTTGAAACTCTTCTCAACAAACTCTTTAGTTGCCCTGACCCTCTTGAATTCTGCCCATTCTGCCTTTGTAATTTGGGGGTATGCGGGGATTGGGTCCTTGCCTTCACTCAAGTACTTCTTGTACAGCACGTGCTTCCAGTTTCTCCAAGCATCCCTAGCCTTCTTCAGTGTAGCGTGTTCCAGATGCATTCTCCACTGCTCTAGAACGTTGAAGTGATCTCCCAGACTATCCTTCGCCTTGTTTCTGTGTCAGCCTTTCGAAACCCTGGCAGATTAGTGTTGAGCCTTGCCCTGCCAACAAATCCACACACACTCTTGAACCTCATGTGTGCTTTATCTGGTTTAGTTGGATCCTAGGACTTTAAATCAATCTCGGTTACTTCATATAAACTTTTAGGCTGGTGTGTGGGCTTCCTTGGAGCGTTCCTCCGTGTCTTGGCTGGAAGGGTAATTGCTGCAGCTCTATCCCGTTCAAGACTACTTGATCCCTCACAATCTGCTGAATACCTAGGGTTGTCCGAATCAGATGAAGATACATGGCCTGAATGAGTGTTGTCGCTGCTACTAGGAATCTACAGAGAACACATGCGAAACTCAGGAAAGGAGGATAAGCATAAAACTAACAACTTGGTATCAAGCTTTCTAAACATACCATGCAATAATTTAGAAAATGTACGGCTAATTTGTTAAGTTTGTGTGACTCGGGCGCCCGCGATCTATAAATAGGCAGTAACTTATTGGAACAAATACAACTTATATGTAGCAAGGAAGGTAGATAATGAACATATATACGCTCTCTGTTATTTTATAGCCAATTTGGGAACATACGGAACGAAATTGGAAGAGGGATTGCGAGGAAATATGCCTCACCGCGATGGAGAGCAGTAACTAACATGCTTCTTAATGCAAACCCGGCCAAACCACAGGAGAGGCGAGGGTTACTGCATCGATATGCTTGAGGGTGGCTGGCAAGCAAACGAAGATGGTGAGGCGCGGGCCGCCGCATGTTGGGAACGGTAGTGGAGGCAGGCTTGACCCCGAAGAGCGTGCACACGGCCAGGGTGAGCACAGCGGCGCCGGAGAGGGTTCTGTTGTGGATCTGGGGGAGGGGGGAGCTGGCGAAGGAGATTGGGTGGACTAGTTGAGTGAAACATGGGCGGACGGTGGGGGGTGTTGGGGACTCCGGGTGTTGGCGGCCTAGGTGAAAAGGGTGAAAATATCCCCGGTCGACGTGCGCGCGGAAAGGCCTATGCAAACGGTTGCCTCTAAGCGCTCATGTGCACAAACAGAATAATTTCGTTTGAAATGAAGACGTACTAATTTTGAAATGAAGACGTGAGTTCATCATTTTGCCTCCAAATTTTTCCAACGTAAACCTATCACAATTTTACCACAGGTTTGATTTGCTGGCACATTTCAGGTCTCGTGTGCTATATGTAACACATTTTTTGGCATTTACCGTGCATGTTGGAATATAAATCAATTCCTAGCCGGACTGCATTTCTTGTCGAAAGGGATGAGGATTGCCATTCGATCTGGGAGCATCCAACGGTGCAGACGTACGATCTATGGGGTTTGGGTTCTGGCCTATCAGAATGCACGACTCAGATCGCGCGCGCAGCAAGGGGGGCATCGGCCACGATTTGGTAGGCACACGGCTTTCGTGTGTGAACCGTGTGCTATTTGAAAACGTTTTTTTGGGAGGGGCTATTAGAAAACATTTACATGTGTTGTCTAAAGGGATGAGGATCGTCGTTCGATCAAGGAGTATCCAACAGTGCAGACGTACGATCCGTGGGGTTTGGGTTCTGGCCAATTAGAATGCATGACTTAGATCGCCCGCGTGGCAGAGGGGTGGAGGTGCATCGGCCACGGTTTAATGCACACACGGCTTTCGTGAGTGAACCGTGTGCTCTTTGAAAACATTTACATTACCTAACATCATATTTTTGTTCGAATGAAAACATGAGTTCATCGTTTCGCCTCCAATTTTTTTCCACGGTAAGAATTCACGAGTATAGTGGAGAGTGTCATATACTAGTATCATGAATATACAGTATATATGATACTTGTGTATGATACTACCTTTAATTAATTATAGCGCGTAGTATAATACATAGAGTATAGTATCATATATACATCATATTCATTGCCATGCATGACACAAATTAGCATCACATTTAACATGATACGATATCTACCTATATGTTACTCTAACCCTATTTATATATATATTTAATTCTTTGCCACATCAGCATACTTGCTATTTCCGAGTGCATGACATCGTCGGCTATGATACCACCACTATGGCCTGCCTTATAAAGTGGGGAGTATCATATATATATAGTATCATGCATATGATACTAGTGTATATACTACGTATGTACCTTCATAGCGCATATATAGTATCATAGAATAGTATATATCATAGATGACCGTATTTATGGCCATGCATGACACAAAGTAGTATAGCATTTATTATTATTATTATTATTATTATTATTATTATTATTATTATTATTATTATTATATATATATATATGTTACGGTATCTACCTATGTTACTGCTTCTTTGCCACATCATCATATTTTCTATTCCCAAGTGCATGATACCAGCTATGATACCCCCACTATGGCCACCCTAATAAGGTTGGTCGTAATATGGGAGTATCAAGTGGTATGATGCATGACAACTAGACTTTTTGGATGATGTGGCACACAATTAAATGAGGAAAGATAGGGTGTGGTATCATATCATAATCCCGTATCATATTAAATGTTGTACTACTCTATGTCATGCATGACAATTAATAAGGCAACCTAAGATACTAAATTATGATACTATGCATGTGTGCATTACGGAGGTATTGCCGATCATATACTAGTATCATGAATATATACTCCCTCCTTTCCGGTTCATAGGCTTATCTCAAAATTTTAGTTTTTCCATTTTATAAGGCTCAATTTGGTTGATCCCTATCACATGTCCAGATACCAAGGTGCATTAAATCATTGCATGCAAGTATTAAGAGAAATTTGACCAATGCATGTACTTTTATGCATGCATGTATTGCAATTAATACATTGGAAAACATAATTTTTTGAGGAAAACAAAAGCATTAATTGGGTGTTTTGCAAACTACAAAAAAGTATTCCACCACTCACCATCTACCTTGGTTGGTGAGATTTTTGAATTGAGCCCTATATGGCTGGTTGTAATGGGGATTATCATATACTAGTATCATGCATATGATAGTGTATGATACTAGCTACTTCTGTAATGCATAGTATCATAAGTTAGTATCTTAGGTTGCCTTATTAATTGTCATGCATCACACAAAGTAGTAGTACAACATTTAATATGACACGGTATCATGATATGATACCACATCCTCTCTTTCCTCATTTAATTGTGTGCCACATCATCCAGAAAGTCTAGTTGGCATGCATCATACCACTTATGATACTACCATTACAACCAGCCTAAACCGAAAAGGAGGGAGTATGAGACTAGCCACAATGGAGAGTAACATACACTAGTAACATACACATATCCCTATACTATGTTACTACCTTCATAGTGGGTAGTAACATAAGTGTAGTGTCATGCAAAGCTTCATTTATTAGGTTATAGACTCATATTGCATTGGGACATGTGATGTTACAGTAACAAGCTAAGTTACTGAAACTATCTCTCTCCTCATTAACTTATTGCCACATAAGCAAGTTTGCTGAGTTACAGTCGATGTTACTACTAAAGTTACTCCCACTGTGGCTAGTATGATACTAGCTAGTCATCTATGATATACTAGCTACCTCACTAAGAGCATGGTTAATAATTCAGCCAAGGGTCGGCTATAAAATGTTGCCATGTCATATACAACAAATCTCTTAGCAGGCATGTACAATAATAAGTTTTAAATACGTACTAGTTTATCAATAGTTGGCCCACCTTACATCCTCGCAAAGTGTCCTGGGTCTCGTGTTGCAGCTGGCTCTACTAACCAAGAGCCCGCTTCTCTTCTCTTTCCTCCAACTAATAAGCACATATATATTATTCTATTCCTTATAGCCTGCTTAAACTACCCACAGTGGGAGTAACATAGGTAGTAACATCACACGTATCTAGATAAAATAGATGATGTGGCAAGTAATAAATGAAGAAAGAGAGGAAAATGGTAACATAGCTAGTTACTAGTAGTATGAGTAACATCACACAACTCAAGGCAAGATGAGTCTATAGCCTAATAAATAATTTGTTGCATGTTACTACACATATGTTACTCCCCACTATAGAGGTAGTAACATATACTAGTAACATTCTGTGTTACTACCCATTGTGGCTAGTCTTATGTCACTCTATTGTGTACTTGCTCTAATGCATAGTATCATAGAGTAGCTAGTATCATATGTAGTACTTTATTTATATTCTCATGCATGACACATAGTAGCATAGCATTTATTATGATATGGTTTCATGATATGATACTTAACCCTCTCTTTCTTCATTTAATTAATTCTATGACAGCTCATCAAAATTGCCTAGTTGACATGCATGATACTAGCTATGATACCCCCTTTACTATCAGCCTAGCAAAGAAGGTGTACAGATCATTTGTGTGTCGCTTTGTGAGTTTTCATCCGTTTGTTTGACAAGCGGGGAGAAGTTTCAAACATTTCGGCCGTGAGGTGCGGCCACTGGCATAGGCCTAGTTGGTATTTTAATTATAGGAAATTCACATGGAGTTCGGACATCATCAAAATCGATGTGTGCCCGTGGCGTGCTCTCATGACCCTGTGGAAAAAAATTGGTAAAGTTTGGCACAAGTTTTGATGACCGCTCCTTCCAAACCGGAGCATCTCACATGAAGGATCATGGTTTTCCAAAAGGAGACGTGTCAATTCAAACTCCTGTGGCCGGTGACTTCATCGTTTGGCCTCATAAAAATTTCCACGGTACACAATCACCATTATACCACGGGTTTGATTTTCTGGCCCATTTCAGGTATCGTTAGCTATATTTAAGACATTTTTTGAGATTAACATGCATTTTGTGCATAAAAATAAAATTACAACCGGAACTGCATGTGCTGTCGAAAGGGATGAGGATCGCCGTTAGATCTGGGAGCATCCAACGGTGCAGACGTACGATCCGTGGGGTTTGGTTTCTGGACAATCAGAAAGCATGACTCACATCATGGGCGGGGTGGCGGGGTCTGGTCGGCACACGACTTTCATCAACGAATTGTGTGCTATTCGCAAACAAGATTGCATATTTTTGTTCAACATACTGTAGTGAGATCAATTGAGTGTGCTACCTCTATGATATAATAATAATAATAATAACAAAAAACAATTCATATTCATTGCCTGAGGTGACAGCATATCAAGGTCAACATATTAACGGTTCTTACATCAACAGAAAACTGGGCATAACTCACAAATTCAGTACACGCGATTGTTCTAAATTGAATGAATTAAGTTGCAGGGTAGGCATAAAGACTAGTCTTATGGCTTAATTCCCATGTACATGGGGGAACTGGGATCATTAAGTTGACCCCGAATGAACTTGGGGTTTTTGATGATTTTTACGCTTCTTCATTACACGGGTGCGTGATCCCTTGGCTGGCAACTCATCAAATTCATTGTACTCGTCCTCATCGGCAACATCGTCAACACCCAGTACCCTTCTCTTCCCATGCATCGCTAAATGGCCATTCTTATGCAAGGGGTCTTCCAGAAAGAAAATCTGGGTAGCATCGCTCGCAAGAATGAATGGGTCCGCGTGATATGCCATCTTTGTCCTGTTAACACAAGTCTTCCTGTACTCACCAATCCTTACTTGACTATCACACCCACGATGCGGCTATATCCCCCACGTGTCGGAGCACGACTTAGAGGCATAACCGCATTGTAGGCATGTCGCAAGAGGGGTAATATTTACACATCCCATGTACTGAATAAGAAAGGGATAAAGAGTTGGCTTACAATCGCCACTTCACACAATACATGAATATAGCATTGCATCATCCAGATACAATCAAGGTCCGACTACTGAACCAAAATAAAGACAACCCCAAATGCATAAGATCCCCGATCGCCCCGACTGGGCTCCACTACTGATCAACTGGAAATGAAACAACACAACGAACACGATCTTCATCGAGCTCCTCCTTGAGCTCGGTTGCTTCACCTGCACTGGTATCATCGGCACCTGCAACTGGTTTTGGAAGTAATCTGTGAGTCACGGGGACTCAGCAATCTCACACCCTCGTGATCAAGACTATTTAAGCTTATGGGTAGGAAAAGGTAGTGAGGTGGAGTTGCAGGAAGCCCGAGCATATATGGTGGCTAACTTATGCAAATGAGAGCGAGAAGAGAAGCAAAGCACGGTCGTGAACTAGAAATGATCAAGAAGTGATCCTGAAACTACTTACGTCAAACAAAACACAAGAACTGTTCACTTCCCGGACTCCGCCGGAAAGAGACCATCACGGCTACACATGCAGTTGATGCATTTTACTTAAGTTAAGTGTCAGGCTTTCTACAACCAGATATTAACAAATTCCCATCTGCCCATAACCACGGGCACGGCTTTCGAAAGTTCAAAACCCTGCAGGGGTGTCCCAACTTAGCCCATCACAACTCTCACGGTCAACGAAGGATATTCCTTCTCCCAGGATGACCCGATCAGACTCGGAATCCAAGTTACAAGACATTTCGACAATGGTAAAACAATACCAGCAAAGCCACCCGGATGTGCCGACAAATCCCGATAGGAGCTGCACATATCTCGTTCTCAGGGCACACTGGATTGTCCATACTTCCGGTAGGCCAACCCAGAGTTGCCCCTGGTGGCCACCGGCGGCTGACAGGTTGGACCAACACTCAGAGGAGCACTGGCCCGGGGGGGGGGTTAAAATAAAGATGACCCTCGGGCTACGGAAACCCAAGGGAAAAAAGGCTAGGTGGCAAATGGTAAAACCAAGGTTGGGCCTTGTTGGAGGAGTTTTATTCAAGGCGAACTGTCAAGGGGTTCCCATTATAACCCAACCGCGTAAGGAATGTAAAATCAAGGAACATAACAACGGTATGACGGAAACTAGGGTGGCAAGAGTGGAACAAAACACCAGGCATAAGGCCGAGCCTTCCACCCTTTACCAAGTATATAGATGCACTAAACAAATAAGATATATTGTGATATCCCAACAAATATCCATGTTCCAACATGGAACAAACTCCATCTTCACCTGCAACTAACAACGCTATAAGAGGGGCTGAGCAAAGCGGTAACATAGCCAAACAACGGTTTGCTAGGAAAGGTGGGTTAGAGGTTTGACATGGCAATTTGGGAGGCATGATATAGCAAGTGGTAGGTATCGTGGCATAGGCATAGCAATAGAGCGAGCAACTAGCAAGCAAAGATAGAAGTGATTTCGAGGGTATGATCATCTTGCCTGAGATCCCGCAAGGAAGAAGAACGAGTCCATGAAGAAGACAAACAGACGTAGTCGAACGGATCCTCACACACGCGACGTTATCGGAACTAACCCGAAGAAGCAACATCGGAAAGAAGCAAACAACATAATAAACAACCATCACATAGACATGGCATGATGCACAATCAAGTATGATGCATGTCTGGTTTAATGAACATGGCATGGCAAAGTGCAACAAACAATCTGACAAATTAAGTTGAGCTCAATATGCAACTCCGTTGCATATTGACGAAACACCACTTCAATTATTTAGTTCCTCTCGTTTATGTACCCAACAATATTAAATGTTGATTAACATGGCAAGAGGTGAAGCATAACAAAGCTATAGTATCTAAACAATTAATTGGGGCCGGATATAACAAGCAACAAATCCGGTAATCCCCATATGCATTAGCAGTTTAATGCAACAACAATTTTAACCATTTAAATGTTATTAACATGATGCGGATGCCATGTGCAAGTTTAATGCAATTTTTATTAAAAGTTGACAGGAGCGTGATGAGAGCATTTGTGTCACCGTGGTAGAAAGAAAGGGGTGCCACGGTGATGAAATGAAAATGATGCCGCGGCAACATTCCGATGATCCGGCAGCTCACGGGGATACCGGTGCAAAAGGAAGTGGGTGAGAGTGTGCCATGCAAGAAGATGGGGTGCTTGTCGTATCATCGGGCGTATTCGTACATGTTCGGAGGGGAACTTGGCCTATCCATGTACTTGGCGTTCCGGTGCGGTACTTGGTGAATCCAACACGGGTGTCGGTGGTGGAACTTGGCGCCGTATTGGGAAGTAGTTGTACTCGCGGTCTTCGGCGACGGTAGGCGTACACGGTTCGTAGACGTTCGGGTCTTCCGAGGAGGTACTTGACGCATGCATTACACGGGTCTTCAACGATGGTAGTGGTACACAAGTTGCCGGGGTACTTGTCGGTATGGTCTTGGCGGATCCACACGATGGTAGTGGTACTCGCGAAGAGGTACTCGGCGGTCATCGTGTAGACGTTCACGGGGTCTTGGCGAGTTGACGGTAGTGGTTCACATTTTGTAGCCATTCGAGTCATCGGTGGAGGAACTTGACGCATCGTTGAACTTGGCGTCCGAGGAATCCCGCGTAGTGGTACGTATTTCTTAGACGTTCGGGGTCGTCGATAGAGGTACTTGGCGCTTGCGGTGTGTTGCTTGGGGCAACCAGTTGTACTTGTCAGGTTCCACACGGAGAGGCATCGATGGATCTCCGACTCGTTTGGCGGTGGACGAACTTGGCAAAACCACGAAGGTGGCCTTGGGCTTCCCTGGTTGCCGCGTCTTGGCAGTGACAAGAGGAGCGACGAGGCCAGCAGGGTAGCAACCGAAGATGGCCGGGTCGGGCGTCGGGGTTGAAGACCGGAGGTGGTTGCGGCCAGAGCAGCGGCGACCTTAGAGGCGGAGGAGGGCCGGCAAAGGTAGCAAGGCGGCGACGCGCGGTGAAGGGCTCGAGTCCGTAGCGTAAAAGAGAAGCAGGGAAAACAACGGGGCCGCAACGCCATGGGACGGAGGTGGAGGAGGACCGCATGGTGATGGGGCGGCAGCCGGCAGCGGCACCTGTGGCCGGCAGACTTGGAGCTCCAGGCGAGGTGGAGAACTGGTGGTGGCCCTCGTGGTCGCCGGTGTCCGCCAGAGCCGCGGTGGCGGCATGAGAGCACTCTGGGTGACACGAGGTAGGAGAGGAGGGCGACGTGGATCGCGCAGGGGGGTCGGCGAGATGGCCGCGCCTGCGTGCGGAGACTGACGAGACAAGGAGAGGGATCGAGGGGGAGTAGCTGCGTCTGGTCTCTGGCGGCGTGAGGGGAGAGGATGAGGGAGAGATGGGATCGAGGGAATCGGGGCGAAGGGTGCAGTGCGAGGGAGATGGGGATCGTGGTGATGGTGCTGGAGGAAGGATCGAACAGGGGAGAGGAGATGGGCTCTCTCCCTCTGCTAGGGTTTAGAAAGGATTAGGCACTGATGGGCCTAGGACCAGATGGTTGGGAGGCCTAGCTGGGCTGGCTTCCCTCCTCTCTCTCTCTCTCTTTCTTTAAAAAAATCCTCTCTACCATTTTCTTTCATAAAAACAACAAAGAAAGAAAAAGAGCGAAAGAAAGAGATAGAGAAAGAATTTGTGCAGTGTAGCGACCAGACCTCAAACAGTCTGATCTCTGTGCTCCGGTGTCATCCCTGGATCAGTAATGCTGACACCACACAGTACTCGGAGGATTTATAACAGAGTAGCAATCACACACTTATTACATCGAGGGTCTTCATAGAGAATTTATTACAATAAATATGGCTTAAGGCCATCTAATAACGATAACAGCGGAAGGCTTGGAAGATAAGTGAGTCCATCAACTCCAACGGCATCACTGAGTATAGAACCACGACCTAAAAACTCCTTAATCATCGTCTAAAAAGTCTGCCACATTAATGGCTTGTGGCTGCACACGGAAGTTTCTAGTATGAATAATCCCATGATCCTTTTGAGCCTGGGTGGCGGTCCATAAAAAACAGGCAATCCTGGTCTACCCAGGTGCCTAGATAGGCAATCCTGGAATAACCAGGTACCTCAATCCACCCAGATGTGTTGTTAAGTTGCCACCTTAGATAAACCATTAATTAACAAACTCACATCTGTCATGAATATCACTCATCCAATCCACGTCTACTAGCATAACATAGCATAATGGCAAACGTAGAAGTAACTCTCAAAGGATTGACAATAAAACAGGTAATAGGTAGTACCTCAACTACTTCCCATCCCACAATTTAATTAGATCCTAATCATGCAATGTGAGAGGATTGATCTAATGCAATAAAACTGGGTAGTAGAAAAGGTATGATCAAAGTGTTTCTTGCCTTGCTGATGATCCGGGAAACCTAGCGATTCAAAGTAACAAGCGGCGCACTCCGGGTATTCTATCGCAGACAAACAAACAAACAAACATGCAATAAGTACTCATCTAATGCATGGGTAAAACTCAAATAAGAGATCTAACCAGAAGGTTCAACTTAAGAACTCCGGTTGGCAAAAAGAATCAAATCGAACAAAGCAGGGAAAATCAAACAGCAAAAGAAAACAACTTCGTACTACTAATCTGGATCTAAGGCAATTTTTACAGTAGCAAAAACTTGTTTAAGTTGGTTAAACGGATAGAGGGTTTCGAGACGAATCTCCAGGCGCTTGAATCGCCTGATTCCGATAAACGAGCGAAAAGTTATACTAAAACGAAAATCGGATCAGGAATCGCGATCAGAAAAATCGCGGATTTAATTAGAGAAAAAGAAAAATGATGAACGTTCGTTAGAACGAACGAACGGACGAACGCTCGCTATTTAAATAAATCGGAAAAACCGATCTATTTTAAAAAAGCCGACGGAAAAACGGAACGGTTTTTCAAAAAAATAAAAAAAAACGGCGCGGAAATCGAGGCGGCGACGGTCCTGGGGCGGCGGGTCGGCGGCGGCGGCTTGGGGCTGGCTAGGGTTTCGTCTGGGCCTCCCCCCGGCTATATAAAGCCTAGCGGGCCGGGAGTCCGCGTCGGACACGGCCCCTAGGTCAGTTCGTTTTTTTTAATATTACGCGCAGAAGAAAAATAAAAAGAAATACTAAACGGACTCCAAAAATCCCAAAATAAATTTGCCCGGGCTTCTAAAATCAAGCCGCACAAGGTGAACATTTATTTGGGGCCTAAATGTAATTTTGAAAAACGCACATTTTTCCTAAATTCAAATAAAATAATGAAAAACTCCGAAATAAAATCTTATTTGATTATATTATTAAATCCTCAATATTTCTTTATTTTGGGAAAGTCATTTTATTCCCTCTCTCATATTTTTGTAATAGAAATAATTGATGATAAAATAAATAAAATCAAATGATCCTATTCTCAAAATTTGAGAAAACTCAAATATGAAAATGAAGAATTTCCCAACTCTCTCCGTGGGTCCTTGAGTTGCGTAGAAATTTCTAGGATCAACCAAAATTCAAAATAAAATATGATATGCATAGATGATCTAATGTATAACATTCCAAATTGAAAATTTGGGATGTTACAAACCTACCTCTCTTAAGATGAATCTCGCCCTCGAGATTCGGGTTGGCTAGAAAATAGGTGAGGGTGGTCCTTGAGAAAATCTTCCTCTCGCTCCCAGGTGGCTTCATCCTCCGTGTGGTTCCTCCACTGAACTTTGCAAAACTTGATAACCTTGCTGCGGGTAACTCGGCTGGCAAACTCGAGGATCTTAATTGGTTTCTTCTCGTAGGTCAAATCGTTATCCAACTGAATTGTTTCCGATGGCACTGTGTCTCTCAAGGGTATGTGAGCCATCTCAGCGTGACACTTCTTCAACTGGGAAACGTGGAACACATCATGAACTCCTGACAATCCTTCGGGCAATTCCAACTTGTAGGCCACTTCTCCCATACGCTCCAAAACTCGATATGGTCCTAATAATCGTGGCGCTAACTTTCCCTTAACTCCAAAACGCTTTGTTCCCCGATGTGGTGATACTCGAAGATAAGCTCTATCTCCGTCTTCATAAACTGTCTCCTTGCGTTTAGAATCTGCATAACTCTTCTGCCTGGACTGGGCTATCTTGAGCCTATCGCGAATCAATTTCACCTTCTGTTCAGACTCCTTAATTAAGTCAGGTCCAAACAACTGGCGGTTTCCAACTTCATCCCATGACAACAGTGTCCTGCACCTCCTTCTGTACAAGGCTTCGAAAGGGGCCATCTTTAAACTGGCTTGGTAACTGTTATTGTAAGAGAACTCTGCATATGGCAAATTATCATCCCAACTAGATCCGTAATCTAGCGCACAAGCTCTCAGCATATCCTCCAAAATCTGATTGACTCTCTCGGTCTGTCCATCTGTTTGTGGATGAAAAGTTGTACTAAATTCTAGCCTGGTACCAAAAATTTCATGCAACTGCTTCTAGAACTTTGAGGTAAACTGGGTTCCTCTATCTGATACGATACTCCTCGGAACTCCATGCAGACATACGATCCTAGTCATGTATATGTTTGCGAACTTAGCACTGGTGTAAGTGGTCTTTATCGGGATGAAATGAGCTACCTTCGTCAATCGATCGACTACCACCCAAATTGAGTCATAGCCTGAACGAGTCCTGGGTAATCCCGTGATAAAATCCATGCCTAACTTATCCCACTTCCATTCGGGTATTGGCAATGGTTGTAGCAATCCCGCTGGCTTCTGATGCTCTGCCTTTACTCTCTGACATACATCACAAACTGCTACATACTCTGCAATATCCTTCTTCATTCCGGTCCACCAGAAAATATCTTTCAAATCCAAATACATCTTGGTATTTCCTGGATGAATCGAATATGGTGAATCGTGTGCCTCTTGCGAAATCAACTTCCTGATCTCCGGGTCATTGGGCACATAAATACGGTCTTCAAACCATAGGGTGTCGTGCTCATCCTCACGAAATCCTTTAGCCTTTCCTTTGCTAAGTTTCTCCTTAATAGAAGCAATCTCCTTGTCAGTCTTCTGAGCTTATTTGATTCTATCCATCAAAGTTGACTGAATCTCCAATGCTGCTACATATCCTCTCGGAACTATTTCCAAACATAGTTCACGAAGATTTTCGGCTAACTCCCTTGGTATTTTTCCCGTCATTAATGTATTGACATGGCTCTTATGGCTTAATGGGTCAGCTACTACATTAGCCTTTTCGGGATGGTAATGCAATGTCATATCATAATCCTTGATGAGCTCCAACCATCTCCTTTGTCTGAGGTTTAACTCCTTCTATGTGAAAATGTATTTCAAACTCTTATGATCTGTGTACACCTCACAATGGTTTCCAATGAGGAAATGTCTCCATGTTTTCAATGCATGCACTACGGCTGCTAACTCCAAATCATGAGTAGCATAATTCAACTCATGGTGCTTCAGTTGTCTTTAGGCATATGAAACAACTCTCCCTTCCTGCATAAGCACTGCTCCAAGTCCTCAACATGAAGCGTCGCAATACACCTCATAGTCCTTGGTCTGATCTGACAAAATCAACACTGGTGATGTAACCAAGCGTTTCTTCAACTCCTAGAGACTAGCCTCACATTCCTCAGTCCATTTGAACTTGGTATCCTTCCTTAATAACTCCGTCATAGGGTTCGCAATCTTTGAGAAATTCTCAATGAATCTCCGGTAGTATCCTGCGAGTCCAAGAAAACTCCGAATCTCTCCAACTGTGGTTGGTGCTTCCCACTTGGTCACGGTATCAACTTTTGTGGGATCAACTGATATTCCTTCTCCGGATATAACGTGTCCGAGAAATCCTACTTCCTTCAGCCAAAACTCACATTTGCTGAACTTGGCATACAACTGATGTTCTCTGAGCTTTTCAAGTACTAATCGCAAATGTTCCTTATGCTCTTCTTCATTCTTCGAGTAAACCAGGATATCATTGATGAACACCATGACGAACTTATCCAAGAACTCCATAAACACTTTGTTCATCATGTTGATAAAATAGGCAGGTGCGTTAGTCAGACCAAATGACATAACGGTATACTCGTACAGCCCATACCTGGTGGTAAAAGCTGTCTTAGGAATATCCTGTTCTCGAATCTTCAACTGGTGGTATCCTAATCGCAGATCGATCTTGGAAAATACCTTAGCTCCTTGCAATCGATCAAACAGATCATTAATCCTTGGTAGTGGGTACTTGTTCTTGATTGTTACTTCATTCAACCCTCGATAATCAACAACCATCCTTAACGATCCATCCTTCTTCTCTACTAGAAGTACTGGCGATCCCCAAGGCGAAGAACTTGGGCGAATATATCCTTTATCCAATAACTCCGTAATCTGCTTCTTAATTTCCACCAAATCCTTTGCTGGCATCCTATATGGTCTCTTCGATATTGGCCCGGTGCCTAGCAATAGTTCAATCAAAAACTCAATATCTCTATCCGGTGGCATGCCTGGCAACTCTTCTGGAAATACCTCAGGGAAATCCCTTACCACTGGTACTTCCTCCTGCACTACTCCTGTTAAACAATTTACTAGAGTCCTCTTGGGCACATGCCGGGATACATACTTTATCCTTCTCCCTTCTGGGGTGGTAAGAAAAATTGTCTTACTAGCGTAATCGATGTTTCCTCCGTACATCGACAGCCAATCCATACCCAGAATTACATCCAATCCTTGTGATTCCAAAATGATCAAATTCGAGGGAAACACATGCCTACCTATACTCAATGGCACTTGAAAACATCCTTGACTGGCCATATACTCCGCTCCTGGTGAGCTTACTAGCATAGGTGTTCTAAGAACCTTAGTGGGTAGGTTATACTTATCCACAAATCCCCTTGATATGTATGAATGCGATGCACCAGTATCAAAAAGAACGAGTGTAGTAAATGACTTAACCAAAAACTTACCGATTACGGCATCCGGCTGCTCTTCAACCTCCTCCACATTAACGTGGTTCACATGTCCCCTGTTGAAAGGGTTCGGCTTCTTACCAGAACTTCCATTGCCATTTTGGCCTTCAGGACATTCATTGGCATAATGTCCGGTCTTCTGACACTTAAAGCAAGTGACTTGGCTCAGGTCCTTCTTGGCTGGGGTTGATGGGTTGGTGCGATTCTGGCCGTTGCTTCCTCCATTACCAATACCATTCTTGGTGCCATTGTGATTGTGCGAGCTACCTCCTCCATGGGTATGCTGAAAATGTCCTCCCGATCTAGGGGTAAAACATGGCTTCTGCTGAGCTCCTGAATTGTACTTCCCTTGTCCATACTTCCTCTTGCGGTTCTCAATTTGCTGCTGCTTGCCTTCAATCATAAGAGCACGGTCTACCAACTCCTGGTAGTTGTTGAAGGTTGCTACCATCAACTGCATGCTCAACTCATCATTCAGTCCTTCCAGAAACTTCTCCTGCTTAGCTGCATCCGTAGCAACGTCATCTGGGGCATAACGTGCTAACTTACTAAAGTCCTCCACATACTGGCCAACTATCCGTCCTCCTTGGCGCAAGTTGCGAAAATCACGCTTCTTCATGGCCATAGCTCCTGCTGAAACATGGGCAGTATGAAAGGCCTGCTGAAACTGCTCCCATGTGATAGTGTCGACAGGGAAAGTGGCTGTGAAATTCTCCCACCATGATGCTACGGGTCCTTCAAGCTGATGTGCGGAAAACTTCACCTTCTTCGCATCCGTACATCCTGTTGTGGTCAACTCTATAGCTGTCTTACGGAGCCAATCATCTGCTACTATCAGCTCGGTGCTACTGGAAAACACCGGTGGATTCAGCCTAAGAAATCGGGCTAAGTGATCAACAGGTGGTGGTGGTGGTGGGTTGTTGTAGTTGTTCCCCTGGTTCTGATTCTGGACTAGCAACTGCATCAATGTGTTCTGCTGCTGGATCAACTGGGTGAGCTCCGGTGGAAAGGTAAATCCGGGGTCACATCTCGGAGGCATCTGAGGGTTTAGAAAAGATGAGATGTAAGAATAGAGGGGGTCTAAAGAGAAAACACTACCCATATGCACATGAGGCAAAAGCAAACAATTCACTTCATTCAATCAAACAAGGGCATACAATCGATCTATCTATCGCAAAAGTTCTCGGACTACTATATTTACATGGTGGACTACTACTACTGATGAGGTGGTCTACTAGAAATATTCTTCGGTTGCAGACTCCATGATATCTGCTCCAGCTTCATCAACATAGTCATCATCGCTTTCGTCTAGGTCCGAGTCTGTGTCGTCGATGATGATGTAGTCTTCCGGGCTAATCTCCTTGGGTTCTTCGTCTTCATCTACTGGTGTAGGGCCTCCCATAAATATTCTGATCTTCTTGATCAGATCGTCATTCTTCTCCACCAATACTTCCATTTCTTCTTCATAATCTTCACGTATAGCCTTGACTTCTTCCTCCAGTTCCTTGATTCTAGTCCTTAGCTTCTTCAGATCTATCATGTCGGCGCACATCTGATTCTCCTGTCGTTGAATGTGCTAGTTTAATTCCTGGATAAAAGCTGCAATGGATCTATCCCTTCTGGTGCTAATCATCTCCCAGTGCTCATCTCGGCGCCCACAAATCTGGTAGATAGTATCCTTGAGATCATTGCGGTAGACTTCTCCAATGCGTCCCATGGCGATGTGAGCTGCCATGCTCTTTCCTAGACTCCAAGTTAGTGCATCGAAAGAAAACTCTATGGGCTCAGTGACTGGCATGAACGTCCTTCCTGGAACTTGAACTTGAATCATCCAGCGCTCTTCTTCAGGTAAAGTGGCGTTGTAGGTTCCGGTGAAGCTTGGTACTCCTATGTTCAGGTATCTAGTGACTTCCTTCAAGTGACGTCCAAAGGGTGTATCTTCATCCAGTTGCGTGAACTTGTTCTTTGCATCCGCCATCCTAAAGAGTAGAAAAGATGAGAGGTCAGATGAGAAGAGAGTGGATAGTGATCTAGGTCTTTTAGCTTAGTGGTCGTGTCCTACAGTCAGCGTGTGCTCTGATACCATCTCTGTAGCGACCATACCTCAAATAGTCTGATCTCTGTGCTCCGGTGTCATCCCTGGATTAGTAATGCTGACACTACACAGTACTCGGAGGATTTATAGCAGAGTAGCCATCACACACTTATTACATCGAGGGTCTTCATAGAGAATTTATTACAATAAATATGGCTTAAGGCCATCTAATAACGATAACAGCGGAAGGCTTGGAAGATAAGTGAGTCTATCAACTCCAACGGCATCACTGAGTATAGAACCACGACCTAAAAACTCCTTAATCGTCGTCTGAAAAGTCTGCAACATTAACGTTGCAGCCAGAAATTGCTCAGCACATGGAATATGCTGGCAAGATAACACATAGAGAGTAATGGAATGAAACACTATACTATATGCATATTTGGCTGGTGGAAAGCTCTATGGTTACAGTTTTGCGTAAAGCCAATTTTTCCCTACTACAAAGGAATAAATTTATTTAACTATCATGGTGGTTGTTAAACATTGAGAATGGTTGACAGCATTCTCAATCCCAATTAAGCATCATCATTAAACAAAACCCAACAAAATTAACTTAGAGTAACATGTTGAGATTCACATGATAATCCAGGTACTAGATACTCAAGATGTCCATAACCGGGGACACGGCTAATCATGATTAGTTTATTTCACTCTGCAGAGGTTTGCGCACTTTTCCCCACAAGACTTGATCGCCTCCGTTTGGTTTCTCGCACTACATGGTGTTTGAGAAGACGGATGACCGAGACACAGTCTTTCAGAAGCGCTAGCACCTTACGATGGATAGACTGTTACACCTACTTTCCCCTACATCTGCTAGTCTACCCTATAAGAGTTCGCACGACTTATTCAACTATGCCAGAGCCCATAATGGCTTGTGGCTGCACACGGAAGTTTCTAGTATGAATAATCTGATGATCCTTTTGAGCCTGGGTGGCGGTCCATAAAAAATAGGCAATCCTGGTCTACCTAGGTGCCTAGACAGGCAATCCTGGAATAACCAGGTACCTCAATCCACCCAGATGTGTGTTTAAGTTGCCACCTTAGATAAACCATTAATTAACAAACTCACATTTGTCATGAATATCACTCACCCAATCCACGTCTACTAGCATAGCATAGCATAATGGCAAACGTAGAAGTAACTCTCAAAGGTTTGACAATAAAACAGGTAATAGGTAGTACCTCAACTACTTCCCATCCCACAATTTAATTAGATCCTAATCATGCAATGTGAGAGGATTGATCTAATGCAATAAAACTGGGTAGTAGAAAAGTTATGATCAAAGTGTTTCTTGCCATGCTGATGATCCGGGAAACCTAGCGATTCAAAGTAACAAGCGGCGCACTCCGGGTATTCTATCGTAGACAAACAAACAAACATGCAATAAGTACTCATCTAATGCACGGGTAAAACTCAAATAAGAGATCTAACCAGAAGGTTCAACTGAAGAACTCCGGTTGGCAAAAAGAATCAAATCGAACAAAGCAGCAAAAACCAAATGGCGAAAGAAACAACTTCGTTCTACTAATCTGGATCTAAGGCAATTTTTTACAGTAGAAAAAACTTGTTTAAGTTGGTTAAACGGATAGAGGGTTTCGAGACGAATCTCCAGGCGCTTGAATCGCCTGATTCCGATAAATGAGCGAAAAGTTATACTAAAACGAAAATCGGATCAGGAATCGCGATCAGAAAAATCACGGATTTAATCCAAGAAAAAGAAAAACGAGGAACGTTCGTTAGAACAAACGAACGGACGAACGCTCGCTATTTAAATAAATCGGAAAAAGCGATCTATTTAAAAAAACTGAAACTAAAAAAACGGACGGAAAACCAACGAAAAAACCGAACGGTTTTTCACAAAAAAATAATAAAAAACCGGCGTGGAAATCGAGGCGACGGCAGACCTCGGGTGGCGGGTCGGCGGTGGCGGCGTTCGGCGGTGGCGGCGTGCGGCGGCGGCGGCGGCGGCGACTGGGGCGACTTGGGGCGGCTGGGGCTGGCTAGGGTTTCGGCTGGGCCTCCCCCAGGCTATATAAAACCTAGCGGGCCGGGAGTCCGGGTCGGACACGGCCCCTAGGTCGGTTCGTTTTTTTAATATTACGCGCAGAAGAAAAATAAAAAGAAATATACTAAACGGACTCCAAAAATCCCGAAATAAATTTTTCCCGGGCTTCTAAAATCAAGCCGCACAAGGTGAACATTTATTTGGGGCCTAAATGCAATTTTGAAAAACGCACATTTTTCCTAAATTCAAATAAAATAACGAAAAACTCCGAAATAAAATCTTATTTGATTTTATTATTAAATCCTCAATATTTCTTTATTTTGGGAAAGTCATTTTATTCGCTGTCTCATATTTTTGTAATAGAAATAATTGATGATAAAATAAATAAAATCAAATGATCCTATTCTCAAAATTTGAGAAAACTCAAATATGAAAATAAAGAATTTCCCAACTCTCTCCGTGGGTCCTTGAGTTGCGTACAAATTTCTAGGATCAACCAAAATGCAAAATAAAATATGATGTGCATAGATGATCTAATGTATAACATTCCAAATTGAAATTTTGGGATGTTACATGCAGGAGGCTAATTTTTCCAGGGCTCACAAAATGAGATTGATCCAAGAAAATACATTTGACACCGTTTTGGAAGGATTGCATTTGAACATATTTGAATGTGATTCAAATAAGTTTGAATTAGGAAAACATTTTTGGAGAGTCCAAAAATGTTCGGAATTTTGTGGACATCGGGAAAGCGATGAAAGGAATTATGAGCAAAGTTTGGGGGGCCAAACTTGAAGCAGAAAAGACATGAGAGTTTACATTGCAAGTGTGTTTGCGGTTAATTCTAAACTAATAGAATATTTAATATAGCTCCCTAATATCAGGAGGATATGTTATAAAGAGAATCACCATGTGAATTCCCTCAGTTTAAATGGACCGAAGATCCATGCAATTTATTTAGTGATTTTTTAAAACGGTTAGCATGATGACATGATGCAATGCACATGATGCAAAGATGAAAGCAACGGACCAAACAAATCACACGAAGAATCTCAGAAACCCTGGAAGGCATCTGAAGCTCCGGTCTTGAGGCGTCACAACACTCCACCACTACAAGAGGATCTCGTCCCGAGATCTAGGATGGCACCGGAGAGAAACAGAAGAGGAAGAGGAAGAGGTAAAACTAAATTTCTTTGACAAATGAGTGAAACACAAGAACCTTGAAAAGGTTAAGCCATTTCGAGAAAAGAATACAACGGAGATGAACAAAGTTGAAAGCTCTCCGTTAGGAAAGAGGAACAAGGAAGAACAAATTCGGGCAACACTCCGGCTGAAAAGTGATAAGAAACTTTATAAGATGAAAAGAACTTGAGCAGCGGGCACACACTCCGGTTAAAAGGATAAGCATGAAAAGATCATGATCTTCACAATTCGAGATGATGATTGAAAAGAGCAACATCACAAAGCCTCCGGAAGAAATGAAAGAATGGAATGGAATGGACGTAGGGGAACAAGATCTTGAGAGAGCATGCTTACAACAAATGCTGGAATGGTGTTGTTGGATTATCAACAACGAAAAGCATAAACTTGATATGGTCTTATGGAATACATCTCAAAATTATGAGGTGACAGCCTGCCACTCCCGGAAAAAGATTGGATTGATAAGAACAAGGAGACGAGAAACTTATCTCACCGGTAGGATAAATGAAGAACCTGGATCATTTATAAGCACCATAAATAGCAAAAATCCTTAGGGAAGGCTTTAGGTGAAATATAACCCAAGATAACTCCAATGATGAGATTGATGGATTTAAAATATCTCATTCTTGATAGCTTGTGAATCATGAAACACGAAGGAAAATTATCAAGAACGACATAACACCACCTCAAAAGATAAGGTAAAAAGAATTGCACTCGGGATTGCAAGATGAAGAATACTTGAGCTCCACTGAAAAGAATCTTGATGAGCACTTCGAGAAGGAATTAAATCCTTGCTGAACCATCATGTGGAACCTCCATGAAAAACTCTGGTAGTAAAAGGATGACGAAAGAAAGAGGAGTTGAAAAACGCAAGGTGCAGCCTTGCAATGATTAGAAGAAGCTTTGAAATGATATAATTGAGAGAACTTGGAACTCCGGGAATGAAAAGATGAAACAATTGAAACCGAGAATTTAATGAACCTCCGGAATAAGGAATTAATCATTTGGGTGAAACAAGAATTAGAATTATGTTATGCGTATCCTTCACCAATTAAATTGATGAGAAGCAACGGATTTGGCATACTACTTATTCTCGTAGAAAAGATTAAGAGAGATATAGCGCAAACTTGAGAAGGTCTTCGATGATCCACTGGTAGGATGAAAGAACGAATGAATCTGTATGATAACGAAGGAGAAGAACTCTTGAACGAACCACCGTAAGAATTAGAAATGAATGAAGTAAAGGGATGAATCACCGGTAAGAATTAGCAAATGAACGAAGATACATGAGAGAGTTTAGGTACAAGTGAAACGAAGAGATCTTGATCTAATAAAACAATACTTGAATGAAGCACCGGTAAGATTTAGAGAAAGAAAGCTGAAAGCTGAGAATGAATAATTCTTCTGAAATGATGGGCTCCGGAGGAGTGAAATTAAAACAACTCATGAAATGCTCCGGATGGATGAAAATAATTCTCACAATCAAAACAATTATGAGAGGATGACATAAAGCTAGAACCATGAATCTTGAAGAGAATGGAGCAAGATATGGAGGAAAAACTCTTCTTCGGTCTTCAAATCCGAGAATGTCGACGAGAAACACCACCATGAATTGTTGAGATACTCCGGAATGATAATTAGAAAGGTTGAACCAATGATGAAAAGATTTCTAAGATCTTGGAGAAACCATCTGACTGATGATAATTCATTCTTACATCAAACTTGGAAAAGAATTTGAGAAGCTACGGGAAAATAGAAGAGTTAGATAAGATCCTGGAAAAAGACCTGTGGGTTAGGGCCCACTCAAAAGAAACACCGTTGAAATGATTTTGAAAAGAGATCACACCGGTTGAATTAAATGGCTTGACTGAGATAACAACTACGAAATAGGTTGAACGGATCTTGAATGAAAAGGCGAGCCTTCTGAGATATCTTCAGCACTCCGGAACAATGAATAGCGAGAAGTGAAAGATAAGGGGTGCACCGATATGAGAAAACATTTGAAACAAGGACAGGATATGATTGACAAAGCTTGAATTGAAATCCACCGGAGAAGAAGAAAAGAAAAAAATGATGAATGATGATCTTGCAGCTCCGTTAGCATCTTCCTGAGAATCACCGGATTAGAAAATTGGCGGAAAAGAATGGAGAGACTTCTCATCAATAAGATGATACTTGATTACGAAATCTGAGTCCTTGAAGAAACAAGGGTGGGAGGGCAGAAAAAACAAAGGAAACTTGGAACGGATGAAACGAACACCGTTGATGAAAACTGAGATTGGATCTTGCAAAAGTTTAAATGATCAGATCCACTTGACGAGAAGCGTGCCGATTGAAAACAAATTGAGATGACAAACTCGATGATCAAGAAGGATTGGTATTCACATAGAAATATGAGAACACCGCTTAGACCAGGGATGGAATCCACATTTGACTTCGAAGCAACTCGAATACCACAACTCAAAACAAAACAAGGATTGGCTTGCAAAATAAGCCGGAACAAACATTTGATAGATATTTTGTCCGAAGTTTTCATGGTGGGCCCACACGGGCTCGATCGTATAGCACCATCATGTACAAGGCAGTGCACATGATATACGAAGCGTCCCCGAGTCAGCATAGCCAAGGACTCTTTAAGACACAACGAGACTACTGTAAAACCAGCCGTGGATGGGCGGACCACTAGACGTTGAACCCCAATCTCATATCATGCATCTATCAGAAAGATATCCTAAGAGCTACTTGAATTCCCACTTATAAACTCCCGAAACTGTCTGGTTATGCAATCAGGTGTTGGGGATACAGGGGAAGCATAATATCTCACCCAAAACTAGCAAATCCTACATCCAGTTGTATCCATCCTTCAACACATAACCAAGAAACCTTCGAAAATCATTTACCTCAACCTTTGAAAAACATCCATTATACGAGTTATGGCAATACTCCCGAACTCCCGACCCAGTAATGGGTGGCGTCGAGGTTACCTCACCAACAACTGCATAAAAGAGATTTTCAATGTCGGCGAACTCAGGTATTCCAGAACTGCAACGATAAAATTGTGACGACAACACCTCGGAGCTCAACTCCCTGGGACATTGCCACAACCCCTAAATGTCAGGAGGCACCAAGAACAAGGTTCTCGTCACAAAACCATCGGAACGATTCCAAGATACCCGCGTGATCCTAAAAAAAATTAGTGACATTTGAGAACAGAAGAGTCAAAACTCTACGTCAGGAGGCATCACCAGAGCGACGAAGGGACTGAGGAGTAAAAAGAATCCTACTCTCCGATATATATAATCCTATAAGACTCAAAACATTTTCTACACTCAACAACGCCAACGATTCGATCAAGCAGGGGGCTCCTAAGTCGGGGAAGGCTCTGATACCAACTTGTCACACCCATGATGCGGCTATATCTCCCATGTTTTGGAGCACGACTTAGAGGCATAACCGCATTGTAGGCATGTCGCAAGAGGGGTAATCTTTACACATCCCATGTACTGAATAAGAAAGGGATAAAGAGTTGGCTTACAATCGCCACTTCACGCAATACATGAATATAGCATTGCATCATCCAGATACAATCAAGGTCCGACTACGGAACCAAAATAAAGACAACCCCAAATGCATAAGATCCCCGATCGCCCCGACTGGGCTCCACTACTGATCAACTGGAAATGAAACAACACAACGAACACGATCTTCATCGAGCTCCTCCTTGACCTCGGTTGCTTCACCTGCACTGGTATCATCGGCACCTGCAACTTGTTTTGTAAGTAATCTGTGAGTCACGTGGACTCAGCAATCTCACACCCTCGCGATCAAGACTATCTAAGCTTATGGGTAGGAAAAGGTAGTGAGGTGGAGTTGCAACAAGCCCTAGCATATATGGTGGCTAACTTACGCAAATGAGAGCGAGAAGAGAAGCAAAGCACGGTCGTGAACTAGAAATGATCAAGAAGAGATCCTGAAACTACTTACATCAAACATAACACAAGAACCGTGTTCACTTCCCGGACTCCGCGGGAAAGAGACCATCACGGCTACACACGCTGTTGATGCATTTTAATTAAGTTAAGTGTCAGGTTTTCTACAACCGGATATTAACAAATTCTCATCTTCCCATAACCACGGGCACAGCTTTCAAAAGTTCAAAACCCTGTAGGGGTGTCCCAACTTAGCCCATCACAAGGTCTCACGGTTAATGAAGGATATTCCTTCTCCCAGGATGACCTGATCAGACTCGGAATCCCGGTTACAAGGCATTTCGACAATGGTACAACAAGACCAGCAAAGCCACCTAGATGTGCCGACAAATCCCGATAGGAGCTGCACATATCTCGTTCTCAGGGCACACCGGATTGTCCATACTTCCGGTAGGCCAACCCAGAGTTGCCCCTGGTGGCCACCGGCGGCTGACAGGTTGGACCAACACTAAGAGGAGCACTGGCCCGGGGGGGTTAAAATAAAGATGACCCTCGGGCTCCGGAAACCCAAGGGAAAAAAGGCTAGGTGGCAAATGTTAAAACCAAGGTTGGGCCTTGCTGGAGGAGTTTTATTCAAGGAGAACTGTCAAGGGGTTCCCATTATAACCCAACCACGTAAGGAACGCAAAATCAAGGAACATAACACCGGTATGACGGAAACTAGGGCGGCAAGAGTGGAACAAAACACCAGGCATAAGGCCGAGCCTTCCACCTTTACCAAGTATATAGATGCATTAAGTAAATAAGATATATTGTGATATCCCAACAAATATCCATGTTCCAACATGGAACAAACTCCATCTTCACCTGCAACTAACAACGCTATAAGAGGGGCTGAGCAAAGCGGTAACATAGCCAAACAACGGTTTGCTAGGAAAAGTGGGTTAGAGGTTTGACATGGCAATTTGGGAGGCATGATATAGCAAGTGGTAGGTATCGCGGCATAGGCATAGCAATAGAGCGAGCAACTAGCAAGCAAAGATAGAAGTGATTTCGAGGGTATGATCATCTTGCCTGAGATCCCGCAAGGAAGAAGAACGAGTCCATGAAGAAGACAAACGGACGTAGTCGAACGGATCCTCACAAATGCAACGTTATCGGAACTAATCAGAAGAAGCAACACCGGAAAGAAGCAAACAACATAATAAACAACCATCACATAGACATGGCATGATGCACAATCAAGTATGATGCATGTCTGGTTTAATGAAGCATGGCATGGCAAAGTGCAGCAAACAATCCGACAAATTAAGTGGACCTCAATATGCAACTCCGTTGCATATTGACGAAACACCACTTCAATTATTTAGTTCCTCTCATTTATGTACCCAACAATATTAAATGTTGATTAACATGGCAAGAGGTGAAGCATAACAAAACTATACTATCTAAACAATTTAATTGGGGCCGGATATAACAAGCAACAAATCTGGTAATCCCCATATGCATTAGCAATTTAATGCAACAAAAATTTTAACCATTTAAATGTTATTAACATGATGTGGATGACATGTGCAAGTTTAATGCAATTTTTATTAAAAGTTGACATGAGCGTGAAGAGAGCATTTGTGTCACCGTGGTAGAAAGAAAGGGGTGCCACAGCGACGAAATGAAAATGATGCCGCGGCAACATTCCGATGATCCGGTAGCTCACGGGGATACCGGTGGAAAAGGAAGTGGGTGCGAGTGTGCCATGCAAGAAGATGGGGTGCTTGTCGTATCACCGGGCGTATTCGTACATGTTCGTAGGGGAACTTGGCCTATCCATGTAGTTGGCATTCCGGTGCAGTACTTGGTGAATCCAACACGGGCGTCGGTGGTGGAACTTGGCGCCGTATTGGAAAGTAGTTGTACTCGCGGTCTTCGGCGATGGTAGGCGTACACGGTTCATAGACATTCGGGTCTTTCGAGGAGGTACTTGATGCATGCGTTACACGGGTCTTCGATGATGGTAGTGGTACACAAGTTGCTGGGGTACTTGTCGGTATGGTCTTGGCGGATCCACGCGATGGTAGTGTTTCTCGTGAAGAGGTACTCGGCGGTCATCGTGTAGACGTTCACGGGGTCTTGGCGAGTCGACGGTAGTGGTTCATGTTTTGTAGCCGTTCGAGTCATCGGTGGAGGAACTTAACGAATCGTTGAACTTGGCGTTCGAGGAATCCCGCATATTGGTACATATTTTGTAGACGTTTGGGGTCGTCGATAGAGGTACTTGGCGCTTGCGGTGTGTTGCTTGGGGCAACCAGTTGTACTTGTCAGGTTCCACACGGAGAGGCATCGATGGATCTCTGACTCATTTGGCGGTGGACGAACTTGGCGAAAACCACGAAGGCGGCCTTGGGCTTCCCTGGTTGCCGCGTCTTGGCAGTGACAAGAGGAGCGACGAGGCCAGCAGGGCAGCAACCGAAGATGGCCGGGTCTGGCGTCAGGGTTGAAGACCGGAGGTGGTTGCGGCCAGAGCAGCGGCGACCTTGGAGGCGGAGGAGGTCCGGCGAAGGTAGCAAGGCGGCGACGCGCGGTGGAGGGCTCGAGTCCCTAGCATAAAAGAGAGGCAGGGAAAACGACGGGGCCGCGGCACCATGGAACGGAGGTGGAGGAGGACCGCATGGTGATGGGGCGGCAGCCGGCAGCGGCACCTATGGCCGGCGGACTTGGAGCTCCAGGCGAGGCAGAGAACTGGTGGCGGCGCTCCTGGTCGGCGGTGTCCGACAAAGCCGCGATGGCGGCGCGAGAGCGCTCCAGGCGACGTGAGGAGAAGCAGAGGCGTGAGGTAGGAGAGGAGGGCGACGTGGATCGCGCAGTGGGGTCGGGGAGATGGCCGCGCCTGCGTGCTGAGACTGACGAGACGAGGAGAGGGACCGAGGGGGAGTAGCTGGGTCTGGTCTCTGGCGGCGTGAGGGGAGAGGACGAGGGAGAGATGGGATCGAGGGAATCGGGGCGAAGGGTGCAGCACGAGGGAGATGGGGATCGTGGTGACGGCGCTGGAGGAAGGATCGAATAGGGGAGAGGAGATGGGCTCTCTCCCTGCGCTAGGGTTTAGAAAGGATTAGGCACTGATGGGCCTAGGCGCAGATGGTTGGGAGGCCCAGCTGGGATGGCTTTCCTCCTCTCTCTCTTTTAAAAAAAATCATCACTGCCATTTTCTTTCAGCAAAACAACAAAGAAATAAAAGGAGCGAAAGAAAGAGATAGAGAAAGAATTTGTGCAGGAGGCTAATTTTTCCAGGGCTCACAAAATGAGATTGATCCAAGAAAATACATTTGACACCGTTTTGGAAGGATTGCATTTGAACATATTTGAATGTGATTGAAATAAGTTTGAATTAGGAAAACATTTTTGGAGAGTCCAAAAATGTTTGGAATTTTGTGGAGATCGGGAAAGCGATGAAAGAAATTATGGGCAAAGTTTGGGGGCCAAACTTGAAGCAGAAAAGACGTGAGAGTTTACATGGCAAGTGTGTTTGCGGTTAATTCTAAACTAATGGAATATTTAATATAGCTCCCTAATACCGGGAGGATATGTTATAAAGAGAATCACCATGTGAATTCCCTCGGTTTAAATGGACCGAAGATCCATGCAATTTATTTAGTGAGTTTTTAAAATGGTTAGCATGGTGACATGATGCAATGCACATGATGCAAAGATGAAAGCAACAGACCAAACAAATAACACGACGAATCTCAGAAACCCTGGAAGGCATTTGAAGCTCCGGTCTTGAGGCACATTGACCAAGTGGGATCCATGCGCACCTGAATAATGCAACCTTAACTTTCACATAGTCAAGCTCCCAAATCTCTTTGATGGTTCCATAGTATACCCTTTTATCAACTTCATTTACAGTCATGCATTCTATTTGAAGAGAGTTGTTCTGATACAAGGTCTTCTGATCACGTTCCTCAGTGTATAACGTGTATCCATTTATGTCATATTCTTAGTACGTCAACACCATAGGTGATGGCTTTTGTGCCAACCACGTAGCAATGTCATCGATGGATCCTTGTGCCAAACGATTCTTCAGCCATTCAGCATAGTTCTTAGTGTGCTCCTTCATCTCCACATCTGATGAAGGCACCATTGGTAAGAAGCTTTGGCATATCTTTGCCAAGTGTTCTTCGTCATAAGCGATGAGAACTGAGTTGTTAAGCAGTACCGTCAAATGGGCTTTCTCTGCCAATTCTCCGGGTGCAGCCATTTGCGTTCCAGCAAGGACCGGCTTACCTTTCAGCCTTCCCTCGTGGCAAGAGAAGGGCAAACCTATAGGTCTTTGTTTCATGCATTCGGTACAAAACTCAACCACCTCCTCCGCGGTATAACCTTGTAGGATGCTTGCCTCTAGATGGTTTCGGTTCCGACAAAAGCGCTTCAGTATTCCCATGAACCGCTCGAAGGGATACATGTTGTGAAGAAACACAGGCCCACAATACTTTATCTCATCGACAAGGTGCACAATGAGATGGACCATGACATCAAATAATGACGGTGGGAAAAACATCTCTAGGTTGGACAATATTGTTGCAATATCATCTTGCATATGATCCAACTCTTCAGGATTTACAACTTTCTGCCATAGTTGGTTGAAGAAATCACAGAGGTCAATGAGTGTGTTTCTTATATCTTTGTCCATCAAATTCCTGATGGCCACTTTGAGGATTTGTGTCAACATTACATGATAATCATGTGACTTCATGTGTCCCAACTTCATTTTACCTTAGCTCACATCCACGAGACTTCTGATGTTTCCGTAGTAGGAAGAGGGTGTCTTAACTGACAACCAATAGGTGAAGAACCATGTTGCTTCTTTGGTACTGAAATTGTAACTCTAGCGAGCTTTGATGAATTTGTCATCATCTTCTGCTTCACTCTTGTGTTTTGATTGATTGTCAAGCATATCGAGCCGTGAACCATCACCATCCTTTCTTTTACCTTTAATCTTGAGCAGAGTACCAAGGATGCTTTCACATACGTTCTTCTCTACGTGCATGACATCGATGCAGTGGCGTACACGTAGAATCTCCCAGTAAGGTAATTTCCAGAAGACCGATTTCTTCTTAAACACTTGACCCTTGGGTGTTTGTTTCACTGTTAAAGGGTGGTTCTTGCCAAGCACAACATTAATTTTTTAGCCATGTTTTGGACCACCTCCCCGTCATAGGGTCTTGGGCCTGCACCTGCCTCTACCGTACCATCAAATTCAGCTTTCATCTTTCGATATGGGTGATTTTTCCGCAAGAACCTATGATGACGCAAATACACTGTTTTGCATGAGTTGGGAAGTCTTCTGCTAGCTGTCCTATCTGTCGAATCTTGGGTTCCAGCAAAACCCTCAAGGTTCGAACACTGGGGTGCGCGAAAAGATCTCCCCCTACCAACTCGCTCCCTCAACCTCGCCACCATCTCTAAGGCTAACTCGACGAACTCGCAACACAAGGGACACAAGATTTATACTGGTTCGGGCCACCGTTGTGGTGTAATACCCTACTCCAGTGTGGTGTGGTGGATTGCCTCTTGGGCTGATGATGAACAGTACAAGGGGAAGAACAGCCTCCTCAGGTGAGGTGTTCGTGTGCTTCGTTGGTGTGAGGCTAAGGATGGAGTGGCTCTGATCCAAGATGAGGTCGATCCCCCTCGTTTTTGGTTGCCCGTTCTACTGTGGTGGCTAATCCTATTTATAGAGGCCCTGGTCCTCTCCCCAAATATTGAGCATGAAGGGAGCCAACAACGGCCAATTTGTAAGGGGACGGCTAGTACAAGTTATCCTGACAAAAGCAGTCTTCACCTGCCAAAGGCTCTGGTGGTGACGCCGCCTTGGGCTCCATGGTAACCTCCGTCTTGCCATCCTGCTGGTCTTGGTCTCGTTGCACCGATATGGAAACCTTTGCTTGACGCCTCGGTACTATTCGTCTGCGCTTGCCTCCTTAGCACCAAAGAGGAAACAAGGACACTATGCGCGCTGGCGCCCGCCTGGTCTCGATCGTCATGGCTCACGTCATTGGAACCTCGCGAGGTTTGCCTTGCCTTGATCTCTCGGCCCCTCGCGAGCCAGCCTTGTGAGGCCACTCCCGAGGAGGTCTTGTGTTGTCCGCCTCGCGAGGGTCTTGAATGCTTGTTTGTGAAGATGGGTCGTACAGGCCCGCTTGCAGAGCCACGCCATGGGCCGCAGGCAGGCAAGTCTGGGGAACCCCGTTCCCAGAACACCGATAGTAGCCCCCGGGCCCAAGACGCGCTCGGGCTTGGCTTTGAGGCGAAGCCAATGGGCAAGTGCGGAGCGCCGCAGGCACCAATAGCCTATGTCCTTGGTCGAGGCGTGGTGGTTGATTGGACGTGGGCGTCTCCGCTTCCCCATGTTGTCTCGGTAACTGCCCAACTGTCAAAAGGCTGGCGTAGACAGTGCTTGCCCTCATTGCTTCCTTTCTCCTTGCTCCGGATCCCCTTTCTTGCAACCTGCTTCCGAAATCTCCAAATCTACTCCCATCCCCTTCCGCATTAGCGACCGATGGCGCCCCGGAGGGTCCAGCCTGCCTCGTCGCCGGCTTGGTACGAGCCAACTCTCGACGCGCCCAATGTCTCGGAGAAGAACCTCGCCGCCACGCGCTTGCTGACGGTGGGGGAAAGCAACGAGAGGAGGAAGACTGAGCTTTGGGCCGGCTCCGATGTGTCGAAGCCCGAGGGAAGCACCTTCTTCCTCTTCTTCACGAGCAGCATCGTCGCAGGGCTGGTTCCCCCCTTCTCTGACTTCTTCTACAAGGTTCTTGGCCACTACGGGCTGCAGGCGCTATATCTTCATCCCAACTCTATCCTTCTCTTGTCGATCTTTGCCTACTACTGCAAGGCGTACCTCGGCATGATGTCATCCGTGGCTCTGCTGCGCCACTTCTTCTTCCTCCACATCAACGAGGGTCATACCTCCGGGTGTGCCAATTTCATCGCGGCTGGCAAGGCCAACTCAATCTTGAAGACTGGGAACAAGGCCGACGGCTTCAGGAGCAAGTGGGCCATGATGGACGCCAAGTGCATCCACCCACGCTTGATGCTACCAATGGAGATGCCCCAGTCTGACAAGGGGTGGTCTTGCGCGAATCTCACTGATGAGCAGGCGACGTTGTGGCTGGAGCAGATGAACACTGAAATGAAGCCGGGCAACGCGAAGGCGGCAAAGGTGACAGGGGCCATGCTCCTGAGGGAATTCCTGATGCTGCGCGTAGCCCCGCTCCAGGTGCGTACGCGCCCCTTGTGGGAGCTTGGGGGCGAAGAGGACAAGGTTCTCCTGAGCCCGGAAGCCTTGTCCGACGGTGAGCTGGCTGCGACTCTCTTCCTCCTGGGCGGGGACGACCAGGAGTACCCACCGAGTGTCTTCACTCCCTTGTTCTGCCGCAAGGATGGGGCGCAGGTCGTGGCCGCCAGGCCAACCTTTGACAAGCGCGGGCTGGTGCCACCAGCGCCCACCGGGGCCCCTGTGGCACCGACGCCGGTGGAGCTGTCTTCTGGTGAGTCCCGTGGGGAGGAAGAGGAGGAAGACTCTGAGGTGACCCCTGAAGTGACGGGGTGACCTCCCCCTTGAGCAAAGCTGACATCCTCCGCACCCTTCCTAATGACGACGAGGCTGACGCTCGCCAGGAGAAGGGAGGGCCGCCCGCAATCCCGACGAGGGACCGATCGGCGCTGATCTCCCGGGATGCTGCTTCTGTTCTAGCGCCGCCTGGAGCCACTTCTGGCTCAGCTGCCTCTCCTGCTTCTGCTTCAGGAGCTGGCATGCCCACGCCTCAGGTCGTGAAGCTCTCCGGCTTCAAGCTCCCGAAGCGGAGGGACTACGACGCGATGGATCAGTGAGTGTTCTCATCCTGCCTTGTTCTTGCTGCTGATGCTTATTTCTGACTCTTATTCCTTGCTGTGTAACTAGGCCGACGCCTGCGGCAAAGAGGAGAAGGGAGAGAGAGGTGGTGCTGCTTGATCCCAGGTCGCCTCCTGCGGTTGCGCCCCTCTCCGTGAGAAAAGGTGGGGATGGTGCCCGTGCTTCTCTAGCCCGATCATCCTCGCGAGGCTGGGTGGAGCATCCTCGGGAGAAGTCAGCCCCCGAGGCCCCGCTGACTCGGGAGGTGCCAGAGTCCGGCTCGGGTGCTGAGGTCCAAGAGGCTCGGGAGACCCCAGCCTCCCAAGCCATGGTGACGACGACGCCTATTCCTCCTCCTCTTGCCGTGTTGCTGGCCCCAGGTTCCTCTGTGTCTCCTGATGTCCTAGAGTGGGCCCTTTCTGAGATGGCCCGGCTACGAGAAGATCTCCAGAGCGCAGAACCCCTCCTGGCAGCTGGGTGTCTGGAGCTGGTCTCCGGTTGGCTTCATTCCGACGTGTCTGTTTGGGCGGCACTGAGCCAGGTCGCGGCGACCTCTGAGGGGGAGAAGCGAGCCGCAGCTCAGGCAGTAGTTGCTCGCAAGGCGGCGCTGAAGGACGCCGAGGCCGCCCAAGGTCGCTGCCAGGTGCTAGAGGCCGAGCTGAAGATCCTGCATCAAGAGCGTGTCGAAGATGCCCGTGGCTGTAAGGCGGAGGAAGAGGGGATGAAGGCCCGGGAGGACGCCATCAAGGGTCGCGATGCCGAGCTGGAGCAACTAGCGCAGGCCGCTGAGCGCATCTGGCTAGAGGAGCTGGAGCAAAAGGTGCAGGTTGAGAAAGCCGAACTTGACGCCAAGAAGAAGGTTCTGGCCGAGGACCGCGCGACCTTCGTGCTTCTCGAGAAGAGGTCTCACGAGGCTCTGAAGTCACTCTATGAGAAGGGCTTGGAGACTCATGAGGCCCTACCTCAAGGCGGGTTGCGCCTGTGTTTGCTGTGGTGGTCCTGCGAGGTGGTTAGACAACCCGCGCCAGACGAATCTCCTGTGGTTATGGCGTGAGAAGGCCAAGCACCAACGGCCCCAGGAGGTGACGTGAACGGGACCGGCCCGCCAGACAGAGTTCAACCGTTGGATTTATCGATGCTGCAGGGATGGGCCCGAGCACAGACGTCCTGCCTAGCCTTCTCATGCGAAGGATCCTAAAGAAAGACAATCGGCGCGCGACTCCCATGGTGGGTGACAATCAAGCAAGTGATAACCATAGATAGATTACGCATGAAAAGCAACATGCCTCTGGGTTAGGCCTGAGCGTCTTGGGGATGATGCAGCCCGAGGGGCGTCCCCAGCAAGGTAAGCTAAAGACATGAACAAGAAGGGATACATGCCACAGGGACGGACCCACGCGGCTTGGGAATGATGCAACCCTAAGGGCGCTCCCAACTAAATAAACTTGGAAAATGTCACCTAATTCTATTGATGAAGGGGTGTTGAGGCAGCTGAAGGTACGCGGGAACGTGTTGCTCCTCACGAGCCACCGGGGCCCTGGGCCTCGGGAGGCTCTGGGGGTCCAGGCGGTTCCTCGAGGATTGTCGCCATCTCCGCCAGGACTGCGTGATGCCTGTCCTCCTGACCCGCCATGATGCTCCGTAGGTTGCCCTAGAAGGCAGCACCAACGCTCGGCAGGCCGAATGGCATGTGAACGTAGCTGTGCGGTCGGCCCTCGCAGCGTCCCACGCGCGAAGGCCAGAAGAGCTCCTGAGACATGGCCCTTTTGAGCCCTGGAATGTCGATACAGACACGCAGCTCACCACCCTCGCCTGGGTGGGGAGCGACGCCAGGTGCGCGGCGGTCGCCGCGAATCGCTCTTGCTTCCTGAAGCTCCTGAGTGGTCTTGGTGATGAACTCCTGAGTGCTGGGCGCTCCTCGCCCTATGTCCTCCTAAGGGAAACGTGCCACGTAGAACGCCTCCAAATGGTGCCTGAGCACCTCCCTCGTAATGTTGGCAAGGTCTGAGGCCCTCCAGAAGAGAGCCCCCGAGCCTTGCCCGAGGAGGGCGCTGGGCGCGCCTTCCTATGCAACAGAGGGAGGCGCCCCAGGTGCGGGCGCTGATCCTGATGTGGTGCCACTTGCGGCGCCGTTCTCCTGAGGCCCAGTACGGAGTAGCTGCTTCTTCTTCATGGGGATGGCCTCAGGAGGGTACTCGCCCTTGGTGTTGGGGTCGTCGATTGCTGCAGCTTGAAAGGCACTCTCAAGGGAGCACACCGCGTCTCTTTCTTCGCAGGGGACTATGATGATTATGCCGCTTCCTGGCATCTTGAGGACGTTGTAGCCATGGTGGGTCACCGCCATGAACTTAGCCAGGGCTAGATACCCGAGGATGGCATTGTATGGCAGACGGATGTGGGCGACGTCGAAGTCGATGAGCTTGGTGCGGTAGTTGTCGCGCTGTCCGAAGGTGGCTGGGAGGTGGACCTGACCTATCGGTGTGGTGGAGCCATCAGTCACTCCTGAGAAAGGCTTGGTGGGCTGAAGCTAATCGTAGGGCACTTGAAGGTTGTCGAACATCTCGACGGACAGGACGTTAAGCCCTGCGCCACTTTCGATGAGAGTCTTGGTGACTTGCACGTTGCTGATGATGGGCAAACAGAGCATCGGGAGAGCACCAGCGGTGGCCGCGCACTTGAGCTGATCTGCCGAGCTAAAGGTAATAGTGCACTTGGACCAACTGAGCGGGCGTGTAGCCTTGAGCTTCGGAAGGGCTGCGTTCACCTCGCGAGTAAACTTCTTGAAGATACACTGTGAGGCTGGGGCTTGAGCTCCACCCAAGATGCAGGCGATAACACGCGGCTCCTGGAAGCCCCCAGCCCCCTCGTCTTGGTGGTGGTCATCGTTCCTTCTTGGTGGTGGCGGTAGTGGAGGAAGCCCAGCATTGCCCTGAGGACGGTCCTCGCGAGGCTGATCCCTCCAGGAACCCTCGTGAGGCTGATCCTGCCAGCGGTCCTCACGAGGCTGGCCGTGCCACTCCTGGCGTGCGGCCAGTCGTCCCAGCGTCCTCCACCACATCCTCCTCTTCGACCGTAGCCTCGGTCATTGCGCTCGAGGCGTCGACCGAAGCGTCCGTCGTGAATGGCCTTGAGCTCTTGACAATCGTTGGTGTTGTGGCTGTGCACGTTGTGGAAGGCACAGAATGGTCTGCTGCTCTTGGATGACTCAGGCTGGTCCCTGCCGCGCTTAGTGTCCGGCTCTGCCGCGAGTACGGCCGCTCCCTTGCGCTTCACGTCCTTGGCCTTGGTTTTCTTCTCCTCTAGGTCAGCAGCTGGGAGCTCGCGAAGGGAAAGGCGCCCTTCCTCAGCCCTTGCGCACTTGGTCGCCAGGTTGAACAGCTCTAGGGATGTGCACAGCTCCTCATGGATGGGGAGATCCTCCTTCATCTTGATGTCGCAGACGCCATCGGAGAACGCAGAGATGATGGCCTCGTCCATCACCTTGGGGATCTTGAGACGAACATTGTTGAAGCGCTGGATGTACTTCTGGAGGGTTTCCCCTGGTTGTTGCTTGAAGCGGCGCAGGTCACCCGCGGCTGGAGGGCGATCGCGAGTGCACTGGAAGTTGGCGACGAAACAGTCGCGCATCTTGTTCCAGGAAGAGATGGAGCCTGGAGGCATGTTCAGGAGCCACGAGGGTGCGCCATCCTTGAGAGCCAAGGGGAACCAGTTCGCCATGACTTTCTCGTCGCCATTGGCTGCCTCAATGCTCAGCTCGTAGAGCTACAGGAACTCCGCGGGGTCGGGGGTGCTATCATAGCACGGAGGCAGGTCTGGCTTGAACTTGCCTGGCCATGCGACGCTACGTAGCTCGGGGGTGAAAGCGCGGCAGCCCGCAGTGGCCACCGGTACCCTTTGCTGATGTGTAGCCTGGCCTTGACGCCCTCTCATCTCCATCACAGGTGGCGCACGGTCTTGTCGTAGTGGCGCCGGGAGCGCAGGAGCATTTTCTTGCGGACAAGGAACTTCTTGGCAGCTTCCTTCTTCACGCACAGGCGCCCGACGTGATGGATCACACCGAGGGGCGCACGCCTTGGCGCCAGGGCGCCGTCTTGGGGAACATGTGGTGGAGGTGCTCCATTAGCCACGTCGCCCATAGCTGGCGGAGGGCAAGGCAGTGAGAGGGACGGCACAGGGGAGCCCACTGCAGCGCTGACAAGCTCGGCGATGCGGTCGAGCCAGTCCTCGTAGAGGTCGTCGATGGGGTGGTAGTGTAGGGGTTCGCACGCCATGCACAACACGGCATGCGCATCCGTGGGAGCGCGACGGGCGTGAGACGACGAGGGACGGCCGGGGTCAGCGATGGAGTGGCGGTGCGGCCGTCTCGCCGCACCGAGGGGTGTAGCGAGGAGGCTTGCTGCTTGTTCCCCGCCGGGCCGATGACGGCGTTGGCAGCAGGCGACGGAGGACGGCGTTGGCAGCAGGCGACGGAGAACGGCGGGGTGGCCCGTCAAAGGGAGCCGTCTGAACGACGCGGGCAGCCCGGCGCTCAGCGCGAGCTCGGTGAGCGTCCAACATGGAGGTGACGAAGCGACGAGACGCAGAGCGACGGAAGGAAAGCTTCGGCGCACCCCTACCTAGAGCGCCAAATGTTGGATCTCGGGTTCCGGCAAAACCCTCAAGGTTCGAACACTGGGGTGCGTGTGAAGATCTCCCCCTACCAACTCACGCCCTCAACCTCACCATGATCTCTACGGCTAACTCGATGAACTCGCAACACAAGGGACACAAGATTTCTACTGGTTCGGGCCACCATTGTGGTGTAATACCCTACTCCAGTGTGGTGTGGTGGATTTCCTCTTGGGCTAATGATGAATAGTACAAGGGGAAGAACGGCCTCCTGAGGTGAGGTGTTCTTGTGCTTGGTCGGTGTGAGGCTAAGGATGGAATGGCTCTGATCCAAGATGAGGTCGACCCCCCTCGTTTTTGATTGCCCGTTCTACTGTGGTGACTAATCCTATTTATAGAGGCCCTGGTCCTCTCCCCAAATATTGAGCTGGAAGGGAGCCAACAATGGCCAATTTGAAAGGGGACAACTAGTACAAGTTATCCTGACAAAAGTAGTCTTCGCCTGCCAAAGGCTCTGGTGGTGACGCCGCCTTGGGCTCCATGGTGACCTCCGTCTTGTCGTCCTGCTGGATTTGGCCTCGTTGCACCGATATGGAAACCTTTGCTTGATGCCTCGGTACTCTTCGTCTGTGCTTGCCTCCTTAGCACCCAAGAGGAAACAAGGACATTGTGCGCGCCGGCGCCCGCCTGGTGCCCGCCTGGTCTCGATCATCATGGCTCACGTTATTGGAACCTCACGAGGTTTGCCTTGCCTTGATCTCTCTGCCCCTCGCGAGCCAGCCTGGTGAGGCCGCTCCTGAGGAGGTCTTGTGTCGTCCGCCTCGCGAGGCTTGGCCCCTCGCGAGGGTCTTGAATGCTTGTTGGTGAAGATGGGACATACGGGCCCTCTTGCAGAGCCACGCCATGGGCCGTAGGCAGGCAAGTCTGGGGACCCCCGTTCCTAGAACACCGACACTATCCATGCTTGTGACACACCCTGCATCTCCCTTTATTTTCTGCCCCGACGTGTTGCCTAATGCCGTCATATCATGAATGGTGTGCACCAGCATCGCATGTAGATTGAAAATCTCATTTCTGTAAGCATCTTAACATTTTACAGCAGGCGCATCTATCCACACTGTCAGCAATTCTTCTACCAGTAGCTGAAAGTAAATGTTGATGTCATTTCCAGGTTGCTTCGGTCCTTGGATAATCATTTACATCATAATGTATTTTTTCTTCATACACAACCAAGGAGCTAGGTTATATATGAACAGAAGCACCGGCCATGTGCTGTGATTGGTGCTCATATCGCCAAAAGGATTCATCCCGTTAGTACACTCCCTAAGCCTTATACTTCTAGGATCCTTGGCAAAATTTTCAAACTTTTTGTCGATTAATTCCCACTGAGCCCCATCTTTCGGGTGCCTCATAAACCTATCCGCAATTCGCTCATCATGATGCCACTGCAACCTCTTTGCCTCTCTTGGGTTTGCAAACAAACACATCAACCTTGGAATTAAAGGCAAGTACCAAACAACCTTGAACGGGATTCCTGTCTTGATCTCATCGTCCAATTTGTACTTGTCCTTTGCTCTCCTGTGCTTGTATCGTGGATGCTTGCATGTGGTACATGCACGTGAATCTTTGTACTCACCACGGTACAATATACAATCATTCACACAAGCGTGTATCTTCTATACTTCAAGTTCCAATGGGCAAACAATTTTGTTTGCTTCATTCATGCTTCTAGGGAGCACATTATCTTCCGGAAGAATTTCTTTGAAAAGACCTAACATCTCTGTGAAGCCCTTGTTTGATAGACCGTTTGCTGCTTTAAATCTGAGAAGCGCCAAGGTGGCACTCAACCTGGAATATTTCTTTTTGCAACCTGGATACAATTCTTTCTTGGAGTCCATGTCAATGGTTGGGAAATCCTTGTACCCAATCATATCCTTTTTTGGGCCCTCGGAATCTGCAATCATAGCAACAAAATCTGGCATATCAAGATCGTCGTCATCTGCGTCAATGTCTTGGTTTTCCAGTGGGTGTTTCGGCTTTCCGGTGTTCCATTGGTAGCTTGACACCTCTGCCGATGTTAGATTCAGCATCCATGTGACACTGATCGAGGTTTGGCATCTTGCTGCCCTGGGTATCTTTATCCATTTCCTCCTCTTCACTGTGTCTGGTCCAACGTGTATATCCATCCATGAATCCCCTAGAGACTAAGTGCATCTGGACATCTCCAACTTCATGTGACTCTGTATTGGCACAACTAGTACATGGACACGGGATGTAATCTGCATCACCAATTCTCCTCTTTGTACTTTTAGCCAAATTCATGAACTCTGTCATGCCACTAATAAAATATGTGGTTTTCCGATTCTTCATCCATCGAGATTTTCCCATCTATAGCACACGAATGGTAATTAAAAACAAAACAACAACATTAATACACAGATTAACTGCTGCCCAAAGATGCGTGCATAAATCACAAGGTTTTATTTTAATAATTGTTGAGGGCGCACCATGTTGTTATGCAGACATGCAATGACAAAAATTAATGGCTAGTCAATTCACACACAGAGTACTTGTACATCACTACCCTTAGGAATTGAATACCTTAATTAAGCCACTCACGAAAGAAATACCTTAATTAATTAGTCGTGCGGTGACCTCCACCCAGCAGACAGACAAGCACGATGCGGAGGCACGCCGAGACAGCAGGGTCGAGGAGCAAAGCTTAGTGCGGCTACCGCCTGAAGTTCGACCTCCACTATCCCGCCATCGACCACGATGGATGCGCTCAAATCACTCTGCCACCGACCTTGATGGTTGAGCACCTCCTATCTCCCGCCGCAGACCGAGGATTAACCTCCTATGACACCGCCACCGACCACCGACCGAGGATTGACCTCTTCTCCGGTAGACGCTGCCTAGGCCGCCGCCGCCATCTCTATACGCAGAGCGGTTGTTTTTTTACGGATATCTGCGGAGTGACTATTTACACAGTATCTCACCATAACTCAATTATATGGACAGGGTAGTACATCACATACGGTTATGTAACGGCAACCGTGTCTAACCTACGTTGCCTTCTCACACGGTTTGGTGTGGAAATCATGTCTGACATTGTAATACCTAACACACAAACGACATGTATAAACAGTGTGCCGTATACAACATATAGTGCCATAAGTAGTTCCCGGCCGTTAGCTTATCTCCACAGTTTCCCCATTTCCCCCAAATCCCTACATAGCCTCCAAATTCCCTCACGTGGTGCTGACATTGGGGGAATGCGGACGAGTGGTGCTAATGGTTTCGGTGCGGCTGCTCCTGCTCTTATCGCCACCACGACGGTTGTCGCCGCCGAGCACTTGCCTAAGGTCATCAGAAGGTAGGTGTACTATGGATCCGAATCGTCCTGTCAGGTGTCAATCTATCCCGATCTATTTTAGCATGTCCAAAGTATAGCTCCTTGCTGAATCCATCCTGAATGACCCCCCTCCCCAGGAAAGTGATCTGCCGCCGGATCCGGAGCATGACTCCAGACTCCCGCAAGACGAGTTCGACTCCGGGTTTTGCACCACCGAGGAGTACCAAAAGCTGAGTTGTGTGCATGGGCACACTCCCGCTCGACGTGTATGCACAGAGGGATTTGACATCTGCAGGCGGTTTCTCAGTTGCCCCTTAGAGGTTAGTGCTAATTAAGTTCATCATTTTACTTTAGTTAATGCCACCGCTCATCCAGAATACTATTTAACATTGCCAGGCATATGAGGCTTGTGCCTTTGTTAACTGGCTGGATGAAGAATGGCATGGTAGGGGTCAGAGTGTTATCACCAAGCTCGCAGAAGATAACATAAAGCTAAAGAAGAAACTGGTTGATCTGGAATGTACAATCAGTACGATGAAGCAAGAAAGAATCAATCACCAGCAACAGATGAAAGAAAGAGACAAGAAGGAACTAGCATGTGTAGTTGTGGTTGTCGCATTAGCCATGTTCTATGCGTTGTTTGCAATGATGATTAGGGGTTTTGTTTGACAGTATTGCTAAAGCACATCTAGATGTGCTCTAAGTAATGCACATCTAGGTCCTATGCCATTGATGTTACGCGAAGATTCATGCAGATATTTTTCTTTGTCTTTTTTCTTTTCCTTTCTAGTTTGATTATTACAGGCTTTATCAATAAGAAGAGCTCATTGTATTGCTTGCCAACTGTCCTACTCCGTTCGTACTGGTACTGGTGCATAATCCCAAAACTCGTTCCTTGTTTTTGTCCTGAAAAGGGAAACCAGCCAAATAGCCAATAGGAGTCTTGCGCAACCCTGGGAATTTGGAGCGAGTGGGTACAAATAATTGTGGTTGATTATATCAGCGGTTAGATAATACATCAACCCCGGCTTCAATCCCC
>NC_041386.1:311154483-311159128 GCF_002162155.2 Triticum dicoccoides
AGGAAAAACCCCCTACTTCAATTGGCAGTTCCTCTTCTCTGCGTACCCTGCTTAAGTGTCCACCATCTTCATCGTCCCGGCAGGCCGCGCTACACACTGGCACACACTCTGCAGCCATGTCGAGCGAGAGCGAGGATGACAGTTCGGCCAGCAGTCTGGCGCCCCATGATAGGTCAACATCGGAATCATCCTGCTTGTCGGGGATATAACCCGTGGTGTAACCCGGCTGGATGTATGACCCGAATGGATCTTGGTGACTCACTGGTGACCCGCCCGAAGCTTGGTGACTCACGGGTAACCCGCCCAATCTTGGCGACTTATTATTAACCCGGTGGGCGGGTCAGACGGACGACAAGGCCCAAGGCCCAGTATGCCGGTTCATATGATGGTGGGCCGGCTTAAGATGAAAGGCATAAGGAATATTCTCCTACAAAGGAAGCAAGACTAGGACTCCACTTGTAATAGAGTAATCCTAATCCTAATAGGACTAGTCATGTAAGCCGCCCCTTCAACATATATAAGGAGGGGCAGGGCACCCCAAGAGGGACAAGTTTTGATAAGGTTTCACAAGTTAGGTTTAGACAGACAAGTCAATAGCACTCGAGATAGAGCACCCTTGTAATCATGATCATCATCATCAATATCAATGGAGCAGGATGTAGGCTTTTACCTCCTTCGTGAGGGGCCAAACCTGGGTAAAACCTCGCGTCTCTCATCCCACTCAACCCCTCTTAAGCTACCACATAGATGCGTTGGCCTCGCGACTAAGTCTTGACACTAAGGACATCTGCCGTGACAAATCTATGACACCGCTCATCTTCCATGAGTCTAACGTCGAGCCCAGACCTCGATTATACCCGGTTCATGGAAGGCATGCTGCCTCTGGAGTCGTCAGATGACAACCAGACGAACGAGGAGCCGTTGGAGGATGAAGAAGAGGACGAGGATGATGATGAGGAGGAATGGTCGAACGAGGAGGAGGAGGACGACGACATCAACGACGATGACGACGGCGGCAGCGATGAAAAGCCAACAGTCAGCGGCAAGAAGCATCGTCGCCAAGACGATATCATGGGGCCATCCAACAACAACAACAAGGACTAAATTAAGCAAACTGTATATATCTCTGTTTATCCTGTCAATCTCATCGTAGATGGTTAGTAATATGTATTCGACAGAGATCTTCTACATTATCGCCCACAGGTTGGTTTATTGAACTGTGTGCCCTGACGAGCACACAATTCACAAAAAAATATCGTATGGGTTGTCTATAATGAGCGCACACAATTCCGATTACCGACTTGTTTGCCGGGTATCACACACATCTTGTTACGCTGAATCGTTTGTGTTCACCTCAATCATCGCAAATGGTTCATCGAAGTGAACTGTATGCCGTATATCGCATACACCTTGATCTGGCTGCCCGTTTCTGTTGTTCTGACTCATCGCAAACAGTTCGTACAGATCAACCATATTCCCCTCGTCGCACACGCAACAAAAATCTGAACCGTGTTTGATGTATCATCCATCCCAAACATTTTGCACCTTTTTTGACGATTTTTCTACATCACCGTTTGCGATTAATGCATCACACACAGTTTCGTCAAAGGTGTCAGTGCACAAAAGGAGGGGTCCTATTTTGTACCCCTTTACTTGTTCGCGGGCAGTTGGAGCCGTGCCTGCGGCCATGCTTAGCGGGGCAGAGGAAGGAAGCAAAGCCACAAGACAACGAGAACAACGCCAAGCCAGAAACACGGAGAGCAGAAGGGCGAGGTGGACTCCCCCGGCAAGGCCCTTGCCGGGGCGGCCTCCGCAGCCCCGGCAAGAACCTTGCTGGGGAAACTTACCCAACACCAACATTGCAGCCACCCTTGAGCCTGAGAGTTCCGTCGCCAACGACAGCATTGAAACCAAGGCACGGGAAGTGCCTGCATGGCGGCATGCAAATCTTTGTGGAGACCAAAAGCGCACAAGACTAGATGATGACCAGAAGATGACGATCCTCGGCAAGATCCTTACCAAGGATACCCACGAGACCCCTGGCAAGACCCTTGCCGGGGACGACCAAGATGCCATGGCAAGACCCTTGCCAGGGCCCCAGCAAGACACTTGCGGAAAACATCCACGGGGCCGCAGCTAGGCCCGCGTCTGCCAACACTCCACCGTCGTCCCCATGCAGCTGCAAGCCCACCAGCTGGGCAGGCTCCTGCATGGCGACGTGCGAGCTCTAGGCCGACTCAACAAGCACCTGCATGGTGGCATGCAGATCTTCATGAAGATTCAGCCACCGCACCAACTCAGCAGCCAGCCAACGTGGAACTACACGCCTTGTCAGTTCGTACTCACGTCAAAACCAGGCGAGGCGACGACAGCTGGGACGAGCTTTCTTGCCATCCCCGATAAAGCAAGAAGAGCACGTCGGCAGTGCATTAAATGCGTTTGTCCTATGGTGCCAGGAGATAGACTCGATTACTGTATACCTTTCCACCTCTTGTGTGCCACTATGGCAGCACCTTTTGACTATAAAAGGAGGCCTGCGGCGTACTGAGAGAGGATTGGGATTTTTTGGACAACGCACACATCGTAGCTAGTTCAAGAACTCAAGAAAACTCAAATATACACAAAAGTAGGAGTAGGGTATTATGCATCCTCGCGGCCTGAACCTGGGTAAACAATCCTCGTGTTGGCTTCTAGACCCCACTCTTTGCACAACCTCGCGCCCGCCAACCGTAGCAAAAAGGGGGTCCCAGCGATCCCATAGGTGTCGTTTCCTCGACATCTCTGGCGTGCGAGGTAGGGGGTGCGCGGTTGTGAAAATCTGGTCTAGTTGGAGCAGCGGCCTCATCGTGGTCGTCACTCCAAGGAAGAAGACGACCGAAGGAGCGGCATCATTTGTGGATGCAATAAACACTCGCGTGGCAACAGAAAAGCTAAGTCATGCGAAACTTTGAGTAATTCCTTTATATATAAGTTTGTTTTCCACAAAGATCCTATTCTTGGTATCAGGAACCTGCACGCGATGGGGGCCTTCCGCTATTGGCAACACCCTTGTTCTGTTTCGAGTCCGCTCAACAGTTCGAGCAGCCGCGTCAAGAACAACAAGGTGGCCTTCCCGCTATTGGAAACACCCTTGTTCTGTTTCGGGTCCGCTCAACAGTTCGAGCAGCCGTGCAGAGAACGACAAGGTGGTTTACTTGGTCACAAGCACACCTGGCCGGTTGTTGAGGATCCGTCCTCGAAACGCTGCAGCCTGGGTTTACGCGCCGGCAAGCCTCTCCAGTTGAGTGTAGGGTGTACATACAAAGAAAAATCAAAGAGGAAAATAACATGCATCATTTCAAAGTACTGCAGAGTTATATTACACCAGTTGTTGATGCGGTTCTTATAAAGATAAAAATTGTCTTGGTCATGAACCTGTAGCGGCGATGAGAAACAGGGTGCCTAGTCCCAGTGTTGGCCCTCTATCCTCCGAACTCCGTCGATGCGGCTGATGATGGGCTCGATACGCTCTTCGAGCGCCGCGAGGTCCACACCCTCCGGCAAGCTCTCCAGCACGGCGTCGAAGTCGATGTTGGGGTTCCAGTATGCCACCTTCGTGAGAACCTTGGTCAGGGCACCCCGAAAAAGCCTTCGGGCCTCATTGGCCAGGGAGGACGCTTTGTTGGAACAGAGCTGCTCCAGGGCCTCAAGAAAGCCCTTGAAGAACAGGGTCAGCTTGGCATTGGGGCTCGCACCCGCCTTAGGGGAATACCTGAATCTTGACATGCCCATGGCGCCCAGCTGTATGGTAAGCCTCTCCGCGACAGCGGCGAGGCGATTGATCCAGAGGTTTTCGCCCTTCACTTAATCCTCATGGTTGGCGGCATCGTTCCTCCGCAGCTTCTTCTCGTTCTCCAGGGCCTTGGTCAGGGTCTCTTCCCGGGCCCTGATGTAACACCCCGGATGTAACTTTCCATATTCATAACTCCGACTCTTGTCATTTTCGGCCATGTGATATGATATTCCCTTCATGGTTGGGTTTTGTCTTTAGTTTTGCACTTTGTTCATGTCATGCATTTCATATCATGTCATCATGTGCATCACATTTGCATTCGGGTTCGTCTCATGCATTCTTGCATTTTCCCCGTTGTCCGTTTTGTAATCCAACACTCCCACACGCACTCGGTGCACCCCTCTTGTCTCTTTTCGTGAGCAGGAGAAAAACATTCTCGGAATCGGTCAAGATTTGTCAAGTGGACTTGGTACATCACCGGTAGAGAGCCTGTCAAATTTCGTTCCATTTGGAGGTCGTTTGATGCCCCAACGGTTAACCGGGCAACCACAACAGCCTCTTTTGTGTTGCAGCCCAACACCCCTCCAAAACAGCCCAATAATCCATCTAAACCACCTCCATGTTCTTCGTCATTGGATCATGATCGTGTGGGCGAAAACCGCACCCCATTTGGACTCTCCTAGCTCCCTCCGCCTATAAATATGTGCATCTCCCCCGAAATTCCGGGTCCAAACCCTAGCCCCGCTCCTCTCTCCGCATCGGACACGTCCGGACGGTGCCGAACGCGTTCGCCGCCGCGCCCGCAACCAATCAGGCTCCGGCACCTGTCCCTGCGCCGGCCTCCGCCGCCGTGGCCCGCGAGGCCCACGGCCG
>NC_041386.1:311159551-311189856 GCF_002162155.2 Triticum dicoccoides
GCCCCCGCGCCCGCGCCCGCTAGATCCCCGCGCCGCCGCCTCCTTGCCCTAGCGCCTCCGCCGGCGACCGCTGCCCGCTTGGCCTCGTGCCCGAGCTCCGCCCGAGCCGTGTCGCCCTCTCCTCGTTGCCGGAGCGTTCCGCCCGACGCCGGGATCCGGCGCCCCTCGGTGTCCCGCGCCTAGATCCGGCCGCCGCCGCCCCATCCGCACCGTCCCCACCAGAGCTCCCTCGCTAGAGTTCGGGAGCCGCCGCCGCCGCCCCTCGCTCAGATCTGCACCACCTCATCCACTTTCCCCCTGGACACCCCGAGCCCTCCAACCAGGCAGTCCGGTTGCACCACTCCATCCCGATCCGCGAGATCCAGTTTTCCCCCGAGGTCTTTTTTTCACTAAGTCCCTAATTTCTGATACTTTATGTGCATGTTCATCATCTCATATCTCGGTGACCGTGGCTCCAAATCATGCATATGATATGTCAAAAAAATTTCATCTCGTTGAGCTCTTCATTTTAGTAGCATTTGCATGCACGTTACTGTCCACTATGGTTCCATTTTCATCATTGCAAGAGTGCTATAAAATGTTAACTGTTGGTTCTTAACAGAACATGGTGAATTGTCATTTTTGTTGCATTTGGTGTGTGCATCCTATGAGCATGAGGTCTACAGGTGTTTTGAACTACATCATGCCATCTTTACAGAGGTGCAAGTCTTGTATTTTTTTATCTATGTGGTGACTAGAACAAGCATGCGAAGTAAGCTTCATAATGTTACTGTTTTCAGGGACTTCAAATTTTGTTAAGTCCTTTTCTTGATGTTATTTTGATACCATGTAAACTTGTTGCTACCATGAGATCCATGCTTATTTTGAGATATTTAAGTAAGAATGTTTTGAGCATGTGGTTATGATCTATCCATTCATGCTTTTGGTTGAAATTATGGAGTGATCTAGCATGTCATTTTCTTGCTCTAGTTTTGCTAAATATTGTTTCTTGGCAGATTGTTAACATGTTAATCATTATCACCGTGTGTTTTGCTAGTGATCCATGCATCCTATAAACTTTCTCTTGCTATTTTTAGCTTCATGAACATGTCTTATTACTGGTGGTATGCTTGTGTTGTCATGTAATGCTTTGTGGTGAGTGGCATGAGCTTGAAAGTTGCTATCACGAATTTGTTTATGCCATGCTCTGTTTTTCTTCTAAGTCTGAAACTATTAATAAAACTTGTTATGTTTACATGGGTGCCATCATATCTTCTGTGCCTTTTTGGCTCATGATCATTAAGGGTGTTTTCTTAAGGGCATTTAGTAGAAGCATGTCATGGCTTTTTTACCATTATATGTTCTTGTAGAGTGTTGTTTGCTTGCTCTAAACATTGCTTCCTGATGTTGTTTTTGACATGTTAGTATTTTCACCAAGTATGTGAAGCTGATATCTTTTGCACTTTTGCCATGCTTGTTTGAACCTGTTCTAGTGTGATTTAGCCGTAGCTCAGTGTTCATGTTTTTGTCAAGAATCTCCTGTACATCACTGCCATATGCTTTGTTGCTATGTTGGAGTGCAGTAGCTTAGTTTCTTGTTGCATTCTAAGTGCTATCATGCTGTTAATCGCAGATTTGTGTCATTCTTGTATTGCTTGCCATTTGCAAACCGTGCATCCGTTTCCGATGATCCTTATATCAATTTCGACCGAAATCACCTCATCTTTCCAGCGGCATACTTGGTTTGCCAAGTTGATGCCTTGATCATTTTCCCTTCCGGAGCACGCATATGCATTGCATAGCATATCTTGCATATCATGCCATGTATTGCATCATGGTGCGCGTGCATTGTACTGTGATTGATTGTTGTTCCATTTCTTGTGTTATTGCTTTGGGTAGAGCCGGGAGACGAGTACGTGAACGAGGAACCTGTTGAGTACGCTAACGAGGATTAAGCTTTTGGCAACTCTGAGAACATTGCAGGAAAGATGACCATACCCTCGAAATCACTTCTATCTTTGTTTGCTAGTTGTTAGTTCTATCACAATATCGCGCTACATACCACTTGTTATATCATGCCTCCCATATTGCCATGTCAAGCCTCTAACCCACCTTCCTAGCAAACCGTTGTTTGGCTATGTTACCGCTTTTGCTCAGCCCCTCTTATAGCATTGCTAGTTGCAGGTGAAGTTGAAGTTTGTTCCATGTTGGAACATGGATATGTTGGGATATCGCCATGTCTCTTATTTTAATTAATGCATCTATACACTTGGTAAAGGGTGGAAGGCTCGGCCTTTTGCCTGGTGTTTTGTTCCACTCTTGCCGCCCTAGTTTCCGTCATACTAGTGTTATGTTCCTTCATTTTCCGTTCCTTACGCGGTTGGGGTTATGGGACCCCCTTGACAGTTCGTCTTGAATAAAACTCCTCCAGCAAGGCCCAACCTTGCTTTTACCATTTGCCACCTAAGCCTTTTTCCCTTGGGTTCCGCGGACTCAAGGGTCATCTTTATTTTAAAGCCCCGGGCCAGTGCTCCTCTGAGTGTTGGTCCAAACTGGGCGATGTCCGGCACCCCCTGGGCAACCAGGGTCTATGCCAACCCGACACTTGGCCCATCTTGTGTTCCCTAAGAACGAGATACGAGCGACTCCTATCAGGATTTGTCGGCACATCAGGCGGCTTTGCTGGTCTTGTTTTACCATTGTCAAAATGTATTGTAATCGGGATTCCGAGACTGATCGGGTCTTTCCGGGAGAAGGAATATCCTTCATTGATCATGAGAGCTTGTGATGGGCTAATTTGGGACACCCTTGCAGGGTATAAAATTTCGAGAGTCGTGCCTATGGTTATGTGGCAGATGGGAATTTGTTAATATCCAGTTGTAGGGAACTTGACACTTGACTTAATTAAAATGAATCAACCGCGTGTGTAGCCGTGATGGTCTCTTTTTGGCGGAGTCTGGGAAGTGAACACGGTCTTGTGTTATGCTTGAACGTAAGTAGTTTCAGGATCACTTCTTCATCACTTATAGCTTCCCGACCGTTGCATAGCTTCTGATCTTACTCTCATTTGCGTATGTTAGCCACCATACTTGCTTAGTGCTTGCTGCAGCTCCACCTCATTACCACATCCTACACATAAGCTTAAATAGTCTTGATCTCGCGGGTGTGAGATTGCTGAGTCCTCGTGACTCATGGATACTTCCAAACAGTTGAGGTGCCGATGATACCAGTGCAGGTGATGCTACCGAACTCAAGTGGGAGTTCGATGAGGATCTAGGTCATTACTATGTTTCGTTTCCTGACGATCAGTAGTGGAGCCCAGTTGGGACGATCGGGGATCTAGCATTTGGGGTTTATCTTCCTTTTTTGTTGGATTTGACCATAGTCAGTCTTTGAGTGTATTTAGATAATGTATGAATTATTTATGTATTGTGTGACGTGGCGAGTGTAAGCCAACTCTTTAACCCTTTCTTATTCAGTACATGGGATTGTGTGAAGATTACCCCTCTTGCGACTAAACCACCATGCGGTTATGCCTCTAAGTCGTGCCTCGACACATGGGAAATATAGCCGCATCGTGGGTGTTACACCTGACCTCCGAAAGCATCCCCTCAAGACCCTCCAGCTTCAGCTTCAGGTCGTTGATGGAGTCATTGGCCTCGGAGAGCGTGTCCTTCTCCTTCGCCATCTCCAGGACCTATTTCTTTAGGTCATCCCATTCCACCTCCAGCTCCTTCACTCTGTCGGCATGGACCAGGGCTTGGGCATCGAGCGCCTCCATGTGCTTCTGCTCCAGTTCCTGGGTCCGCAGCATGACGAGCTTATCAACCTCCTCCTCCTTGCTGCGGAGCGTGGCGGCGAGTGCGTTCTCGCGTGAGGAAAGGTCCTCCTCCTGGGAGTTCAGCTTGGCTTGGTGCTGATGTCGAGTGGCATCGTCCTTGGCGGCCCATTCCCTTGCCGCCTCTTCAGCTTTCACGACATCGGCCTGCTTCAGGATGAGCTCCCGTTTGCGCTCAGCAAGCGGGTCCTGAGCGGCCTTTAGTTCTTCGTGGGCTTGGCAGAACCAGGTCTGCGTCTCGACGACACGTTCCTCGAGATCGGCCTCCACCTTGTCCACCGCAGCCATCCTGGATTTTGTCTTGTCCAGGCGGGCATGGTGAAGTGCTTGGAGCTTTTGGAAGTTGGTGCTCATGGCCCGAAGCAGCTGCTCCTCTTGGGAAGTGTCGCCGCCGGTGCTCGGTTCGTCAACGACCTGGAGCCCGGCGGAGGCGGGCGCCTTGTCGTCGAACACCTCCCCTTCGGTTGGCGCCCTAGTGCTTGTCGTTCCTGGAAGGCGGACGAACAGGTCGTCGCTCACCTTCAAGTACTTGCCCGAGCCGGAGGCAGCAGAGGAGGAAGGTTGGTCGTCAACCACCCCCTCCTCAGCAATGGCCTTGCCGGTCTCCCCGGCAGGCTCCTTGGCGGCCTCTTCAGCGGCGGTCTTGGCAGCCTCCTTGGCGGCCTCTTCAGCGGCGGTCTTGGCAGCCTCCTCGGCGGTGACCTTGTTGGCCTCGGCCTCGCCGTCCCTGGCAACCTCCCTGATAACGGTGTCGATATCCTCCCGGTCCGCCGAGGAAGGATATGGATACCAAGAAGAGAGGATGAGTCAGGGCCAAGGTTAAGGTTCAATAAGAAAATAAAGAGTGAGGACGGAAAGCAAATGACTTACCTGCTTCAAGCTGGGAAGAAGTAGAGCCCTCCCCTCCAGCATTTGTTGCCAGGGTGGAACCCTCAGCACCCTAGTTCGTCTCCTTCTCCATATGAGTGGGCTCAGTGGTGGATGCCCTCGCCGGGGACGCCCCTCGGGGCGGCGTAGTCGAGAGGCGCGACGTGTTGGGGGTGGCCCTCAGTGGCTCCTCTTGCCATCGTTCTTCTCCTACGAACCCGGCAAGGTCAGCATCGAGGATTCACACCCCAACGTTCATCAGTGGAGGAGTGAGTGGTGATCTTACGCTGGGGGATGGAGCGGGGGTTGTGCCGGGGACTGCTGTCTGGGCTGCTCTCCACCAACAATGGCGTACGCGAAGTACTCGTCGGGGGCTTGTCGCCCGTCGAGGCCTTGGCCTTCTTCGCCACCCTCTGGGCCAACGTCTCCATATCCCTGCAAGAATAAAAACAAGTCAAGAAAACTAGCGCGGTCTGAAGGAATGGGGATGACGAAGGGCAAGATGCTTACTCATCCTCCACCTCCTCTTCCGTCGGCTTCCTCTTCCTCCTTGGGCTGATAGACCCAAGATCGAAGACGACCTCCGTGTGCGGGAGGAGGGGAAGGGGATGGAGTCTGGCAACCTTGGACGAAGAAGAAGCGGACGCTTTCTTCTTCGCCACTGCGGTCTTCACCACCTTCTTTGCTGCCATGGCCCTCATCAGGTGCACGGACTCCCCTGGACCTATTGCCGGTGCACAAAAGGAGGGGTCCTATTTTGTACCCCTTTACTTGTGCACGGGCAGTTAGAGCCACGCCTGCGGCCACGCTTAGTGGGGCAAAGGAAGGAAGCAAAGCCACAAGATAACTAGAACCACGCCAAGCCAGAAACACGGAGAGCAGAGGGGCTAGGTGGACTCCCCCGGCAAGGCCCTTGCCGGGGCGGCCTCCGTAGCCCCGGCAAGAACCTTGCCGGGGCAACTTGCCCAACACCAACATCGCAGCCACCCTTGAGCCTCAGAGTTCCGACGCCATTGATAGCATTGAAACCAAGGCTCGGGAAGTGCCTGCATGGTGGCATGCAAATCTTTGTGGAGACGAGAAGCGCACAAGACTAGATGATTACTACAAGACGACGATCCTCGGAAAGATCCTTGCCAGGGATAACCACAAGACCCCAGACAAGACCCTTGTTGGGGACGACCAAGATGCCACGGCAAGACCCTTGCCGGGGCCCCGACAAGACTCTTGCCGAAAACATCCACGGGGTCGCAGCCAGGCCCGCATCTGCCAAGACTCCACCATTGTTCCCTTGTAGCTGCGAGCCCACCAGCTGGGCAGGCGCCTGCATGGCGATGTGCGGCCTCTAGGCCGACTTGACAAGCACCTATGTGGTGGCATGTAGATCTTCGTGAAGATTCAGCCACCGCACCAACTCACTAGCCAGCCAACGTGGCACTACACGCCTTGTTAGTTCGGACGCGCGTCAAAACCAGGCGAAGCAGCGACAGCTGGGACAAGCTTCCTTTTTGTCCCCGATAAAGCAAGAAGGGCACGTCGGCAGCGCATTAAATGCGTTTGTCCTACGGTGCCAGGAGATAGACTCGATTACTGTATACCTTTCCACCTCCTATGTGCCACTGTGCTAACCCTTTTTGACTATATAAGGAGGACCGCGGCGTACTGGGAGAGGATTGGAATTTTTTGGGCAACGCATGCATCGTAGCTAGTTCAAGAACTCATGAGCACTCAAATATACACAAAAGCAGGACTAGGGTATTACGCATCCTCGCAACCCATACCTGGGTAAAGAATCCTCGTGCTGGCTTCTAGACCCGCTCTTTGCACAACCTCGCGCCTGCCAATCGTAGCAAAAAGGGGTCCCAGCAATCCCATAGGTGTCGTTTCCCCGACAAAAGGGTCTCCAATCGTAGTGTCGCGTTAGCAGCATCCTGCAGTAGTGCATGTTCTATAATCGTGAATTATTTGTGATGTGGCGCTCATCATAAATGTAGCACCACAGAATACCGACTACGATGGTAATGCGAGCACAAACGAGTAGCAAGGATGGAGCGTTTGGGATATTCGAGATATCACAAATAGTTGTCTGAAGACTCGTGTTTGGGATAGATGCCCGCATCGCATACGCTTAGTTATGCAAAACGTATGCATTCCTACTGCCTATCCCCGACGGTTTCTGGGTCGTGTGTGAAGGACCCCCCTATCACCCACACTAGCAATGCGACGGTTTAAAATGCCATCACAGAAAGGGGTTAAAACCGTTTGCATAGCAGCTCACTATAACAGTGAAAGAAGAAAAAACAAATGCAGCCACTGCGAATCTACAGAGCACACTGCTGGTGGATGCAAACTGAGACTGTTGTGATCATCTTGCGTCGTTGTATGGAAAAGGAAAATAATGATGGTTTTTGAGCAATGTTGGCTCCAAGGGGACATATTCAACATCTATGTTTTCTTTTCTCTAAGTTGTTTTCCTTGAATTAGTTTATGGAGTGTGTAATGGCTACTATTCATGCCTTTGTTGGCAAAGTGTTTAAATTTCTATTGTTGACGAGTTGTATGCCCGGTGCTCCTAATGTGTGCCAATAAAGTGCTGACAGTGCAACAGAATTAGTACTAGTGTGCCAACAAAGTGCTCACAGAATGTGCAACAGAATTAGTACTAGTGTGCAACTTTCTCTGTAATTTGTGCAAACCAACAAAGCATAGAAAAAGTAAACTACCACACCATTTCTACTCAATTGAGATGAGGGTGCGGGATAGAAGGTACGGACCTAGTCATTCTCGTATCACAACAACTTCCTCCATGGGGCGGAGTTGTGCTCACTGGTGAACCAATTATATGCCAATGTCTTCCTGATGTTGAGTACTTCCTTGGGATCATAGTTGGGAAGTAGGCTACCATTTCAATAAGTAGCATTCAGCACTACGAACAGAGCACACTCATTGCTGCAGGAAAAGAAGTAGCACAGAAAATAAAAATCCAAAAATTATGTATTATGTTCCACTGTGCAACTAATTATGTACCACTGTGCAACTAATGATATTCCACTGTGCAACTGGCTAGATTATCCCGTGCAAATTCTAAAAATGAAGATATGTATTAGTGCAAACTAATTGTGTGTCTTGAAACAGATAATCTTTTAAAGAAGAATTGTACATCTAGAAAAAATTAAAACTATAAATTGTTGGAAAAAATTGAGAAGAATGTCATCATTCTTGTCTTACTTCCCAAGCTGCTTCGGTACATCGATGTCAATAATCTGGAAGTGATCAATGTTGGACTTGGGGTAATGCTTCCTCCATAGCATTGATACTGCCCCGCGATGGTAGAGGCAGTATTCATCAACTCAATGTCATCTAGTTTCCTACTTGAATCAATAACTTTGAATCATTCATCCCTGAAGTTGACGTTGAAGACCCAATAGTGCCTGCCTCCTTCGGGTGGTTTGGATCAGCGCACTCAAGCACTGGCAGCATGATCTGCACACATGAACAAAAAATCATTCATATACAAAACATTTTAGGTAACAGTAAAAATGGTGAGGTTAACATGTTGCCAAAAAGTAGTTGTGTTTATGCCAACTAGTAGTTGTATCATGTGCAACTGAACATGCTGTGAGTGCCAACTAAGAGAGGGGTCATGTGCAGACAACACTGACCATGTCTTGTTTGTCAAGTAGGTTCTTGCATTCAAATCTTGTGTTTATGTCAGACACATTGTAGATCCCTTGGTGTAATTCGCCTGTAGAAATGATAAACATGTGCTAACTCCTTATTAGATAAAAAAGAAATCCTGAAGTGGTCAATAAAAGTTTAAGCAAATGATACATGGATGAAAAACTGTACATAATGAAGAGGGTAGAAGTTTTAAAAAAACTTACAGACAGCCTCAGTGGCATAATGACCTTCTTTGACTCTTCTCGTAAGTTTTTCATGATCTGTATGATTGCAATCTCAAGAACCATGCTTGATAGCCATTAAAGAGGCTTCATGGAGTCGAATAACTCCTTGAGATAAATGTAGAAACCATCATACTTGATTATCTTAGGGCTGAACAAAATTAAAATAAAAAAGACAATTTGAATGGTCAGTGCAAAAATATTGTGTATTAAACAAAACGATAAGAGTGTGCAACTAAAAGCCCTATTTTGTGCAACATGCTCTGCTTTGGTGTGCAACTAAGTGGGTGCTATTGTGCAACTAAAATATGGATAGACTGTGTGCATTGATTTACCTGGTGGCATGATCATTTGCTCCTCGATGATGTCTAACCCAATACACAAGGGTAGTGTAAAGCTTGTTGATTGCTTCAGTGCTATTGAATGTTTTATTTTTGTTGTAATCAATGAATGGGGACCTTTGACGTGCTCCGGGCCTTATTACCGTCCTCTGTCATTGTGCGATAGGTGGTCATGAAGAACTTCTTGTGCCACCTTCTGCTTCTCCGCAAATCAGGGTGTGGTAGCTGTCTAGTGATGCAGCATCTGGAAGGTGAGCTAATCCCTTACCAGCGTCTGCAGCAGCACATGCTTCATTCGCTGTTGCTGAATCCAAGTCATCCTCATCTATGACAACGAGAGTGGCTTCTCTAGTTTGTCGTGCTAGAGCAAGTGCTGCAACAGGCTCGGTGATATCATCTAGACCCAGGTCAAAACTTGGTGCATCACAATACCTATCGCCATGATAGGTGTATGACCTTGATCTGCGTATGGGTTGATGGCCCAGAGCATCTCCTTGAGGCACATTTACTGTTGCTTCATTGGCTGACTTGGTTCGCAAGAGTGTTGTAGTTGGTGGCCTAGGAGGCATGCACTTGCTAACAATGTTGAACACCTCCACTTGTGTTAATGTGCACTGAAGATCAGCTCTTGGTGATGCAGGCTTGCTTGGCTATTGTGTGTTAACTCTTGAAGATGGCAGTTGGGTAGATTGATACCTCCTTTCACATTTGGCAGTGAACTAGCTATAGGAGTTGGCACCTTGGGCTCTGCAGTTGCAAGGGTGGCTTCCTGAGCAAGAGTTGAAGTTTTGACTATGACCCAATTGACACTTCAGTTGGCACAGTAATAGTTGTAGTTGGCATCTTTCCATCCTCCATTGGCAGTGAGCTAGCTGAACTTGTCACTCCTGCATATATTGTTGTGATATGTTGTTCTGGCTCCTGTCTAAACCCCACACTTTTTGTGGCCTCTTCCCCCTTTGTGCCCTTGGCAAACTTTACAATCTTTTTCTGCTTAGCTTTTTGGGATGGGAGCGTTGACAGAGGAGTCTTCTCCTTGAATTGTTGAACTCCTGGAATAGTTTTAGGCTGAACATGCATGGCTATCCCCTGTTCAATAGTGTTTGGCTATCAGCGGAGGTAGCTTCCTTCTCCACATTTATTTCAGCATCTTCCCTCAACACGTGTTGCTTGGTTTTAGCCAACTTCAAGTTCTTCTTCATTGAAAGTGTCTTGCGCTTCTGGACCACAAGAGGGTTGCCGCAGATGTTGCCTTCCTCTTGCTACTGCTTAGTTCAAGAATGTTGTTCAATAATTACCTCTATTTTGACTTTGAGGGATACCAGTCAAGATCCTTTGTTGCTTCCTCCATATCAACTTTGTTCTTTTCAGCCTCACTTAAGAAAAATTGTTGTTACTCAACAGCAAAATTGGTCTTCTCAAACATCTCTCGGCAATCAAAGTCTGGGATAGGAAAAGTGGTTGGCAAAGCTGACTTCAAGTTGCAAAGCTTGAACAAATCAACACTCCCTTGAGACTCTGCTTCATCATTTTTCTTTGACTTTGATAAATCCTCATATTTCCAGCAACTTTTCTCCATCCACAAGCGTAGTGTGGTCTTACCATTCATTGAGTTGCTGCTGCTACCAGGATTGTTAGTGCTGCTAGCCCCCTCTAGTCGTGTTACCACATGCACCCCCAAAACCAGGGCAATTTTCATCATCGTCATCATTGTTGTCGTTGTCTCCTCAACATCTTCTTCCCCCTCATTGCCATCAACTCCTGCATCATTGTGTCCATCGTCATCTTTGTCCTCCTTGTAACACCAAGATAATTAAGCGACAATAACCTCACCCTACCGTGCCATGTCATCGTATCTTATTAAGCCAATTTTCCACTTGATGCAAATCAGAGTCAAATTCAAAATTCAAATAACAAGTCTAAATATTATTTCTTCAAACTATAAATCTAAAATGTTTGAATTTTAGTGTAATTTCTCTCGACCATTTGTCATGTTGAATCCAACATCATTTGGCTCTCCGATTAATCTCTAGTAAAATATAAAGTGGTACAACCACAACAAACTACTTAGTATAGGTTGGTTAGTGATCCATCAGTGACCCCCACCTTGTCCTTGTTGCCCCTGCTTCATCATCAATGACTCGATCAACGTGATCGACGACCAGAGCGACACCTCACATCACATCACACCCCTTTTGTTGCTCGACTCTGCTGAGCTACCATCGAGTGCTAAGGGTGATACCTTGTAATGCACTCCTAATGATAAGTCTGTAGTCTAGCTATTTGCTCATGGTCAATGAGGGTGATCCTCCTTCACAATTCTCGATATGGCTCTGTCGTGCAACCTCTCAAGTGTGGACCTCAAGGGTGATTCCTCCCACGTTCACCTTGATGATTACATCGAGTGGAATCCACCAAAGGTGATTCCTCGGGTTTCCCCCTTGATGTTTTGGACACACGGTTACCCGGAATCTACTTGAGACCTTTGTTTAAGCCGGGTCAGCCCTGAGAGGAACCCGCGAGTTGATGTGAAAGTCGGGCAGGCCCGTAGAGCATCCGTGAGTTTTCTATGAGGCATGGCCGTGCATTCTGGGCCCTTGCTGTAAGTCCATGATACGGGGCGACGGGGTCACATTATTGTGAGTCTCTGCTCCTCTCCGTGAGCCCCCAATGCACTAACAGGTTTGGGTATTTGTTTTGAGATGGCCTCTGTCCTTTACGCACTAACCACCACGCAGGAATAGTTATGGGCCTCGGCATCGCAGTATCAGCTGAAGCTTTGTCAGACGTCTAGTTAAGCATTGCGGACGGGCCGGATCGCGCCATCCAGGCAGAGGTGGTGCTAGTATCCCATTGCGCACAATGACCCAAAATGCAAAGGGCGATGGGCGCAAGACCACTGAGCGCTTAGGATGTAGACCGGCAGGGCCCTCTCTGCTGAGCCTAGGTAGGGCTGCGACGTGTTGATCTTCCGAGGCCAGGCATTGACTCAGAAAAGTGTGTCCGGCCAAAGTAATCAAGCATGTTGGGTAATGTGGTGCACCCCTGTAGGGAAGTTATCTATTCGAATATCGTGTCCATGGTAATGGACGTTCATACTTGTATCATGATCTATTACAACTAGAAATGGATACTTGAGATATGTGATGGATATGTGGCTCCGAGATTGCTTTCTCGCAGGGAGTTGAGGAAGAATCTCCGTCAATGTTACAACATGCTTGTTAAATATAAACTGCTATTCTTTACTCTTCTACATGTTGCAAGATGATTGGAGCTTCTTGAAGATGCTAGTCTTCGATAGTCTAGGCCTTCACTTCTATTCTGTCATTCTTCAGTTCAATCCACAGATACAACCCTTCCTTTGATACCAATGCATACTTAGTATAGATCTGATTCTTGCGAGTACTTTGGATGAGTACTCACGGTTGCTTTGCTATCCATTTTCCCCCTTCTTTCTTCTTTCCGGTTGTTGCAACCAAATGGTGGATCCCAGGAGCCAGATGCCACCCTAGACGACTACTACTACCCGGAGGATGCCTACTTCTACGTTGAGGCCGTCGACGACTAGGAGTAGTTAGGAGGTCCCAGGCAGGAGGCCTTGCCTCTTCGATCATTGCTTCTTTTGTGCTAGCCTTCTTAAGGAATCCTTGTCTAACTTATGTTTGTACTTAGATATTGTTTCTTCTGCTGACTCTTTTGTATTGAGCTTTTGTATTCGAGCCCTCGAGGCCCCTGGCTTGTAATATGAATCTTGTATTATTTTATTTGTTTCTAGAGTTGTGGTGTGATATCTTCCCATGAGTCCCTGATCTTGATCGTACACATTTGCGTGCATGATTAGTGTACGGTTGAATCGGGGGTGTCACAAGTTGGTATCAAAGCCGACTGCCTGTAGGAACCCCCTTTCGAAATCCTTGGTGGAAGTTGAGTCTAGTCTTTGAATAACTGAATTACGAACATGGTTGTGTGGCTTACGGGCCCATGTTGCCAATTGGGTGGTATTAGGATCTTTTACTACTCGTCCATACTCTAGGACTCTGATCTCTCTTTTATTCAGGTTACATGATTTTGCTAAGTCTAACATTAGGATCTCGTAATCACATCCACCCGGAGATTTGTATTACCCCCTTTCTTGAATTGAGGGCCAAGATCTGCTTCTCAATGTTCACTGACCACAGGATCCTCTTATCGAGGGCACCCTGTGTCGTCACTTGCAGATCCCTCGCTCCAGTGGTTTTCCTTCGACGTTGATGTAGCCTTTGCTATGTCTCGTTGTGGTATCCCTTCATCGCGTGCATGTGTGCCGCCTAGTATGTATGGGATGTTTCTCTTGTCTGAACTCATACAAACAACATGTAATTGGCCCCGTATATGTATCTGTATGTCTTCAATGACTACTACTTTGTACATATTATGCCTTTGCTCATTGCTCAAGTTACATCATGAATGACTCCTTAAACTTGATCCACCCCTTGCTAAAACTACCTGATGTTGCATTTAAGCAAGATGGTTAGACCCGTTGGTCGTGGCCATGGTGGCGACAATCCACCACCGCTCGAATACATGGCTGGAATGATACAACAATTGAGTTGAATCTCCAGTTCATGGTAGGAGCCATGGCTCATTTCCCGCACCCCAATATGAATCAGCAACCCGTCCCAGTGACTCGGCAATACTTTGCACATCTCAACCCTGTCATCTACCGCAAGTCTAATCAGCCCCTTGATGCTAATGATTGGCTCTGTGACATCACTTTCGAGTTGGAGTCTACTGATGTAGCCTCTGCCAACTAAGTCACCTTCGTGGCTTATTACCTGAAGGGTCCTGTTGCTCGATGGTGGCACAGCCACATGTGTTCCTTACCTTTTGTAACCGCCATCACTTGGCCGGAATTTCAAGTTGCATTCTGCTGGCCAATGTCGAACCACCATGGTTAGTCACAACATCCCCTTTGAAATTGAAGGGTTGGAATTGCATGTCGCCCTCATTGTTTTGAAATTTTCCAATATCGAGTTCATTCTGGGAATGGAATGGTTGAAAACACATACCATTTCTATCATTTGCACCACTAAAATCATCCATTTACTATATCCTTCGAGTGAGATAGTAAACTACCATGCTCATATTTTTCGAAATGCTAAAGCACAGATTTATTCCTTGAATGCGTGAAACACTTCTCCTTTTGTGAGAATTGAAAACACTACATCGATGTCTGAAGTATCTGTCCAGTCTACATTCTCGATCAAGATGAACGTCGCACCATCTGAGGGCTGTCAAATTACTTGAAGTTCGGTGGTCAAATCCTTTTGAAGATGAAGCCACTTGGGAACTCGAGGATCGTCTTCCTGATGAATACCCCATTTTGTCTTCTTCTACCTCCTAAAACCTCAGGATAAGATTTCTTGTAGTGGAGGAGATTTGTAACGCCCGGATAATTAAGCGACTGTAACCTCACCCTACTGTGTTGTGTCATCGTATTTATTAAGACAATTTGCCACTTGATGAAAATCAAGTCAAATTCAAAATTCAAATAACAAGTCAAATTATTATTTCTTCAAACTATAAAACTAAAATGTTAGAATTTTAGTATAGTTTCCCTTGATCATTGGTCATGTTGAATCCAACATCATTTGGCTCTCCGATTAATCTCTAGTAAAATATAAAGTGGTCCAACCCCAAAAAACATAACCATTTCAAAATAAACAAATAATTATGAGTTTCCAAATGACTCACAACTTTATGTGCCGGTCCAAGATATTGCGCTTGAATTTTGTGCCAAATTTCAAGCTCAACTAAATTCATTTGCTATAGCAGCTAAATAGAAAATAGTGGTAGAAATTTAAAGAAAAGAGAAAAGAGGAAGAGGAAGTAGATGACCTAATCTACTGGCAGTATTGCACATCTTGCAAAAGGGAAGGCCCAGCCCACCTCCACCTCATCCCCTCCTCTGTACAAGAGACAGGGGGTCATGGCACACATCCACGGCCATGGACATGGCCATGGCGTGCATGGCAACCATCGATGCACCCTGGCCGCCTATAAACGCATCCACCGAAAACCCTAGCCTGCTCTCGATTGATCCCTCTCATTGCCCCATCGTGCCCCTCTCATCTGCTCGAAAATGTGCTCCTAAACTCGTGCGGTGACCATGAACGCCGCCACCATTGCCGCGACCATCATCGCCCCGGCGCCCTGCGGTCGTGTCCAGAAGCTCTACTGTCGTTCGCCTCTTCACCTTTGTCCATTGGATCTAGCCATAATCGACCGCGTCGTCGGTATCGAGCTTCTTCTTCAACTTTGGTCGCCATCATCCACCACGTCGATTCACTCGTCACCGACCGTCCCCGGCCTAGTCGAGCCCTCCCCGAGTTGCACTGTGAGCCTCGGATCCTCCTTGACCTCCCCTTGTTTCTTCCCATGCCCCGTAGGTTAGCTCCTGTCGTAACCTCGATGTCCCGCGCCGCTCGAGCTTCGGCCGAGCTCTTGGTCACCCAGGTCACCTGCACCCATCGGCGGTCTCCTATTCTCGTACCGCTCGTCGCCCGTGTTCCGCCCACAGCCTTGCGTCACGTGCTTCTCCCTGCCGCCCACAGCCACGCCCCTGCTCGCCTACAGCCGCGCGCCTTGTCCGTTCCTTGGCCGAACGCCCCCGGCTGCCCCGCTCGCGCCTGCAGCTGCTGGGGCCCCGACTGTGCGGGCCGCATCCTCCAGCGCGCCGCGCCCCTATGAGTCCGTGCCTGGCCGCTTCCTCGCCGTGCGCCCGTGACTGCCACGTCAAAATTGACAAATTTGACCTATGGACAAAATCAAATCACAGAATGAACTGCCCGTGAAACTATTTCACGTGGCTGACCTTTTTGTGTGACGCCCGACACGAAGGCGTCACACTACACTGTGCAACGCCTGACAGAAAGGCGCTACACGCCTGGCCAGCATCGCACCCATGTGATCCGAAATTTACTAAGTCAGTGTGCAGCGCCTGAGAGCTAGGCGCCACACCATACAGTGTAGCGCCTAGCTTCTAGGTGTTGCACTAGTGGTTGCTTCATTTTGTAGTGCAACCACTAGTGCAGCGCCTGAGAGCTAGGCGCCACACTATACAGTGCAGCGCCTAGCTCGTAGGCTCTCCACAATGACTTAGCAATTTTTAGGCAGTTTGGGGTGCAATGTTGGCCAGGCGTGTAGCGCCTATCTATGAGGTGTTGCACAATGTAGTGTGACGCCTTCGTGTTGGGTGTCACACAAAAAGGTCACCCGCATGAAATAGTTTCACGAGCAATTCATTTTGTGATTTGATTTCGTTCATAGGTCAAATTTGTCAAAATTGCCGACTGCCACCGCTGCTTAGCTGCTGCTGCTGTGTTCTGCTATTGCCGTCACCTGCTGTTTTGTGTCGCTGGAGTTAATTGGCTTGCTACTATTTTTGTTGCTGCTATGCGCTGCGGTTGCTCTCTGCTCTCCTGCATCTTGTCACTGCGTTGCTGCTTACAGTTGGCCTTGGCTTGGCTGAGTGTGGCGCGTGCTATGTGTGCGTGTGTGTGCAGAGCCTCACGGCCGGCCCAAAATCAATTAGGGACTAATCCCTCTTTAGTAGTACTAACCACCCCACTTTGAGTCTAATACATGTGGCCACCCTCAGTTTGTAAATTGTTTACTAAATAATTTTAACACATGTTACACTTACATGTCGGTCCACTGACCCTGTTGACTGGTCAACCTTTGACCCAGTCAACAGTCAACCAAACCCCCTCGCCCACATGTCAGCCCCTCTGGTACACTTCTGTGTACCAGAGCTGGGTACCCATAGTAATTCGCTATTTTATTTTGAATTAAATTAAATTGAAGAATATTAGTAAAACTTTAGAAATTCGTATAAAATAATCCGTAACTCGGATGAAAACGTTGTATACATGAAAGTTGCTTAGAAAAATATGACGAATCCGACTACGCTCTCCATTCATTTCTCACGTGCCCCTAACATAGTGAACCTGCAACCGTCCCCCTCTGATTTGTTTGTCCGAAAATGCAAACTTCAGGAAAACATTCCCGGATGTTTTCCCCTTCGCCGGTATCGTGTAACACTGCATTAGAACACCCCTAGCGCTGCTTTTTGTCTTTTCATGCATAGTATTGCACTTGTTTGCTATGTATTTCTTCTTCTCTCCGGTAGACCCCGAGACCGGTGTTGATGCCACTGTGATCGACTACGTCGATGACGACCCTTCTTCCCTTTCAGTGGAGCTTCCAGGCAAGCCCCCCCCCCTTTTATCATCTCGATATCGCCCATTCCATTCTCTCATGCTTGCATTAGATTTTGCTACTGTTATTGATTGCTCCTATTCTGATGCATAGCCTACTTTTTAACCTGCTTATTGTTACATACCTGCTTATCCTAAACTGCTTAGTATAGGTTGGTTAGTGATCCATCAGTGACCCCACTGGTACAGCGAGGTGCTATACAAACAGTTTTTAACCCCTTTCCGCGGTGGCATTTGGAACCGTCGCCTAGTGAGTGACGGCGATAGGGGGTCCTTCCCACATGACCCATAAACCGTCGGGGATATGCCTTCCTGGCACACACGCTCGGCAAAATGAGTTCGTGTGCGACCAGCGTGCGCTCAAATACGGAAATACGTATAGTAGAGCTAGAAAATACAATTATACAGGCAAAATTGTTTCTGATGGCAAGTACATGCCACACAGTCAGTCCTCGCTAAATTTTTTCATTCATATGTACATCCCACATAGTCACTCCAAGCGAAACATTTCCGTTCACAGGTACATCACACACAATTTCCCCCGCTAAATCGTTTGTGATAGCGTTGCCATTGCACATGATATTAACAATTTTATCGTTTGTGTTATTGAATGCATCACGCACGGTGCGTAGAAGAAACTGTGTGGGAAAGGTTGTCCATCACACAAAGTTTTTATGTCGTAAACGTTTGCGCAAGGTGGCCTAACGCAAAAACATTTCAAGAGAAAGTCGTGTGTGATTGTTCATTAATCCAACACGGTTTATTCCTAGAAACTGTGTGCTTTATTGAATGCATCACACACTGTGTTTTCTCAATAACCGTTTGCAATAGAAAAAACCCAATTAGCAGGCTAATTATTTGATTATTAATAATCCATTTATTAATCTGATTGACATTTCATACTAAGCACACAATATATTTCATTTTCATAGCTGAAATACATCAGTGTACAACATCATATAGCTTCGGCACTCAGCTACCCCATTACACAACTACACCAGCACCAAGTTTCACATGCAACGTCTATAACCTTTCAAAAATAGCATCATAGACAGTACATAGACAAATGTATCTGATCTGAAAAACTGTTGAAGCATAAGGCAAATATTGAGCCTTCATTGATGTTGAAGGTCTTTGTAACTTTAGGCCAATGCCTATGGATGATTGACCGTCCATCCTTCGTCCACTTCAGGAACACTTCAATATTAAACTGTGGGTGTTGTATGAATACCTTCCTCGCCTCCTGACCATACAGGTGGTTTGAGAGGTAATCGTCAGTGAACTGCTTTGGAAAGGCCTGAAAACAAGGATGTGCATAAATATCTTCTCTATATTGGAAGCCAAAGGAATAAAAAGGCAAGGTATAATAGTTAGTACCATCCTGTAATGAACTGATGTCTTCTTCATTGTGCAAACAAAGATCTTGTTGTTTTTTGTCGCTAATTTCTTTATCCTAACAATCTTTCTGAGTTTCTTGACTTGACTGATATTCATGGGCAACTCATTTCCCCATATGCAAAAAGGGTCGAACAGTGGGTCAAAACCTCTGACAGCAGGACCTACATGTGCAAGACCAAATTGTTAAAAACATAAATATTAGAATGGTTCCTGCAATTGCACAATAATGTGCTATTAGACAACAGACCATGCACGTGCTAACCTCGATTGTAAACCTAAGTGCTTCCCATTGTTTCCCTGCAACACATATAAGGTTGTTAGTCATCAAGTTAAGTAAGGGTTCGCATGCTATCAATAAAATATGTTGATGAAAAATAAGCACATTGCAGATTCATCAGATTAATTCAAGACACATGGAAAACCCATTTATCCAAACCAAGCATGATTAAGAACTAGGAAATATAGCACTTGTATATGTTTCTCATGTATTAAGTGCAGCCAAATTCGATTTATTCCTCACATGCACAACAATACAAAATTCTACCCACAACAATTGGACATCGCATTGCAGAATTGAACCAAGTAGTTAACTAAACACCACAACAAATGAACCAAACATTAACTGAGCACCACATTGCACAATATAACATACTCCTAATAGAAGAACAGACAGTTAACCAAACCAAGCATGATTAACAACTTGGAAATATAGCACTTGTATTTGTTTCTCATGTATTTACTACAGCCAAATTCAATATCTTCGTGAGATGGTATACAATAACAGAATGCACCCACAACTATTGAACATCGCATTGCAGAATTTAACCAAACAGTTAACTAAACACCACAACAAAAATGAACCAAACGTTAACTAAGCACCACATTGCACAATGTATAACCAAACCAAGCATGCTTGACAACTTGGAAATATAGCAATTGTATTTGTTTCTCATGTATTTTGTAAAGATAAATTTGATTTATTTCTCACATGGAAGACAATACAAAATTGCAGTCTAAAGAATTGAACGTCACATTTGCAGAGTCGAACCAAACAGTTAACTGAAGACGACAAATAATTAACAAAATAGTTAATAAGTGAGCACCACACTGCACGACATATAGAATATATACACTAGAGCAACAGATTGCATGGTAAAATTAGATAGCACAATTCACTAAAATTTGTGAAGGAAAGGTAGGAGCAGCACACCGAATGGCTAAACCGAGCGTGCTTAACCGGCGTAGCTAGCAAATGGCAAGGTGCTCCTCCAAGATCCGGGGGTCAGCACGAAGGGCAGCCATCGCGACCTCATCCATGCGTGCGGCCGCAATTTGCTTCTCCGCTGCCAAATGCTCCTTGAGATACTGGCTATACTGTGTGCACCATGGCTTAGGGCGACGCTTATTTGGTGGAGGGGTCGGTGATTTGGGTAGAAGGTGTCGCGTTCGCCGGCGGTTGGGGCATGTGGGATGTGGAAGGAGGAGGAGGAGGAGAGGATGGGGGTCGGGTGTGGATTACCTGCCTGGATAGGTGAGGCTGAGCAGCGTGAAGGAGGGTCGCCGGCGAGGAGGCGGTGCTGCAAGCAAGGAGTGAAGGTTTCAAATTGGAAAGGAAGGTGGAAACAGGGGAAATGTGGATTTTGGTAAGGGGAGGGGCGGGGAGGTAGATATTTTCACGGAAGCCGAAAATTTGGAATCCTTCAGTGAAAAAACTGCCGCGCAAGGTGTCATCAGACACGATCCCTTATTCAAAACTATGTATGATATGTGAACATCACAAACGATTCAGATAGCTTAACCTGTGTGTGATGAGTTTGAACGTCAAAAATTTTGGTTCGAATTTCCCTGGTTACAGTGGTCATCCACGTCATTGCATAATTTGGGTACACAAAGGAGACTACAGCACACCCACACTTCTTAATCGAGCAAGTTCAGCAATTAAACACAACTAGCTGACCTAAACATTACTCTAACAAATTAAAGACTAGCGCTCTTAATTAAACAAAACAAAGAGTACCACTATGGCTGGTGCTCGTCGATCTTCGTCGTCGCCTCCATGTCCAGCTCGCGCCCGACGGTCTCCTGGGGAAGGGGCTCCATGGCATCAATTGCACCATACTCCGCAAGCATCTCACCATCCGCGTTCGCCATATCTTTGGAATAGGCCGCCACGAGCTGGGCATGGGCAGCCGCGATCTGGGCTTTGGCGGGCTCCGTCGTGGCAAGGTATGCCCCGCAGGAATGGACGGCTGCTCGAACTCTCTCGACGATTGCCAACTCTTCGGCTGTGGGTTGCCGACCGTTGTCGGAGAAGCTTCGTTCGATTTGTGTGGTGACCGCCACGAGCTGGGCGTGGCCGTCCTTGACATGGTCGTGGGCGGCCTCCATCAGAGCCAAGGCTGCCGCTACGGAACGAACAGATGTTGTGCCGCTCTCGCCAGTTTTTATCCCTGAGGCAGATGCTGCTGCCGCCGCCCGAGAAGCAATAGCAGCCGTTTGGGCTACCTTGGCCGCCCGGGCGCAGATTGCGGTCACCCTCACGAAGCTTGTTAGCACGCGCCTGGTGGCTGGGGCCGCGCTCTCGCCGGAGTGGGCTGCCGAAGTTTCCCTCACGACGCGGGTCCACATCCCCATCTTTCAGCGGCGATGATTGAACAGTGAAATGATATTTTGAGGAGCGGGCTAGTGTGCTTGACACTCTGACGGTGCTCCAACATATTTTGTGTTGCATCTCACACGGTTGGTGATGATAAACTATATGCAATCTACTTGATTTTTCGTCTTGATTTGAATCACGTAATGGGGTCACAGCTGCAAAGGATGGTCTTTGAATTGCTAGAACTTTTATCTGTAGTGAACATGTAACTATAGGTGTGTTGTCAAAAAAATGGAATTATTCAGGGTTCATTTGGACGTTTTTATACATTAACTTGGTTTTGTAGGCATTTCAGGTGCATAATTCAAATTTGAACTACATGCACATGATCCAGTGCATATAAACTGGTTGAAAAATCAAATAGGTGTCCTTGGTTCCATGCTTAGGTCCCATGCAAGAAATGGGAATGAATGTCAAACACCCTGCCACCGTCACTCGGCCGCAAACATTGAGATACCTGGTTTTTAAATTCTAGTAAATCCAAAACTCGTCTGAAATTCATGAAACTTGGCATGCTATCATGGAGTGGCATCAACATATCATGGTAAAAAATTTGTCCCATTTGGGGCAGGTTTGGGTATAAGCGTCTCACAAACCAGAGATTCTCACAACAAGCATGATGGTTTCGGTAGGGAACGTGCCACCTTTCGGGACGAAACGATATCTATTGCCTCTTATTGCTTTCAAAAAATTTCTAGTGTAAACATAGAACAACAGGAGTGTTGTGTTTGATTTTCGAATTTTTCAGGGTTTGTTTGGACATTTTTATACATTAACTTGGTTTTGTAGGCATTTCAGGTGCATAATTTAAATTTGAACTACATGCACATGCTCCAGTGCATATAAACTGGTTGAAAAATCAAATATGTGTCCTTGGTTCCATGCTTAGGTCCCATGCAAGAAATGCGAATGAATTTCAAACACCCTGCCACCGTCACTCGGCCGCAAACATTGAGATACCTGGTTTTTAAATTCTAGTAAATCCAAAACTCATCTGAAACTCATGGAACTTGGCATGCTATCATGGAGCGGCATCAACATGCCGTGGTGAAAATTTTGTCCCATTTGGGGCAGGTTTGAGTATAAGCGTCTAACAAACCAGAGCTTCTCACAACAAGCATGATGGTTTCAGTAGGGAACATGCTACCTTTGGGGACGAAATGATATCCATTGCCTCTTATTGCTTTCAAAACTTTTCTAGTGTCAACATAGAATAACATGAGTGTTGTGTTTAATTTTGGAATTTTTCAGGGTTCGTTTGGACATTTTTATACATTAACTTTGTTTTGTAGGCATTTTAGGTGCATAATTCAAATTTGAACTACATGCACATGCTCCAGTGCATATAAACTGGTTGAAAAATTCAATCTGTGTCCATGGTTGCATGCTTAGGTCCATGCAAGAAATGGGAATGAATTTCAAACACCCTCCCACCATCACTCGGCCGCAAACATTGAGATACTTGGTTTTTAAATTCTAGTAAATCCAGAACTCGTCTGAAATTCATGAAACTTGGCATGCTATCATGGAGCGACATCAACATACCATGGTAAAAAAAATTGTCCTAATTGGTGCAGGTTTGGGTATAAGCGTCTCACAAACCAGAGCTTCTCACAACAAGCATGATGGTTTCGGTAGGGAACGTGCCACCTTTGGGGACGAAATGATATCTGTTGCCTCTTATTGGTTTGAAAAAATTTCTAGTGTCAACATAGAATAACAGGGGTGTTTTGTTTAATTTTGGAATTTTTTGGGGTTTGTTTGGATATTTTTATACATTAAGTGGGTTTTCTAGGCATTTTATGTGCATAATTCAAATTTGCACAACATGCAAATGCTCCAGTGCATATAAATTGTGTGCGTTCTGTTAACCATCCACGTAACACCACGCCTCACTCTTTTAATGGCTAGGAGGTGCCGTGCGGACAGGTGCTTGAGTGCTTGACTAAACGGGAGGCATGCGAGATGTTCTCCAATGCGGAGGCTCACCGAGAAGCATGCGAGATGTATGCCGCACAGGCTGACCGGGAAGCGTGCGAGCTATATGCCGCGTAGGATTTGTGTACCTCTTGATCGCAAACGTTTTAGTTAGAACACCCGTATGCAAACCGACAGCTTCCCCGGGAAGCTAAGAGAAAATGTGCCGAGAAGGATTTCTGTAGCTCTTGATCGCAAATGTTTTAGATAGAACACCTGTATGCAGAGTGAGAGCTATCGTCTTCCCCCTTAAGTCGAGGGAAAATTCGCAGCGTGGGATTTGTGCATCCCTTCAATGCAAATGGTTGTTTTGGATGACCCTTGTGCAACCACGTACAAACAATTTGGTATGATTTGCATCTGTCATATTGGGTATGTTGCCATTTGTCAAACTGGAAAGATATACATTTGTTGATCTAGTAACATTGCCATTTTTCAATCCTTGTAACACTGCGATTTGTCAAAATATGCAGCTAAAAATCACTAGCACTATCTAATTTTTGCAACTAAAATTGAGTAATTAAGCATACATTTCATTCATAGATTAAGAAGTCGTTCTTAATTTATACAAACAGTTCAACTCGACAGCAGAACCGACCAAACTTTTCCCCAATTGTTGCCAACCACGTACTGAAATAGCTAGTTCAACTATATATACTAGCTAATTTTAAGTACGTTGTACAGTTCCACCACACATCTATAGTCAAATGAACTGAACAAAATAGCCCCTAAATACTACTACTACGGAGGGGCTTTGTGATACTTCCGGCAGCCTCTCCTCTGCTGAGTGCGCTCAGTAAGAGGCAGAGGAGGAGGAGCATACCGACGAGCTGGAAAAATGCAATACGGTGTCTGCCGCTGCTACACGTTCAGCGACGCCCGCCAGCTCAAACGCCCACTGCCGCTCTAGACGTTCCCTCTCAAAGTGGCCGGACTGCTCATAGATCTCCTGATTCCTCGCCTCTACGTCGGCGTGTGCTGCGGCCACGGCTGCGGTAAGGCTCTTTGCATGGTCGACGAGGCGCTCCTGCTCCTCCCGCAGGAACTCGATGTAGCGCGCAAGGTCGCTGACACACATGCGGGCCTCCACCTCCGCCTCCCTCCTTCGTGCGGCGGTGGCAGAGCGGGTGATGATCTCGGCGGTCGACGGTGGGCTGGCGGCCACCACTACCTCCCACCTTCGGGCCGGGGTGGCAGAGCGGCTGCTGGCCACGATGGCCAGCAGTGGGGTAGCGGCCACGACGGCCACCTCCCGCCTTCAGGCTGCGGCAGTGGAGTGGGAGATGGCCCTGGCTTTCGATGGTGGTGTGACGGCAACGGCGGGCAGCAATGGCGGAGCGTGTGATGGGTGTTCCACGCACACCCAACAAGGACGCCACACACACTACACTACATTGGGGACTGCGCTGCCACCATGGTGTAGCCTCCCAGTTGGAGCTGTCCTCTGATGACGGCGGAGGGGCTGAGCGACAACGACGGACCAGTGCCATTGGCGATTGTGGGAGAAGCAGACGAGATAAGCTACAGGGAGGGAGGGGAAAATGCGACGCAGGACTCACCGACCGTGAGGGTTTATATAGCAGGCCGGTAAGCATTGGGATTTTGGGGGATATCACCAAGTCGTGCGGGAAGCTTGCGCGGGAACCTGCGAGGTTGCGTGGGAACGGGCTCACCGACGATTCATTGGAGCCACCGTTTGTCCAAAAGAACGCCCCTGCGCGCTGCGCAAGCTTGCGTTGTAAGCCGTCTGCGGTAGCGGGGTGACAAGACGTGTGAGAGGAGGACGAAGGGACACGTACACATACGGTTATTAAAAAAACGTTTGCGATTTAATTACCTACTATACCCCTGTCCAGGTTTATAAGTAGGATTTAACTAATAAAATATGAATGTGTCTCGCCAAAGATTATATCGTTGGAGTCGTATTTGAACATAGTTTCTAGCTATACAGTTTTTTAACTTGCATTAACACTTTTTTGGTTAAATTTAAGGTTATACCAGCAAGCGTTGGCCCGCAACACACACGGCTTATTCCATCACAAACAGCTCGGATAGATCAACTATATGCCACGTATCGCACACGCAACTCTAATCTGATTCAGGCTTGATGTCTCCGACATACCTCGCACAGTTTGTCTTATTTGCCACCTATCACTGTGTCGGCTTCTGCTCCAGTCCCTCAGCAAGGTCTGCTCACCGTTAGGTGCGGCAGCACGCTGTGCTCACCGTTAGGCACCGTGGTGCGCTCTGCTCGCGTCCGTCGGTGCGCTAGGCTTGTGGACACCTTTTCCTTGCGTGTTTGATATGTCCATTTTGCATCATGTTTTCTTACTCTTATTTATAATATATTTATCCATAATAATGCTTTTTGGAGTAATTCTAATGCCTTTCTCTCATAATTTGCAAGGTACACACCAAGGGGAGAATTCTGGCAGCTGGAAATCTGGACCTGCAAAAGCTACGTCAGGACACCTATTCTGCACAACTCCAAACAAGCTGAAACTTCACGGAGAATTTTTATGGATTACTCCCTTCGTTCCTTTATGTTAGGTGCATTATTTCCAGCTCGGTGATCAAGGCAGCAATTTTTGGAGCATCTGAGACAATACTACCCCTGATATTAGTTTAGCGGTAGAAATCAATTATGTGAGCGTCAACTGATTTGACCGATGCATGCAGATATGCTGTCGGCCTTGCATGGCACATGCAATCGGTGTATCCCAGCAAATCAGGGATGGAAATAAGTGTCTTTCCTTGTATACAAAAATGGGTACCCATGTACGTGCGCGGCCATCAGGAAAAGGGAGGGAAGTGGCTTGGCGCCAACTGAATGAAGATTTTAAATTATGTTTTCGTGTACAAAATGAGTCGACTCCCGCTGGTTCTTTTCATTCCCCCTTCTTCCAGTACGTGGCCAACAAAAAATGGTTGATATAGAATTGCATCCAGCACCTAATTGGGATTCAATTGAGGAGAATGATGACAACGCCTTTGATCTTGGATACGACTACAGCTGGCTAGCTTCTGTTGACTCTAGCGACGGTATGTTCTTGTTTCCATCTCACTTTTTTGCAGTAGTATCAGCGGGATAATTTTTCATTGTGGGCTCCGTGTAGAAGTTGAGAATGCGCTCCATGACGGCAATGGACCCCGTCATGATCGACTTAATGCCTGCAACGAGGCCGACGATGAGGCAGACCTCCTTGAACACACAGAACGAGGTGCTTCTGCCGAGCACGGGCGAGTTGACATACACACGTCGATGGAAGACGCGGGGGTGCGCGGACGCGAGTATGGCCAACGTGCCGGCGGGCGCGGACGCGGGCATGGGCACGGCCAAGGCGCCGGCGGTCGCGGATGCGCGCGTGGCCAATGTGTCGATGAACGCGGCCACGCAGTGGATGCAACACCGTATTCACAAGTACGTACTGTGTGTATTCCATACTCATTGAACCAGATCATGTAGTACTTGATCATTGTGTCACCATCTACGTACAGTTCAATTGCCGAGGCGCTGGTGGATGAGGCCACGCAGAGGATGGAATACAGTGCAAGCCGTCGGTGAATCCATTGGAAAAGTGGTGGCCAGTGTCCTTTTGCATGACGGTTTTTCTCAAAAGTAGGCAGATCTTCTATCTGGGGACGATCCGGCTTCGTACCACCAGGGACTATCTCTTCGACGGTGAACAAATTCTCATAGATTCTCGTACGCGCCGTACCGGTGAATTATTCATCCAGGGAACTATTGTCATGTTCCCTTGCCATCTCGCAAACATCGCCACCGGTGATCAATGAGTTGATGCGACAGGTTCTATGTCCGCGCACGACTCAGGCCACAGACTAGATGTTGCTGATGGATGTGATGGCTTTGAAGGAGAAGAAGCTGCCAGTATGTACGTGAGCCTCGGAACTACTACTTGGCACCTGATGAGGAGGAACCCTATCGCATCACACAGAGCAAGGGATTTATTGAGAAAGTGATGTTCTTGGCAGCAGTAGCAACGCCTCGTTATGATGATGATGGTGTCATGACATTTGATGGCAAGATTGGAATTTGGCCGTTCGCATATCAGGACTTCGCAAAGAGGCGTAGCCCTTACAGAGAGAGGGGGAAGATGTAACCAAGATTTTGCCATCAGTGACAAAGGATGTCGGTAGAGACTATATGGTGAACCAGCTTCTACCCGCCATCAAGGCTTTGTGGCCGGCTTCGGAACACAGACGCACAATATACATTCAGCAAGATAATGCAAAGACCCATATTTCCGTGAATGACAGTGTGTTTTGTGCAGTGGCACAAGTGGATGGATGGGACATTAGGCTTACATGTCAGCCACCCAACTCACCTGATATGAACATTCTTGACTTAGGGTTCTTTGTGGGACTTCAGGCTCTTTTTGAGAAGATGTCCCACAGTAAAATTGCTGATATTGTTGCGAAGGTGAAAAAAGCATATGACACATACCCAGCCGAGAGAAGCAACCGTATTTTTTTGACCCTTCATTCATGCATGCGTGAGGTACTGAAGCAGAAAGGAGGTAACCAGTATAAGGTCCCACACATGAGGAAGTCATTTCTTGCGGCACTTGAAATGCTTCCGGGCGTAGTACCCTACGATGCTGATGTTGTAATTGCTGCTATTGAGGCCCTTCCAGATGCTTGATGTACTCAATATATTAGTTATATAGTACTCAATTTAAACTTACTCGTATTGTACTTCAACCACTATTGTTAATTATCGGTGAGAATGACACCTATGGGATCATGGGATCACTGGGATCCCTTCTACGGTCGGCGGGCGCGAGGTCGTGAGAAGAGCAGGTTTAGGAGCTAGCACACGGATCGTTTACCCAGGTTCAGGCCGCGAGGATGCATAAAACCCTAGTCCTGCTTTGGTGGATGTATTGAGTGTTCTTGAGCTTTTTGAACTAGCTACGGTGGTTGTGCTGTCCCAAAAAGCCGAATCCCTCTCCTGGTCGCCTCGGGCCTCCTTTTATAGGAAAAAGGGGTTGCCACGGTGGCACACAGGAGGTGGAAAGGCCTACAGTGCGCGAGCTTATCGCACGTACGGGACAAAGTGCATTAAATGCGCTACATAGGTGTCCATTGCCTTTATCGAGGACGGGAACGAGGCCCGTCCCGTCCATCGCCGCTTAGCCTCGCTTCGACACGCGCCCAGACCAGGATGCATGCAACACCATGTAGGTAGACAAGAAGCTGAGGTGGCGCGGTGATAGGGCCTTCATGAAGATCTGCATGCCGCCACGCGGGTGCTTGCTGATTTGTCCTGGAAGCTGCATGTTGCCATGCAGGTGCCTGCCCAGCTGGTTGGGTTGGCAGCTGCATGCGAAAGGCGGCGGAGTCTTGGCTGGTGCGGGCCTGGTAATGGCCCTGCGGATGCCCTCAGCAAGGGTCTTGCCGTGGCGTTGCTGACATCCCCAGCAAGGGTCTTGCCGGGGGTCTTGTGGATTTCCTCGGCTAGGATCCTGCTGAGGGTCGCCGTCTTCTGGTCCTCATCTAAACTCATATGTTTATGATCTTGACGAAGATTTGCATGCCACCATAGAGGCGCCTCCCGAGCCTTGGTTCCAAAGCAGTTGATTGGGTCAGAGCATGTGGGCTCCAGGGTGGCTCGCTTTGCTGGTGTTGGGCAAGTTGCCCTAGCAAGGCTCTTGCCGGGGCTGCGAAGGGGGGGGGGGGGCTTGGCACGGATCTTGCCGAGGGAGTCCACCTCACCCTCTTGCCCTCCTGCGCTTCTAGTCTTGGCGTCACCTTGGTTGTCTTGTGCTCCGGCTTCTCTTTGGCTTCCCTCCTCTGCCCTGCTAAGTGTGGCTGCAGCGCGTGGCTCTGACTGCCCATGCACAAGTAAAGGGGTCAAAAGGAGAGCCCCTACTTTTGTACACCGACAGGCTCCCCCGGGCCTGGGCCATACATAAGCGCGATGCGTTATTAGGCTAGGCCCAGAACGGTGCCCGGGCAGTTGAGGCGGATTTTACCGCAGTAATTTCTCGTCCGCTGCGCTTCCCCAGGACCCCCGTTGAGCGCGCGATGTGGGGGGTCGTGCGTGACGTGGGGGTCATGCGTGGGGGGTTCCGCATGCATGCGTCACATCGTGGTTAATGGGAGAGGAGGCGGCCCATGCCTTCCCCACAAAAATAGGAATAACCGCGGGCGCGCTGCTCACTTTCCCCCTGCATCTTCTCCAATCTCGGAACCGCTGCCCCCTTCTCATTCCTTCGTAAGCTTCTGCCCCTTCTTGCCGCCGCTGCGTCTTTGCTGTCCTCCACCCATCGCCTCTCGTAGCCTCCATGGCCCCCAAAACCAACAAGGTCAAAGGGATGGCCAAGGACACCGGAGCACCGGAGCCACCGGAGAGTGAGCTGGCGGCGCGGCAGACGTAGCTCGCCTACTTCCCCTCCTCCACCTGCTTCCCCTCCTCCCGCGGGCGACGACACGGAGGTCTTCTTTGACCTCGGGTCTCTTAGCCCGAGGAGGAAGAGGAAGGCAGCAGAAGAGGAGGTGGAGGACGAGTAGGTGTCGTTTCCTTTCGTCATCTCCAGCTCCTCTAACTGTGCTTCTTATCTTGACTTGTTTTCATCTTGGCAGGGATGCGAAGACGTTGGCCCAGAGGGTGAAGAGGGACAGGTCTTCAGCGGGTGGCCAGCCCCCGGCAGGCACCTCCAAGGCAACACTGGTGGTGGTGAGCAGTCCGGACAGTAGCCCTCGGCGCAGTCCCCAGCGTAAGTTTGCCACTCACTCCCCGTCGACGTGTGTTTGGGGCATGATCCCTTGGTGCTGACCTTGTCGTGATTGCAGGAGGAGGCTAGCGGCAGGAGGAGCCGCAGAGGGCCACCCCCAACATGCTGCCCCCATCAACCACGCCTCCCCAAGGGGCGTCTCCGGCAAGGACGCCAAGCATCGAGCCCATGCACACGGAGGAGGAGAACCCGGGCGCTGGTGGCTTCGCCTCGGCGCCAAATGTTGGCGGGGAGGGGACCTCTGCTTCCCAGCCCGGCTCGGGTAAGCCACTTGCCTTCCATTCCTGCCTTTTCCTTGAATCTTGGTCTTGGCTTCACTTCACCCCGCCCC
>NC_041386.1:311190078-311191112 GCF_002162155.2 Triticum dicoccoides
TGGCGGACCTGGACATCGTCATCGAGGATGTCGCCAACGGGCCGGCCGGGGAGCCCGGCAAGGCTACTGCCGAGGAGACCGGCAAGGGACCTGCCGGGGAGGCCGGCGAGCCCGTTGCTGATAACCCACAAGTATAGGGGATCGTAACAGTTTTCGATAAGTAAGAGTGTCGAACCTAACAAGGAGCTAAAGGCAGAACAAATATTCCCTCAAGTTCTATTGACCACCGATACAACTCTACGCATGCTTGATGTTCGCTTTACCTAGAACAAGTATGAAACAAGAAGTACTTTGTAGGTGTTGTTGGATAGGTTTGCAAGATAATAAAGAGCAAGTAAATAAAAAGTAGGGGATTTTTAGGTAAAGAAATAACTAAGTTAGTTTTAGTAAAGAGCTTTTTGTTACGAGAAAGTTATTTGTCCCAAGGCAATCGATAACTAGACCGGTAATCATTATTGCAATTTTATATGAGGGAGAGTGTGACGCCCGGGTAATTAAGCTACAGTAACCCCCTCTAATGATGCCATGTCACCTCGGTTACTGTGGATAAACTCGCGTTAGTTCAGAACCTAGTTCGAATTTCAAATTCAAAATCGAGCAAACAATAAAAGTTTTCAAATATTAAAATTTAAATGTTCGGAGTGAACCAAATAATACATAGGTAATTATGGTGGAGAAACCAAACTTTGATAAAATGTTTAAAGGCCCTAAGACAATTAAAACAATACTGAAAACAATTAAACAAATGCCTATTGAATTTATAAAATGCTAACACTATTTTATTATGGGTTAAGAATTAATCTCGTAGTAGTTTATTGGTAAATACAAATTAGGCACTAGTGGTAATTTTATAAAACTGAAAATAAAAGAAACTACAAAATAAATAAAAGAAAGAAAATACAAAAGAGAAACAAAAAAAGCAACAAAAGGAGGAGAAGCCCCCCCCCCCTGCTGGACCGCGGCCCAGCTGGCCATCGGGCCAACCAGGCCGGCCCAGGTCGGCCCCCCACTCCTCTCCCATATCCACTCCTCCT
>NC_041386.1:311191667-311205926 GCF_002162155.2 Triticum dicoccoides
TGGCCGATGGCGCCGGCCCCCAGCGGTCCTCCCGCGGCCGCCTTTCCACAGGCGACGGCCGGCGCGCCCCGCTTCGGCCCTGGCCTCGCCGTGGCCACCGCCCCCTGCTCCGGCGCCTTGCCGGGTCCGCCCGATAGGCCCCCGTGCCTATGGCACGTGGGGCCCGCCCTGGAACGTTTTAGAAAAAAAAGAAAATAATAAAATTAAAAAAATATATTAAATAAATAAATAAATAATAACTAAAATAATTAAAATATTAATTAATTAATTAATTAAGTAATTAATTAAGTTAATTAATCCTGATTAGATTAACCTAATCACTAATTAATTTAACTAATCTGTAATTAACCTAAACAGAGAATGACAGGTGGGTCCCACTGGACCCACACGTCAGGTTGACCAGGTCAATGGTCAACGTTGACTGCTGACATCACTCTGATGTCATGCTGACGTCAGCATTTACTATTCTGGATAATGTTGGATTAAATAATTAATTAAATTCCAGAAATTAATAAAATCTTTAGAAAATCATATCTTTTAATCCGTAACTCGGATTAAAATATTTTCAACATGGAAGTTGCTCAGAGCGACGAGACGATTCCGGATACGCAATCCGTTCGTCCGTCACACACCCCTAACCTATCGAACTCGCAACTTTCCCCCTCCGGCTCCTCTGCCCGAAAACACGAAACACCGGGGATATTTTCCCGGATGTTTCCCCCCTTAACCAGTATCACCTCATATCACGTTAGGGCACGCCTAGCATCGTTACTTGTCTTGTCATGCATCGATATGCATCTGTTTACATGGTATTCATTGTTTCTTCCCCCTCTTCTCTCCGGTAGACTACGAGACCGACGCTGCTGCTGCCCAGTTCGACTACGGAGTTGACGACCCCTCTCTCTTGCCAGAGCAACCAGGCAAGCCCCCCCTTGATCACCAGATATCGCCTATTCTACTCTATACTGCTTGCATTAGAGTAGTGTAGCATGTTACTGCTTTCTGTTATACCTATCCTGATGCATAGCATGTCCTTGATACTACTGTTGTTACCTTTACCTGCAATCCTATATGCTTAGTATAGGATGCTAGTATATTCATTTGTGGCCCTACATTCTTGTCCGTCTGCCGTGCTATACTATCAGGCCGTGATCACTCGGGAGGTGATCACGGGTATATACTATATACTTTATACATGATACATGTGGAGACTAAAGTCGGGTCGGCTGGTGGAGCACCCGCGAGTGGATCTTTGTGGCGGAGCGACAGGGCAGGTTGAGACCGCCTAGGAGAGAGGTGGGCCTGGCCCTGTTCGGCGTTCGCGGATACTTAACACTCTTAACGAGATCTTGGTATTTGATCTGAGTTGGCTACGAGCCTATACGCACTAACCAACCACGTGGGAAAGATATGGGCACTCGGCGTCGTGGTATCAGCCGAAGCACTTCGTGACGCCAGCGACTGAGTGGTGCGCGCCGGATTGGACTGGAACGCCACTAGGCTAGGTCTGCTTCCGGCCGCGTACGCAACATGCAGGTGTGCTCAGGGCGATGGGCCCAGACCCCTGCGCGCTTAGGTTTAGACCGGCGTGCTGGCCTCTCTGTTGAGCCTAGGTGGGGCTGCGACGTGTTGATCTTTCGCGGCCGGGCATTACCCGGGAAAGTGTGTCCGGCCAAATGGGATCAAGCGTGTTGGGTAAGTTGGTGCACCCCTGCAGGGAAGTTAATCTATTCGAATAGCCGTGATCTTCGGTAACAGGACGACTTGGAGTTGTACCTTGACCTTATGACAACTAGAATCGGATACTTAATAAAAACACACCCTTCCAAGTTCCACAGACAACCCGATGATCGCTTTTTCACAAGGCGACAAGGGGAGGATCGCCGGGTAGGATTATGCTATGCGATGCGACTGGAGATGCTACTTGGAGATGCTACTTGGAGATGCTACTTGGAGATGCTACTTGGAGATGCTACTTGGAGGACTTCAATCTACTCTCTTCTACATGCTGCAAGACGGAGGCTGCCAGAAGCGTAGTCTTCGACAGGATTAGCTATCCCCCTTTTATTCTGGCATTCTGCAGTTCAGTCCACCGATATGGCCCTTTACACATATACCCATGCATATGTAGTGTAGCTCCTTGCTTGCGAGTACTTTGGATGAGTACTCACGGTTGCTTTTCTCCCTCTTTTCCCCTTTCCCTTCTACCTGGTTGTCGCAACCAGATGCTGGAGCCCTGGAGCCAGACGCCACCGTCGATGATGATTCCTACTACACTGGAGGTGCCTACTACTACGTGCAGGCCGCTGACGCGACGACCAAGAGTAGTTAGGAGGATCCCAGGCAGGAGGCCTGCACCTCTTTCGATCTGTATCCCAGTTTGTGCTAGCCATCTTATGGCAACTTGTTTAACTTATGTCTGTACTCAGATATTGTTGCTTCCGCTGACTCGTCTATGATCGAGCACTTGTATTCGAGCCCTCGAGGCCCCTGGCTTGTATTATGATGCTTGTATGACTTATTTTATTTTAGAGTTGTGTTGTGATATCTTCCCGTGAGTCCCTGATCTTGATCGTACACATTTGCATGCATGATTAGTGTACGATTGAATCGGGGGCGTCACAAGTTGGTATCAGAGCCGACTGCCTGTAGGAATCCCCCTTCCAACTCCTTGGCCGAAGTCGAGTCTAGACTTTACAAAACTTTTACTAACATGGATGTGCGGCCCATGGGCCCACGTCGCCATTGGGTGGTAATAGGATCTTTTACTCCTCGCCTATACTCTGGGACTCTGAGCTCTCTTCTATTCGGGTTAAATGATTTTGCTAAAAACAAAACTACTTTAGGTTCTCGATAATACTTGCTCACGGAGAGCCCCTCACTTCAGATGATCGCTTGCTGCACTAGAAGATTCTGAAGTTACTCTACGATGTTCTCTCGAGTCTTTGTGCCATCGCATTTGCGATTTCCTTCCACCATCAACCCCTATGAAAAACTGCTTACACTTGCCATTCATACAATCATTCCCCGTTGATCTTGTTATTGCAAGATGTCCCGAAATACTCTTTGTTGTTCCGAGAATCCTTTGAGCTTACTGCCTTGCAGTTCTTTGCCCCATGAATACCCCCCTTCGAATAATTCCTCGCACTTGTCGAGTATCCGCTCATCCCCAGTTGTTCATGTGTTTCACAATGGTCTTTAAAATACTATTCGATCCCCCAAAAATCCTTAGTAGCTTATTGCTCTGTCATACTTGTCTACTTGCATGATGGATGCTTTCCATATGTCTGGCAATATTCGTTAGTATCCTTAGGCATCGTCATTTTGATCCTTTTGATTCAACATGAGTGCGAATGCACGCAATCATCGGTTGATCCTTTTAAATTATCTTTTCGGCTCAGGCGTCATTTTAAACAAGAGTTGGTTCTCAACCAATCCAAATGCCGTCAATAGTACCCCTAAGGCTATTCAACTTATCCACCCCTAATCAGAACATTGCTTCTGTTCCCTTAATTTGGAAATCATAATTTCTTTGCATTTGAGCTCTGTATTAGTTAGTTGTTTCTATAATCCAATGCCCTTGCATTGTTACTTCCTCTGATTGTGTGCCGATGCTCACATCAGCTCTGCTATGGATCGACAGATCCTTTAATGTATTTTATCCGACATTGTCCTTCATATTCAATAACCTTGTGAGCCTTTCCTTGGATACATAATGCCTTTGGTAAATTGTATCATCTACCTTCTCAACCTTGCTCTGCTTTCGAGCTTGTGATATTTACTCTTGAAACTTGTGGTATATGTTTCTAAGAAGCCCCATTGGGTTGAACCTGTACCTTCCTTAAAAACCGTATGAACCGAAAGGTTTTGACAAGTCAACCCTTCTAGTGTTTAGCAGATAATTTTCTACCATACAACTTCTTTGAGAATGAGAAGTGAATGGAAGGTTATGCATTATGGAAGTGGGAGTCGACCTTGAACTTTGTGTTCATGCCCATGGACACAATGTAGATCTTATCATTAAAGCTTCTCTTAAATTAATTATTCCCTTGGTATAAGTACATCTTATATCTGGAATCTGGCCTTTTGCAATCGTGGTTCCGACCATGATCTCCTTTAAATACCATTTCTCGTGCAAGTTTAAGCACTTGTCTTCTACAGAGTAATACCCCAGTCCAACCTCTACTTTGATTTGTCGTCGAGTATTACCCCCTTGGTATCTCAAGAATATCATGGGGCTGCATAACTTATTATGGGTTCTTCATCAACTATTATTTCTCACAGGTTCCAATTTTCTCGGGTTCTGGGTTGTTCTCAATCGAGAACAACGATTCCACATTTTGGTTCGATAACCCTACGTAATTTTCGTTACTTACGATTTTATAAATCCTTTAAGTCTTTCCTAGCCTGATCGGCTAAATTTTAAACCGTGCTACCTGGTCCTCCTTTTCGGAGCAGAATTTTCGATGATGAGCTAAACTTACGTCAATCTTCCTCGTCATATCAGTTCGCCTTGAACAACAAGCTTGATTTCAAGTTTGTGTCCTACCCATGGTTCCAATAACCTTCCGCTTCATTATTCCTTTGACTTGATGTCATCACTGATTGATTACATCTTCAGGAAATCTCTCGACAAATGTGTCGTGATTATCATCAACCTTATGAGCTCTTCCAGGATATCAATTGAGTTCATGATGAGAAATACCATCCTTGCCCCTGATGATTTGTGTTACCTTTGACCACTTATTTGCCTTCCGTTCAACACAAAATTGTTCATGTTTTGAGTTATACCTTGAGATCCCTACTATCCAGCATTTGTTCTTCCTTACCTTGGAGTATTACCATCTTTTAATATCAAGGATGTGGTGAGGATTGCTCCACCTCTTAAGAAATTCTTGGTATAGTGATACTTCTCACCATCACCATTCTTTCTTGGTCCTCGGTTGATTCCAACCGGGGTACCAACAAGTGAACTATGCTGTTTGGATTCTGTACTTCTAGCAACCCTATTGCTTTGAAGTTAATGGTCAACCGTTCATTCTTAGACTATTGATTATTGAATCACCATTCTGACATTGGTCGTGCAGCCCAACCCATATTTCGGGCGCACCTTTCAACCAATGTTTAATTGTGTATGTTGTCCTCGAGCATGCTTCATTATATCATTTGATCGGACAAATGCTATCTCCTTATCCACAAATTGAGGAGATGCATCCTTTTGGATACCTCATTGAATTATCCTGAGTCCGTCAGCCACTTCCTCATCCTCTCCTTGGTTTAATGATGAACTCTGGTTTCGGAACTTGCTTCCATAGTTCATTTCCTGAGAATCTTGAAATGTCTTTTCGTCTATTTGTGTTGCACCTTTTCTTCTCGGACATCCTGAGTCGGAGGTATCATGACACCAACCGGATCTGAATCTCGGTCAGATATGATGGTTGGGACAACTTTTCAAGAGTTATAACATTGGTCCCTATATGCCCCGGTAAGGTGATGTCATGCCTAGCACACCGGACCAGAGGACCTAGTGTAACATCCCAAAATTCTAAATTTTGGAATGTTATAATAAATAGATAGATTTGTTTGTTTGTTTGAATTGTTGTGTGATTGATTGAGTGAAATTTGAAAACTTTTTGAAAGTTAAATGAGAGGGAATAAAAGGACTTTCCCAAACTTTCATTTTTGCTTTCTGATCTCCGTGAATTCAAATATTTCTCATCACAAAACCCTGGAGAGAGGATAACATGACTTCTTCCATTTAAATGAAAAAGGGGTGTTGAAAATATTTGAATTTCATTTGGAAATATTTTCTAATTCATAAACTTCATGCAACTCAGTGATTTTCACGAGCGAAGATAAAATGACTTCTTCAAATTATATGAAATATGAGTTGGGAGTTTCAAAGAATTAAATTCAAAGTTCTTTTGAATTTATTTTCAATTTGGAGTTATTTGAGTTTTTTTCAAATTATTTTTCTCCAAAAACAAAATATATGGAAAATAGGGTAACATGATTCCCTACATCAGAAAATTGGAGAGAAATTAATTTGAAGTCATTTTGGTATTTAAAAAATGATTTTTATTGGATTTTATTGGACCAGTAACACTGTGTGAATTATTAGAATTTTTGTGAATTTTATTTGAAGCTAAAATAATGTCCATGTTGTAGAAAATCTTTTTCTGCAAATTTTGTATATTATATGCTTATATAAAAGTTTTAGTCATTTTTTATAGTTCTCTGAAATTTTTGTTTAAAAAAAAAATACCACAGCGCCTTGGGCCAAAGGCCCAAGCCGCCAAAACCACCGGCCAGCCACAAGGCCATCACACGCGCCGCACCAAGGGAGCCAGGGAGCCGCTCCTTTTTCCTTTTTCCTAATACTAGTAGGATTTGATCCCGTTTCGTTTATTCCGATTTGTTTCTAGATCTTTTCCCTTTTGTTTCCTAATCCTAATCTATTTCTTGTCCCCTACCCCAAGCAAAACCCTCCCTTCTCAAAATATAAATACCCAAGCACCCCCCCTCTAGCACATCAAATCAACACCTCTCCTCTTCTCTCCTCACCCCACGTCGCTGCGCCGCCTCGCCGGAGTTCGCCGGACCACCGCCGCCATTGCCGCCCCGCCCCACCACCTCCGGCCATCCTAGCCACCCACCGACCCTACCGTCCCTTCCCCGACGCCAGAGGGCCACCGGAGAACGTCACCGGAGCTCCACCAGAACCCCATCATCGGAACTGCTACAGTAAATCCCGACCTATTTTTTTTTTCGTTCTGTTTTTTTTTCAGAATAGTTTCAATCTTGTAAAATCCATAGTTAATTATCTACGAGGTATTTTTGAGTGATTCCAACTGCCTTGGATCACAAATTTTATGAAGTTTCTGTTAGTTCAATTGTATTTCATATTTGAGCAGTTTAAATTTGTGTTTGTATGAATTTTCTCAAATCACTAGATTTGAGATATTTTGATTTAGGAATATTATTTTCGACCAATTCTTTTTGCTCCTGGTCTCTAGGACCTTTGTTTATCCAGTAGTATTTAGTATTTTATTTTCAGGTTAATTTAAATTAGGTTTTTAGCAAAACAGTACTGTTTTAGTTATAGTTTTGGTTTAGTCTTTTCTTTATTGTTTTTATTAGTTTCAAATTATTATTTTTTTTCACTCTTGAAAAATTTAGTTTTGTTTCTGTTAGTCAACAAAAGAAAATTTTGTTTTTATTTAAAAAAAAAAATTCTTAGTTTTGTATGAAACCTTCTATAGGTCATAGTTAAAGTTTTATAAAAGCTTTTTATTTGTTTCTTTTTGCAAATAAAATTTTATAAAAAAAATACTTTCTGTTAAATTAGTTATTTTGCTTTTTATTTTCTGTTAATTTATTAGTTTAGTATTTTAATTGTTGTTAAGTTTTTACTTACGGCAAAATTTGATGTTTGTAGCAAAGTCATAGATCTTCGTTAGTAGTTTTTCTTTGTAGTTTTATTTGAAGTTTCTTTTGATTTTGTTTGAGTTTTATTATCGATTTTCCTTGCTGTTTTGATTGTTATTTTGAGTGCTAAAATTGTTTGCTAGGATGTTTGCTTATGTGAATGCTATGTTTGACTATATAGATTTTCAACTGAGTGACGAATAGTTCTACCAAGTCTTTATTCCGAGAGCGTTATTATCTTCATCAAGTATTACCAGGCAAGTTCACTTTGACCATGCTTTCATACCTATGTTTTATTGCATTTAGTGTCATCTTCGCAACAATCCCTCCAGTAGTGATATTGAATTCTTGTAGTTGATTAGTATGCATGAGGTAGGAACCCATCACCCTGTTACCAAGCCCGGGACGTTATTTATTTTAATGCTACGCTATAGTAGACGGGGTTTGGTATGAGTGCTCGAGAGTGGTGTGAAGAAGGAGGACTCTACGTCAATGACGACAACTCCATGATGGAATCTGCAAGGACTGCATCTTCAAGGCCTCAAGACTTCAAGACTCAAGACAAGAATTCAATACACACTACTGGGTGAAGGACGGTTGACGGGCACCCTGGAGAAACCAGTGGTTGGCCGGGATGCATGGAGAAGCGCCATGACATCTTGCGGAAAGCTTCACCCAGACTCAAAGAGACGGAAGAATACTTCACGCCCGGAAGCTTACCTGTGCAACCGCAAGTCATTATGGGCTCTGGCTTGGTTGACCTTAGTTGTGACTCTGGCTGGGACGGTACTAGCAGATGTAGAACTACGGTAGGATGGGATGAGTACCGGACAGTGGTCAGAGGAACTCTTCGGAAGACCATGTTTCGGTCGTCTTGTTCTCAAACGCCCTGAAGTGCGAGAACGTAAAAAGAGGGATCGAATCTTGTGGGTAAAGTGTACAAACCTCTGCAGAGGGTTTAAACCTAATCGATTAGCCGTGTCCCCGGTTACGGACAATTTGAGCCTCTGGACTTGGATCTATCTCAGAACTCTCAACACTGGACTGATAACTTAATTGTGGGCAACCTATGATAATTTTGGGCTATGAGACATCGGTTGGCGGAACCATGTCATGATAGAAAACTCCATAGTACAGACTTCACTTTTGCCTTTGATGTAGGTAAAATAAAACCAGCTTTTACGCAAACAAAATTCAGATACAGAGCCACAAAGTCATAATGCATATAGCATAGTTTTATCATCTGTTCTTTTTATTGTGATCTTGCCGGTACATTCAATGTACTGACCTACACGGCTGCAACGTATCATGTTGCAGATATTTCCTCGACGAGTAAGAATTACGATACAGGGTTACGGTCTACACTCAACCTGCCGATGGCGTTGATGGGACTCCACACCCGTTTGATTGTTTCCGCTGAGTATTATGAGGTATATATCATTTTACGTTATTTATACATGTGATTGCACTTTGATATATACATTGATGTACTGTGTGTGCCAGCATACTGATCCAGGGATGGCACAGTAACACAGAGGCTTGACCGTCTGAGGTCGGGTCGCTACAGAAATGGTATCAGAGCACATGTTGACTGTAGGACGTGACCCTAGACATCGGAAAGCCCTAGGACAGGATATCTCAAAAACTCTATTTACAAAAAGACTCTTACTTCTCATCTCTTCTGACACTCTCACCTCAAATAGTTAGAATATACCCCTTTTCCCTTTTAATCAACCGGAGGATCAACTGAAGACGCCCCAAGAAGGAATTGATGACCCTTTCAGAGTAAAGAGGATTTCACCATGTATTAGAAGCTACAACAGTTGAAGACTCCGAAAACTTGAAGGATCTGAAGAGATTTGACCTTTAGAAGACCAAACCCCTATTACACACTTATGTTAGATACAACGATTTGTGAGCTGTCATTTGTTTGATGTTTTCCGACAGCCACAAAGTAAAACTTGTCTCTTCAAAAACTATTGTTTGTATTGTGTGTATATCCCTCCCCGCCTCTCTCATATCTCATCCCAAAACTTTTGAACCCCATAGATGATGAATGAAGTTGGACTGATATTCTCTGAACCGAAGACTCAGCCGGAGGCAGAGCTATGGATTCAGAACATGGAAAATCACTTCGGGAGCAATTTGATTCCAAGGAAGTATGAGGTTCAATACGCTCTTCAGTGCTTTACAGAAAGTGCTGCAACCTGGTGGAAAATGCATCAAGCCATACAAGGATTTAATGGAGCAAGAACTTGGGAGGAATTCAAGAAGACCCTGTTGAGATCACGTCTTACCCGGAAGCACCATGATACACCAAGAGATAAACCTTGTGCCTGCAAGATTTGCGGAGAAATAGGACACACCCAGGAGGAACACAAGGATGGATGCCCTCATTGTGAGGAGAAACACCCAGCTGAGGAATGCCCAACTAGTCAGGTGACTTGTTTCTTGTGTGAAGGAACCACCCACTACCCGACCCAGTGTCACATTTACCCCATGGTGCAACAAACTATTCAGGAGCAGGAAGAAGGAATGAAAGAAGCCCTCCGAGAAGTTATGAAAGAACCTGTGATGAAGGAATGTGTTGAAGACCCTGATGGAGAAGGCCTCAACAGATTTTACTCCAATGCCTGCTATTCATGTGGAGAAGAAGGACATTTTTCGCAGTACTGCCCCAAGGGAATAAAAGAGTATCTGGGATATTTCCCGAGAACAGTAGTGAAGTTTGATCCTCGGGAAATAGAAACTCTGATCATTACAGAGAAATCCAGGAAGAGAAAAAGAAGGCAACCCGAGAACAACACAATTTTTGCAGAGAAGGACTTGAGTCATATCACCTGTTACAGGTGCAAGGATTTAGGTCATTACGCTAGTAAATGTCCAGAAAAGAAGCCAAGAATCCAAGGAGCACGCATAATCACAAAGAAGCCCCGAGACATGTCAGAAGTCATTTGTTTTCGCTGCAAGGAGGCAGGACATTATGCTATTAAAAGTCCCGACAAGATGAAAGCTGGAGTTGAGTAGCTGGAATTTTGATATGGATAATAAGAGTAGTAGAAAGCAATTTCATTTTCATGAGCTCAATGAGTTGAGTTATGTAATAGATTACTCTGAGATTGTAATAGTTCATGACTCAATAAAGTTGTAATGTCACATGCTGAAAAGCTTTAAGGAGTTGTCATATTTTATCTTATCTTGGAAATTAATATTCTTGATGAACATGGAAGAAGATGAGTTGTGATGCATAAGCAGGAAATTGGAAATTGAGTTTGAAGTTCTGTTTGGATGATATGAATGTATGCCCCAGGGGATAAGTACCTTATTCTGAGCATCATTTCTGTTTCACAACTGCAGATGACGACCCTTTATGAGTCTTTCCTTAAAGGTCCGGAAACAATCATGACCCTGACAAGTGATCATGATTACCCGAAGATCCTGAAGGACATGATGAAGCATATTCACCTTGAAGGAGATGCAATCTACAAAGGCTACCCTTTCATGCAAAAGGGAGTGGAACTTTGGTATGTGGAGGTACACCTCCACCATTTGAAAGGAGTTTGCCCAAAGATGATGGGGCAGTACTTTTTCATTTCACGTGTGCCACAAGCAACTTTCTTCGATGTTGTTCGTGAAGCAGCCATGGAAGCCATACGCCAGATCGGAGAAATACTTGAAGCAAGACTCCGTTATACTCAGGAATACCTAAGCGAAGTGCATGCAGAGATGATGGAGGTCAAGCTCAAGGCCACCACGATGAAACAGAAGATTGAAGATTTCAAGGCGCATGTCGCACAATTCCAGTGGGACTGAAGAATCCTCGAGAAAGATAAATAAATAAAGTTAGAAGTAATGTCTGACCATACCGAACCATGTGGGTGGCGACATTTGAAATAAACTTTTGGAATTTGGATTCACGAAAAATGGTTAAGGATGTACTAAAGGATTGATATGAAAAATGAGATTTATGGATAAACTAGTGCATTTGTCTTTGGTGCCGTAGTACTTCGTAAAGCCACAGGATCAATGAAGAAAGAAATGTGTTATTCATGACGGTCCATAGAAGGAAGCTGGACAAAATAAGTTGGAGTTTTACTTTTGATATGATGGTATGAAGAAACAGAGTACTACTGGAATTAAAGGAGGTGTAACATGAGAGTTACTCCAAGGATGAGTTAAAGCTGCACTAGTGTTGAAGTGGGCCATAACCCACAGGCCCAGGATTTTGAAAAGGAACAGATGTAACCTTGATAAAGGAATCAATTTGGAAGAATCAGAAATCCAATCAGCATATGTTTCGTAGGAGGTTACGCAAAAACCTGAGAGTGGTGAAGTGACGATAGATGTTTTGTTTGGCTTGCAGAAACCATGGATTTACTCGAACCTAGTTCGAGAACAAGAGAAATTCTGCAATGCTTGTGAGTATGCCCAAGTGTTAGAATACATGATTCACTGTTTACGTATGTGGTACTGATTCAAGTACGGGATGGATTGGCCCCCATACCGAAGACTTCTATCAGGAACTATCATATGTTGATGGAAAATCAGAGAGCCTCAAAAACCTTTGAAGGGTGTCGACGCGATAAGCCATGAAACCATAGAATGGTAGGACGATGGAACCCCTTTACAGGCAACCGTTGCCAATCGTAGGTTATACGGTGAGGTTCAACCCAGACCCGTTTTCTGCAGTAGAAACCATAAATTGTAGACCACCATGAGTATTTCGATAGTTGACTAGAATGGACACGGACCTATCAGCTAAGAAGATCCAGTCTCGGACGAACTTCAACTTTGACGAACCGACCCAAGATTTTGAGGTAAACTCTATGCTTCTGACAGAAGAGCGTCAATGAAGGAGCTATTGTAGGATATGTGAAGAGACATACATTGTCAACACTCCAGAGGAAATATCTGAGTTTATTGGAACCATGACCTTGTTTTTAAGTGTGGTAGCACCCCTGACCTTTCTGACCAAGACATTTGCTAGAAGACCCCAACCCCTAACCTATTTCTTGCTAGCCTCTCCGAATCTCGAGGACGAGATTCATTTTAAGGGTGGTAGATTTGTAACATCCCAAAATTCTAAATTTTGGAATGTTATAATAAATAGATAGATTTGTTTGTTTGTTTGAATTGTTTTGTGATTGATTGAGTGAAATTTGAAAACTTTTTGAAAGTTAAATGAGAGGGAATAAAAGGACTTTCCCAAACTTTCATTTTTGCTTTCTGATCTCCGTGAATTCAAATATTTCTCATCACAAAACCCTGGAGAGAGGATAACATGACTTCTTCCATTTAAATGAAAAAGGGGTGTTGAAAATATTTGAATTTCATTTGGAAATATTTTCTAATTCATAAACTTCATGCAACTCAGTGATTTTCACGAGCGAAGATAAAATGACTTCTTCAAATTATATGAAATATGAGTTGGGAGTTTCAAAGAATTAAATTCAAAGTTCTTTTGAATTTATTTTCAATTTGGAGTTATTTGAGTTTTATTCAAATTATTTTTCTCCAAAAACAAAATATATGGAAAATAGGGTAACATGATTCCCTACATCAGAAAATTGGAGAGAAATTAATTTGAAGTCATTTTGGTATTTTAAAAATGATTTTTATTGGATTTTATTGGACCAGTAACACTGTGTGAATTATTAGAGTTTTTGTGAATTTTATTTGAAGCTAAAATAATGTCCATGTTGTAGAAAATCTTTTTCTGCAAATTTTGGTATATTATATGCTTATATAAAAGTTTTAGTCATTTTTTATAGTTCTCTGAAATTTTTGTTTAAAAAAAAAAATAACGCAGCGCCTTGGGCCAAAGGCCCAAGCCGCCAAAACCACCGGCCAGCCACAAGGCCATCACACGCGCCGCACCAAGGGAGCCAGGGAGCCGCTCCTTTTTCCTTTTTCCTAATACTAGTAGGATTTGATCCCGTTTCGTTTATTCCGATTTGTTTCTAGATCTTTTCCCTTTTGTTTCCTAATCCTAATCTATTTCTTGTCCCCTACCCCAAGCAAAACCCTCCCTTCCCAAAATATAAATACCCAAGCACCCCCCCTCTAGCACATCAAATCAACACCTCTCCTCTCCTCTCCTCACCCCACGTCGCTGCGCCGCCTCGCCGGAGTTCGCCGGACCACCGCCGCCATTGCCGCCCCGCCCCACCACCTCCGGCCATCCTAGCCACCCACCGACCCTACCGTCCCTTCCCCGACGCCAGAGGGCCACCGGAGGACGTCACCGGAGCTCCACCAGAACCCCATCATCGGAACTGCTACAGTAAATCCCGACCTATTTTTTTTTCGTTCTGTTTTTTTTTCAGAATAGTTTCAATCTTGTAAAATCCATAGTTAATTATCTACGAGGTATTTTTGAGTGATTCCAACTGCCTTGGATCACAAATTTTATGAAGTTTCTGTTAGTTCAATTGTATTTCATATTTGAGCAGTTTAAATTTGTGTTTGTATGAATTTTCTCAAATCACTAGATTTGAGATATTTTGATTTAGGAATATTATTTTTGACCAATTCTTTTTGCTCCTGGTCTCTAGGACCTTTGTTTATCCAGTAGTATTTAGTATTTTATTTTCAGGTTAATTTAAATTAGGTTTTTAGCAAAACAGTACTGTTTTAGTTATAGTTTTGGTTTAGTCTTTTCTTTATTGTTTTTATTAGTTTCAAATTATTTTTTTTTCACTCTTGAAAAATTTAGTTTTGTTTCTGTTAGTCAACAAAAGAAAATTTTGTTTTTATTTAAAAAAAAAATTCTTAGTTTTGTATGAAACCTTCTATAGGTCATAGTTAAAGTTTTATAAAAGCTTTTTATTT
>NC_041386.1:311206518-311209826 GCF_002162155.2 Triticum dicoccoides
GAGTGACGAATAGTTCTACCAAGTCTTTATTCCGAGAGCGTTATTATCTTCATCAAGTATTACCAGGCAAGTTCACTTTGACCATGCTTTCATACCTATGTTTTATTGCATTTAGTGTCATCTTCGCAACAATCCCTCCAGTAGTGATATTGAATTCTTGTAGTTGATTAGTATGCATGAGGTAGGAACCCATCACCCTGTTACCAAGCCCGGGACGTTATTTATTTTAATGCTACGCTATAGTAGACGGGGTTTGGTATGAGTGCTCGAGAGTGGTGTGAAGAAGGAGGACTCTACGTCAATGACGACAACTCCATGATGGAATCTGCAAGGACTGCATCTTCAAGGCCTCAAGACTTCAAGACTCAAGACAAGAATTCAATACACACTACTGGGTGAAGGACGGTTGACGGGCACCCTGGAGAAACCAGTGGTTGGCCGGGATGCATGGAGAAGCGCCATGACATCTTGCGGAAAGCTTCACCCAGACTCAAAGAGACGGAAGAATACTTCACGCCCGGAAGCTTACCTGTGCAACCGCAAGTCATTATGGGCTCTGGCTTGGTTGACCTTAGTTGTGACTCTGGCTGGGACGGTACTAGCAGATGTAGAACTACGGTAGGATGGGATGAGTACCGGACAGTGGTCAGAGGTACTCTTCGGAAGACCATGTTTCGGTCGTCTTGTTCTCAAACGCCCTGAAGTGCGAGAACGTAAAAAGAGGGATCGAATCTTGTGGGTAAAGTGTACAAACCTCTGCAGAGGGTTTAAACCTAATCGATTAGCCGTGTCCCCGGTTACGGACAATTTGAGCCTCTGGACTTGGATCTATCTCAGAACTCTCAACACTGGACTGATAACTTAATTGTGGGCAACCTATGATGATTTTGGGCTATGAGACATCGGTTGGCGGAACCATGTCATGATAGAAAACTCCATAGTACAGACTTCACTTTTGTCTTTGATGTAGGTAAAATAAAACCAGCTTTTACGCAAACAAAATTCAGATACAGAGCCACAAAGCCATAATGCATATAGCATAGTTTTATCATCTGTTCTTTTTATTGTGATCTTGCCGGTACATTCAATGTACTGACCTACACGGCTGCAACGTATCATGTTGCAGATATTTCCTCGACGAGTAAGAATTACGATACAGGGTTACGGTCTACACTCAACCTGCCGATGGCGTTGATGGGACTCCACACCCGTTTGATTGTTTCCGCTGAGTATTATGAGGTATATATCATTTTACGTTATTTATACATGTGATTGCACTTTGATATATACATTGATGTACTGTGTGTGCCAGCATACTGATCCAGGGATGGCACAGTAACACAGAGGCTTGACCGTCTGAGGTCGGGTCGCTACACCTAGTGTTATAGTTTCCTTTGTAACAAGGTTAATCATTTTTCCATGAGGAAACTGAATGCCTGTTTAATGAGTTTATCCTGATGGATCCTTTGTGTATCCAAAATCCGATTTTTGCTTGAAGACCATGTCAATGCTATCTCGAAGCATGTCTGTGGTACTCCGATTTTCAACAAGAACATTTGAAACCCAATGCTAAATGTTTCTCGCTCGATTATCCAAACACCGTTGTTTGCGTAATGTCATGAAATTCCTCTCCACTTACCTAAAAGGGTTTTCTACGTTATATCCTGTCATGGATATCATGCTCTGCTTGTCCTTGGGAAGGATATACCCCTGGAATATGTGTTTCAACACATTTTCCTTTCCATTGTTCTGTTTAATCTGATATTCATATTTTCCTTTCCATTGTTTTGTTTAAACCTTCTTGTGACCTATATGAGCGGTAATAATTCCCTGCTTATGTAAACACCTCGGTGTACCATCTTGTCTGGTGTAACCCTGTTACTATTGTTGATGACATTCCGGTAGCCACCGATGGACGAGAACTTGGCCTATTGGTCCGCCTCGTTCGACGAGCAGGAATTGGTTCTCTTCGTCCCTCGCCCTTGGTACCGATGTTGTTGCTGACATAACTAATAGGCTACCCTCTGGCATGCCTTGCTATTGTGACCGAGAAAGATGTCAGCCCCCCCTTCCTACCTTTAACCCACATGGTGGGCCCATAACCCACAGTTCCACAGGATCGAAACCTGACTCTCCTGTACCACCTGTTGTCAAAGTTATTCCTCGTGCTTGACTTTGTATGTAATTCACGGGCCACTTGCCTGTTGATCTATTCTGGTATCAGACACAATACTTATTCCCGTTGCTCAGAACCCCTTTCGCACTCTGCTTCAGGCAATGAACGATTGCCTATCTGCTTGAAACTTCTTATTGCACCGTCTTACTTTGCTCTCGATATGTGTAATTTGTTCAACTCGAGAGATACTCATATGTTCATTCTTGGGATACCCCCAGATGAATTTCCCTTATAACATCCTATCATTGTAGAGCTCCTTACCTATTCGTAAGTACGATGGAGTTCCCCGAAGAAAGGACGACAACTTCATCATGATGCTTTGGAATAAAGAATTGAAGACATCAACGAAAGGGATTGAATTCTTCGAGGAGATCCGTTTGAATGTCGTAACCAGAGCTTTCCCCCTTACTCCCCTCTTAAATCTCGGGACGAGATTTCTTGTAGTGGAGGAGAATTGTGACGCCCGGGTAATTAAGCTACAGTAATCCCCGCTAATGATGCCACGTCACCTCGGTTACTGTGGATAAACTCGCGTTAGTTCGGAACCTAGTTCGAATTTCAAATTCAAAATCGAGCAAACAATAAAAGTTTTCAAATATTAAAATTTAAATGTTCGGAGTGAACCAAATAATACATAGGTAATTATGGTGGAGAAACCAAACTTTGATAAAATGTTTAAAGGCCCTAAGACAATTAAAACAATAGTGAAAACAATTAAACAAATGCCTATTGAATTTATAAAATGCTAACACTATTTTATTATGGGTTAAGAATTAATCTCGTAGTAGTTTATTGGTAAATACAAATTAGGCACTAGTGGTAATTTTATAAAACTGAAAATAAAAGAAACTACAAAATAAATAAAAGAAAGAAAATACAAAAGAGAAACAAAAAAAACAACAAAAGGAGGAGAAGCCCCCCCCCCTTGCTGGACCGCGGCCCAGCTGGCCATCGGGCCAACCAGGCCGGCCCAGGTCGGCCCCCACTCCTCTCCCTTATCCACTCCTCCTCCCCACTCGTCCCACCGACACCCCCCACTCCACCCACTCACCCCCCCTCCTCTCTCCCGATCTGGATCGGGATCCAGAGGAGACCGTCGCCGCCAGGCCTCGTCGCCGCCGAACGCTGTCCC
>NC_041386.1:311210134-311254393 GCF_002162155.2 Triticum dicoccoides
CGCGCGGCCGCCTTTCCATAGGCCACGGTCGGCGCGCCCCGCTTCGGCCCTGGCCTCGCCGTGGCCACCGCCCCCCGCTCCGGCACCTTGCCGGGTCCGCCCGCACCTGGGCATGCGCCCGCTCGAGCCATGTCCTGCGCCCACGCCCGCTAGGCGGCGCCCGATAGGCCCCTGTGCCTATGGCACATGGGGCCCGCCCTGGAACGTTTTAGAAAAAAAAGAAAATAATAAAATTAAAAAAATATATTAAATAAATAAATAAATAATAACTAAAATAATTAAAATATTAATTAATTAATTAATTAATTAATTAATTAATTAAGTTAATTAATCCTGATTAGATTAACCTAATCACTAATTAATTTAACTAATCTGTAATTAACCTAAACAGAGAATGACAGGTGGGTCCCACTGGACCCACACGTCAGGTTGACTAGGTCAATGGTCAACGTTGACTGCTGACATCACTCCGATGTCGTGCTGACGTCAGCATTTACTATTCTGGATAATGTTGGATTAAATAATTAATTAAATTCCAGAAATTAATAAAATCTTTAGAAAATCATATCTTTTAATCCATAACTCGGATTAAAATATTTTCAACATGGAAGTTGCTCAGAGCCCTAACCTATCGAACTCGCAACTTTCCCCCTCCGGCTCCTCTGCCCGAAAACACGAAACACCGGGGATATTTTCCCGGATGTTTCCCCCCTTAACCAGTATCACCTCATACCACGTTAGGGCACGCCTAGCATCGTTACTTGTCTTGTCATGCATCGATATGCATCTGTTTACATGGTATTCATTGTTTCTTCCCCCTCTTCTCTCGGTAGACTACGAGACCGACGCTGCTGCTGCCCAGTTCGACTACAGAGTTGACGACCCCTCTCTCTTGCCAGAGCAACCAGGCAAGCCCCCCCCCCTTGATCACCAGATATCGCCTATTCTACTCTATAATGCTTGCATTAGAGTAGTGTAGCATGTTACTGCTTTTTGTTATACCTATCCTGATGCATAGCCTGTCCTTGATACTACTTTTGTTACCTTTACCTGCAATCCTATATGCTTAGTATAGGATGCTAGTATATTCATTTGTGGCCCTACATTCTTGTCCGTCTGCCGTGCTATACTATCGGGCCGTGATCACTCGGGAGGTGATCATGGGTATATACTATATACTTTATACATGATACATGTGGAGACTAAAGTCGGGTCGGCTGGTGGAGCACCCGTGAGTGGATCTTTGTGGCGGAGCGACATGGCAGGTTGAGACCGCCTAGGAGAGAAGTGGGCCTAGCCCTGTTCGGCGTTCGCAGATACTTAACACGCTTAATGAGATCTTGGTATTTGATCTGAGTTGGCTACGAGCCTATACGCACTAACCAACTATGTGGGAAAGATATGGGCACTCGGCGTCGTGGTATCAGCCGATGCACTTCGTGACGCCAGCGACTGAGCGGCGCGCGCCGGATTGGACTGGAACGCCACTAGGCTAGGTCTGCTTCTGGCCGCGTACGCAACGTGCAGGTGTGCTCAGGGCGATGGGCCCAGACCCCTGCGCGCTTAGGTTTAGACCGGCGTGCTGGCCTCTCTGTTGAGCCTAGGTGGGGCTGCGACGTGTTGATCTTTCGCGGCCGGGCATGACCTGGGAAAGTGTGTCCGGCCAAATGGGATCAAGCGTGTTGGGTAAGTTGGTGCACCCCTGCAGGGAAGTTAATCTATTCGAATAGCCGTGATCTTCGGTAACAGGACAACTTGGAGTTGTACCTTGACCTTATGACAACTAGAATCGGATACTTAATAAAAACACACCCTTCCAAGTTCCACAGACAACCCGGTGATCGCTTTTCCATAGGGCGACGAGGGGAGGATCGCCGGGTAGGATTATGCTATGCGATGCGACTGGAGATGCTACTTGGAGATGCTACTTGGAGATGCTACTTGGAGGACTTCAATCTACTCTCTTCTACATGCTGCAAGACGGAGGCTGCCAGAAGCGTAGTCTTCGACAGGATTAGCTATCCCCCTTTTATTCTGGCATTCTGCAGTTCAGTCCACCGATATGGCCCTTTACACATATACCCATGCATATGTAGTGTAGCTCCTTGCTTGCGAGTACTTTGGATGAGTACTCACAGTTGCTTTTCTCCCTCTTTTCCCCTTTCCCTTCTACCTGGTTGTCGCAACCAGATGCTGGAGCCCTGGAGCCAGACGCCACCGTCGATGATGATTCCTACTACACTGGAGGTGCCTACTACTACGTGCAGGCCGCTGACGACGACCAAGAGTAGTTAGGAGGATCCCAGGCAGGAGGCCTGCACCTCTTTCGATCTGTATCCCAGTTTGTGCTAGCCATCTTATGGCAACTTGTTTAACTTATGTCTGTACTCAGATATTGTTGCTTCCGCTGACTCGTCTATGATCGAGCACTTGTATTCGAGCCCTCGAGGCCCCTGGCTTGTATTATGATGCTTGTATGACTTATTTTATTTTAGAGTTGTGTTGTGATATCTTCCCGTGAGTCCCTGATCTTGATCGTACACGTTTGCATGCATGATTAGTGTACGATTGAATCGGGGGCGTCACAAGTTGGTATCAGAGCCGACTTCCTGTAGGAATCCCCCTTCCAACTCCTTGGCCGAAGTCGAGTCTAGACTTTACAAAACTTTTACTAACTTTTAGAGTTGGTGATGATGGTGGTGAAGTTGTTGGTGAAGATTGCGGTGATGATGATGGCCCCCGGTGGCACTCCGGTGCCACCGGAAGCGAGGGGGAGAGAGCCCCCTCCTCCTTCTTCTTCTTCCTTGACTTCCTCCCTAGATGGGAGAAGGGTTTCCCCTCTGGTCCATGGCCTCCATGGTGTGGGAGGGGAGAGAGCACCTCTGAGATTGGATCTGTCTCTCTGTCTCTCTCTGTTTCTGCATTCTGTTCTGCTGCCCTTTCACTGTTTCTTTTATATCCGGAGATTCGTAACTCCGATTGGATTGAAACCTTCGCCCAGATCTTTTTCCAAAAATTAGCTTTCTTGCAGCCTAATTAGAGCATCAACCGCCTTACGGGTGGGCCGCGAGGATGCGGGAGGCGCCTGCCTGTAGTGGTCGTGGGCCCCACCCTCGTGGCCACCGCGGGCACCATCTCGCGTTGATTTTCTTCCCAAAAAATCACAAATATTCCAAAATAATTCTCCGTCCATTTTTATCCCGTTTGGATTCCGTTGATATGGATATTCTGCGAAACCAAAAACATGCAACAGATAGGAACTGGCACTGGGCACTGGATCAATATGTTAGTCCCAAAAATAGTATAAAAAGTTGCCAAAAGTATAGGAAAGTTGTAGAATATTGGCATGGAACAATCAAAAATTATAGATACGACGGAGACGTATCAGCATCCCCAAGCTTAATTCCTGCCCGTCCTCGAGTAGGTAAATGATAAAAAGATAATTTTTGATGTGGAATGCTACCTAGCATAATCTTTATCATATGTCTAATCATAGCATGAATATTAAGACACGAGTTGTCACAGCCCTAGAATTTGATTGCAATTGGTATCATAAGCATTCATGCCATCATGTTTTAATTCCAAAGAAATTTGAAATGGGGATTGTTGAAACCCTAGCATCAAATGAAATTTAACTAGGTTCAATAAAAATATTTTCAATAACCCAGAATGCCCTTTGGAAATGTTCATGATTTCTGTTAAAGGTGAAAACCTCTTCCAAAAATGATGAACATATTTATAGGTTATTCCTGAATTTTTGAATCAAATCTTAAGCTATTTGACTTTGGGCATTTAAACACTATTAATAATTTAAATGCTCAAATCATGTTGGAACTATTTTTGGGCCACTGAAATAATTCAGCAAGTGTCCATGAATATTTTCAGGATTTTAGGAAATGCCTTCGTATTTTTCCTAAGCTCAAAACAGAGGCAAATAAATAGAAAACAAAAACAGAAAGCAAAGAGAGAGAGAGAACCTACCTGGCACCTACCTGTGCGGCCTGCTGCTGAAGCCGGCCCAGCCCAGCCACCTCCCCTGCCAGTTGTCTTCCTCCTCTCGCCAGAAGGCAAAGGGGAAGCAGTGCATGGCGCTAGCATGTGTGGGCACGCAGCTGCCTGCCTGGCCCCTCCCTGGCCAGCGCGACACTGGGATCGTCTCCCCGTGGCCTCCTGAACCCACCAACCCCTTGCTCACTCTTTCCCCTTCGCCCCCTCGCTCTCTTCACGCCATGGCCGACGCACGCCCGAGCTCATCGCCACCGTAGTCGCGCCACAGCCACCCTCGAGCCTCTCTGACCTATCCTCGAGCTCCGCCACGTCTGCCTCATCCTCTCCACCAAGCTACGCGATGCCGGACGCCCCCGAACACCCTCACCACCATCTTCTTCAACCTCGGTCGCCAAAGATCCCTCTCGGCCTTCCGCTCAGCCTCGACCCTCCCCGGCTTCACCGTCTGCGCCAAACGATCCTCTATGAGCCCCCGATCGAAACCCCCCTTACCTCGTCGTCGCGCGCATCCTCTAGCTAGCTCCACAGCCGGAACCGAGAGCTCCATGTCGCCGGCAATGTCCCTGCCGTTGCTGCAGCGGCTGAGGCTCGAAACCGAGCGCATCACCGTTCTCTGCACGCTCCCAGGAGCTTGGAACGCCCACCAAATCCTCCTCCCGAGCACCCTAATGCCGAGACCAAACTAACCCAAACTCCGGCCGCCGCAAAAGCTGTCGCCGCCGTCGATTTAGTCCACTCCGGTGCGAGCCGTTGCCTCCTTTAGATGCGCGAGACTTCCGGCTTTCCGTAGCCGCAAACCGCTCGTTGATCCATGCCCTATAGTGCGAAACCGGGTCCCTCCGCCGTGCTGCGTGCTCGCCGGCGACCATCCCCGGCGGCAGCCGACGTGGCACCATCATTAGTACTAATGACGGGGCTAACTAACCTCCTCTGTCACTGACAAATGGGCCCACACCCTTAATTAATCACAGGTTTATCCCCCTGCTTAGATTAAGCTAATGCCCGTGGCCCACTGGTCAGTTTGACCTTGCCACCTCAGCATTGACCTGGCCCCACTGGTCAGCCTCTGTTGCTGACCCTGTTACACCGACATGTGGGACCCACAACTCAGGTTTGACCCCGGTCAGCTGTGTTGACCTGATGACGTCATCTTGACGTCATGCTGACGCTGTAACTATTTTCTGAAATTTGATTAAATCAGAAAAGGTTTAGAAAATTCCAGAAAATAGTTAAAACTTCTAAAAATCGTAGAAATTCAACCGTAACTCCAAATGAAATAAATTATATATGAAAAATGATCAGAAAAATCCAAGGATTCTGAATATTGCATTTTCATGCATGTTTGAACAACTTAACCTCACTGTTTAGTCCAAAACATGATAATACACTATTTGAATTCATAGTTTGAATTTGAATTTGAACCTAGTGTTCAAATCAACTCCATTTAACTTGTTGCTAGTTGCATTAGCTCAATCAACAGCATATTGCCATGTCATGATCATGCATCATATTGTTGCATCGCAATGATTGTGTTCTTCCTTGTTTGCTGGTAAATGTCCCCTCTCGGTAGACGTTGTACCGACGCTGTGATCGTTGACACTGATGAAGACCCAATGTTATCTTCAGAAGTGCCAGGCAAGCAAAACCCCCTTGTTCATTCTGATACAATCCCACTCTCTCGCTCTCGATCTCTTTTACTGCATTAGGACAACAGCGATTCAACTGTTACATGATGCGGTAGTTGAACCCTTTCCTCTGCATGACCTGTCATTGCCACAGTAATTAGATGAAACCCACTAGCATGAGTAGGAGTTGTTTGAGCCCTAATGTGCCTACTCATTCATGCTTGTTCGTCATGCCTGCTACTGCTTATAGTTGAGTCAGGTACGATTCATCGGGGATGAATTGGAATGTGGTGAACATGTCCTCCTGTTGAGAGCTAAGTGTGTGAGAGGCCATGTAGGAGTACATGGTGGGTTGTCTCATTGCAGCCGTCCTCAGGAACTGAGTTCTGTGTTTGTGATCCATGAAACAGCTACTACCACACATTGGGCCCTGAAATATGACCCCGCTCGACTTATTGACCCCTCTCGTCCTCTGTCCAGGAGTTGCAACTAGTTTCTGGTGTTTATAGGATATGTGTTGGCGGCCGTGCGTAGCGCTGACCCTGTGGCCGGGTATGCCGGGCGCCCGTTTGGCGTCTCGGGACCCTGTACACATCGTTTGGGGCCGTTGAGGACACCCCGGCCGGATTTCCTTGCGGATGGAACCCGAATAGGCGATAAACATGGACTAGAGACTTGTGTGGTTAGTCAGGTCGTGGTCTACTCCCACGTCGGTTTTCGCTTGAAGTCTGCCGAGCACATGTCGTGTGCAGACGCTAAGTGGTGGAAACATGTGTGACGAAGTACACCCCTGCAGGGTTTTAAATGATCTATTCGAATAGCCGTGTGCACGGTAAAGGACTTCTGGGTTGCCTATAACAGTTCATAGACAAGTGAAAGTGGATACTCTAAAATGCGCAAGATAAGCATGAGTGCTATGGATGGCTTTCTCGTAGGGAGACAGGAGTGGATTCATAGTGGTGTACTGATATGGTGAATATGTGGACTCGTGTGCGCCACCTCAAAAGAGTTACTTGCAGTCGTAGTTTAAGATAGCCACCGAGTCAAAGCTGGCTTGCTGCAGTTAAACTCCACCACCCCCCCCCCCCTTGTTGATACCGATGCATATGTAGCTAGTTCTGATGTAAGTCTTGCTGAGTACTTTCGTACTCACGTTTGCTTAATTTATGTTTTGCAAAGAGACTCCAGTCTCGCTAGTAGTTTCGCGTGGACTTCGACGTTAGCTTGATACCTCAGCTATGATCTTGTGCCTCGGCAGGATCTGGTAGATAGTCAGGCTTCTTAGCCTTTTTCATTTGTAGATGTCTATACTCAGACATGTTAAGCTTCCGCATGTGCTTTGACTTGTATGCTCTAAATGTTGGGTCATGAGACCCATGTTTGTAATATCTTGGCTCCTCGGAGCCTAATGAATAATACTTTGAGTCGTAGAGTTATGTTGTGATGCCATGTTGTATTTACACATATCGAGCACATTGTGTGTATGATTGAAATGCTTGGTATGTGTGGGATCCGACAATCTAGTTGTTTATCCTTGGCAGCCTCTCTTATGGGGAAATGTAGTCTAGTGCCGCCATGAGCCATAGTAGTCCGCTACAGCCCGGTTCACTGGAGTCCTGCTAGCCCAGCACTACTGCTCAGGACACTTGACTGGCCGGCATGTGTTTCACTTCGTTCGTATGTCTGTCCCTTCGGGGAAATGTCACGCGTTGACATCTGGAGTCCTGCCTAGCCTGCTACAGCCCGGGTTCCCGGAGTCCTGTTAGCCCAGTGCTACAGCCCGGATTCACACGCTACTGACTGACATGCTCGATGTGATTCATGTATGCCTGTCCCCATAGGTTAGTGCCGCTTTGGGTTCACGACTAGCCATGTCGGCCCGGATTCTCTGTCATATGGATGCTAGCGACACTATCATATACGTGAGCCAAAAGGCGCAAACGGTCCCGGACCATGGTAAGGTGACACCCGTGGGATTACCGTGCGTGAGGCCGCAAAGTGATATGAGGTGTTACCGGCTAGGTCGATGTGACTTGGAATCGGGGTCCTGACAGCGTTGGTATCAGAGCCTGACTGCCTGTAGGATTACCAAGCCAAACTGGTCGAAGTCGAGTCTAGAATTGCTTTAGTTATGTAAGGGAATTGATTGTGGAAGTTAACATAAGGCTCTTTTTACTCCTTGACCCTATGCCCTTCTGATCTGAGTCAACCTCTTGTTTTCTACGGGGATTAAGAATCAGGCCTTCTCATCTATCTATCAGGATGACGTGCTACTAATCCATAGACTTATAGAATTGATAGTTTCAAGCTTCAGTTCCGTTCCTACTACTTCCGTATGTTGATAGTTGATCTCAGAACCTTGATATTGTGTTGTTGAGTGGTTATGCCACCATTTTGCAGGATGTCTCAAATCATTTTGAGCATTTACAGCCGTTATGTTGTCCGAGTCATCCCAGGTTTCTAACTAGTCTGATGCATTTGCAAATTCCTTCTTCCGCTACCGACGTTCCTTTGGGCTAGTTTATCCACACTAATCGGTGAGTTGAGGTACTCTATTGCCTCGACATATATGTTGGAGCTATTTTTATGACCCTAGGTGTTGTAGGGAGTCACCTAGTAATCTAGCCATGTTTTGTGTTTCCGGTGTGATAATTCTGGCCACCATTCTCGAAAGCATCCCGTGATGCCATGTAGTGGTAGGTATTCTATTCATGGGTTCTTGAACCCGAGATTCCCCTACTTATCTCTTGTTGATAGTGTTGCTAGTTCCTTTAGGATATTAGTAACCTTTGTGATAGTCCTCGAGATCCGTGGTATTTCCTCCTTCCAAATACTATGAACCACTTATGGCAGAAGTTTCTTGGATCAAAAGATCACAACCAGAGTGCTCTTGATGAGTTCTCCATTCTGCATTGTGAATCTGCCCGTCCTACCTTTCTGCATGGGTTATCCGGAAGAAATAACATGCTAATCCATGCATCCATAACTCAGAAAAATTATATGTTCCTTTGAGTTGTTCCTCTTTAGTTGTATTCTGAACCTCGTCCATCAATTGTTGGTCAAGAGTAGTTGTGCATTGGTGTTATCGATGCCTATTATTCATGTGATCCGTCAAGCCATTCCATTCCGGAATGACTAGGAGAAACAAACTCCAGTACATCATCCATATCCAGGATTGGGTCAAAGCAGTTGTATTCTGCAGATCAAACTGACAATCTAGCTTTTGATTCTGTTCAACCCTTAGGTATTGCCCTCTTTATGTCAGGAATATCATAGGAATTGCACAACCTCCTATGAACTCTTGATACAGTGATACTTCTCGCCATCATTATTCATTCCTCGGTTCCGTGTTGTTGTAACCGGAATGCCGACAAGTGAATTGTGATGTGTGAAATCAATACTCTGAGCAACTCATTGCTTTGTAGTAAATGGACAATATTCTTATCCCTAGCGTGTTGGCTTTTGAGCTACCATTCTAAGATTGATCGTGCTACCTAGTCCATATCTCCGGGTGCACTCATCGACCAATGAGTTAGGATTGTGACAATCCCTCGCTCCTTGATCATATCGTCTTGCCCTGAAAAGCAAGATTGTTCTCGAGCTTAATAACATATCAGTGGTTCGTGATTTTCCGAATATCTTCTCGGAAGTATTACCAGGTTGTTCCTTGATCGCTATGTTGAGTTCGTGATCATGTTGGCTTTTCTATAAACCACCCCTTCTCCAAGAATCTGTGTTGGTTACCCTGAGCTAGATGGTTAAGCTGAACAACAACTTGGAGAGTTGGAAGACAAAAGACTTGCTGAATTTGGTTCTTTCTGAGGGGATATCTTTGTGTTGTGTGTGTGTGTTGAAGAAAGATGATATCTTCACCAATTGGTCCTCGTGATCAGTTGTTGGATCTATTGTCTTGTCAAAACTTTGACTTGAGTATGGGCTATCGTCAAGTCAAATCAGAACCAACGATGTTCGTAGTGTTGTCTTACTCGTGGTTGATCCCTCGAGAATACCCCATTACATCTTTTGGTCTGACCAATGCTATCACCGTGTTCACATGATGGTGGAAGTCCAGTGATATGGAAATTCCGATGAGTTGTTGTTGATCCCATCAGCAGCATTTTGTCTCCCCCATGATTCATGTTGAACATCAACCTAGTGTTGAAAACCTTGTAAGCAATGCCTTCATGTTCCGTTCATGAAGCTTATGCTTGGATAGAAGAAGTGACTTTCTCTAAGTTCACGTGCACTAGGTGTAAGTTGCCGCCATGAATTTGAGAAAGGTTTGTTTTGTTTCCCTTGGAATCATCCCAAATCAGTCATGCATATGTGCAAAGTATTCTATGGTTTGGTAGATTAATTACATCCACTCCATATGTGTTCCTAGCACACCAAGCCACTGATTGGTTTGTTCAAGGAGAAGAAGTTTCTTCTTAGGAGCTAGACTTACACAAGGACTTCAATATCCTCGTTGATGGTTCCACCTGAACTCGATAGTGTTTTACTATAAGACTACTACGTGGTCATGCTCGTCTTGGATAGCGTGTTCACAGGTTTGTAGCAGAACCAACTCATGTCTTGGAGCTTGCTATCATAGTTCATTCCCCAAGAATCTCGCAACATCATCTCGTCGATTTGTGTTGCAAAACTTCATTTTTCTTTCTAGACTCGATGAGTCTAGAATATCCGGACACCAACCAGATCTGAATCTCAGGCAGATATGATGGTTGGAGCATTTTCCAAGAACTATAATATTGGTCTCTCGATAACCAGTAAAGTGGTGTCGTGGCCAACACATCCAGCCGAAAGACCTATTATTGTAGTATCTCGATTGAAGAAAGTTGGCCACCTTCCCATGAGGATTTCGTAGGATTTACCTCCGTAGTTAATCCTTACGGATTCTTGAGCTTCCGAAGTCCGACCTTTACTTGATGTTCTAGATATCAAACCATATCTATAAATGGATTACGCTAGCACATCAAGGAGAACATTACAAGCGGAGTGCTAATTGTCTCTCGATCGATCGTCCAGATTCTGTTCCCTTAGCCTCGCTAAGGGAAGATCTGAGAAGGTGTTATCTTCCTTTGTATCCGCATCATCCATCACTAGTCATCATGGTGGTATGTCATGTTGCCAGGATCCTTGCCACGGATATTGGTAAAACCTTGATGAATATGGAGATGCTCAAGTTCTTGAGAGCACGCGCAAGCACTAGGTTTTACCGTTGGCGTTAACTGGGATTTGCTTCCAGCTTCCTCGGTTATGTTATAACCTTTTCAAACAGTGGACTCACTCTCGACTGTTGAGTTCTTCCCCAGTTACCAGAATCTTTCCCAACATTTGCATTTTGTTCCCAGCTTGCACCTCAGTAGTTGTTGTTCAGGATCATCTTCAAAAGTGGACTTACCATGGGTTCCATCCATTTCCGATGATAAGCAAAATCATCCATTGCGTTGTCTTCAACAAGGGAGTCCACATCATCCTTTCTAGTCCAAGTATATCATTCTTTTGAACTCCTTCAAATGATCAATTGTGATTGCCTTAGGCTGGCATAAAGAGTTTCAATGATCTCTGAATCAAAAGTAATTCTTTTTGCCACTTAAGGGAATAATTCTACGAGTCACCTTCCCCGAGGTATCACGTTACGAAATCATGGCAAATATCTTCTTGCTACTTTGAAATTCATGCTCCATCTTATTCGAGTATGGAATTGTTGCCTACCTAGTGAACCTTCGCCATCCGTTTCACTCCATCCCTCTAGGTGTATGCTTCGTGTCTCAGCTCAAGAGATGTTACTATGTCTCATTCCATGAGTTAATCTTGTGATCATTAAGATGATCCTAAGTTGCTCGAACCTCAGGGAGGTCGATTCTTCTTAAATTGTCCCTTTCTACTCGTTGTAATGTTGGATGTAGTTCTCAAAGCAAGACGTCGAGATTAAGGTGATGCAATGAATCAACATCCTCAAGAAAGACATCTGGATCGTGAAGGTCGTGTTAGCTTTGTATCCCCTCTGTCTTCTTACCTCACGTATTGAATCTCGGGATGAGATTCTTGTTTAGTGGGGGCGAGTTGTCATAGCCCTAGAATTTGATTGCAATTGGTATCATAAGCATTCATGCCATCATGTTTTAATTCCAAAGAAATTTGAAATGGGGATTGTTGAAACCCTAGCACCAAATGAAATTTAACTAGGTTCAATAAAAATATTTTCAATAACCCAGAATGCCCTTTGGAAATGTTCATGATTTCTGTTAAAGGTGAAAACCTCTTCCAAAAATGATGAACATATTTATAGGCTATTCCTGGATTTTTGAATCAAATCTTAAGCTATTTGACTTTGGGCATTTAAATACTATTAATAATTTAAATGCTCAAATAATGTTGGAACTATTTTTGGGCCACTAAAATAATTCAGCAAGTGTCCATGAATATTTTCAGGATTTTAGGAAATGCCTTGGTATTTTTCCTAAGCTCAAAACAGAGGCAAATAAATAGAAAACAAAAACAGAAAGCAAAGAGAGAGAGAACCTACGGGCGCCTACCTGTGCGGCCTGCTGCTGAAGCCGGCCCAGCCCAGCCACCTCCCCTGCCAGTTGTCTTCCTCCTCTCGCCAGAAGGCAAAGGGGAAGCAGTGCACGGCGCTCGCGTGTGTGGGCACGCAGCTGCCTGCCAGGCCCCTCCCTGGCTAGCGCGACGCTGGGATCGTCTCCCTGTGACCTCCGGAACCCACCGACCCCTCGCTCACTCTTTCCCCTTCGCCCCCTCGCTCTCTTCACGCCATGGCCGACGCACACCCGAGCTCGTCGCCACCGTAGCCGCCCTCGAGCCTCTCCGACCTATCCTCGAGCTCCGCCACGTCTGCCTCGTCCTCTCCACCAAGCTACGCGATGCCGGACGCCCCCGAACGCCCTCACCACCATCTTCTTCAACCTCGGTCGCCGGAGATCCCTCTCGGCCTTCCGCTCAGCCTCAACCCTCCCCGGCCTCACCATCTGCGCCAAATGATCCTCTGTGAGCCCCCGATCGAAACCCCCCTTACCTCGTCGTCGCGCGCATCCTCTAGCTAGCTCCACAGCCGGAACCGAGAGCTCCACGTCGCCGGCAATGTCCCCGCCGTCGCTGCAGCCGTTGAGGCTCGAAACCGAGCGCGTCACCGTTCTCTGCATGCTCGCAGAAGCTTGGAACGCCCACCAAATCCTCCTCCCGAGCACCCTAACGCCGAGCCCAAACTAACCCGAACTCCGGCCGCCGGAAAAGCTGTCGCCGCCGTCGATTTAGTCCACTCCGGCGTGAGCCGTTTCCTCCTTTAGATGCGCGAGACTTCCAGCTTTCCGTAGCCGCAAACCGCTCGTTGATCCATGCCCTATAGCGCGAAACCGAAGCCCTCCGCCGTGCTGCGTGCTCGCCGGCGACCATCCCCGGCGGCAGCCGACGTGGCACCGTCATTAGTACTAATGATGGGGCTAACTAACCTCCTCCGTCACTGACAAATGGGCCCACACCCTTAATTAATCACAGGTTTATCCCCCTGCTTAGATTAAGCTAATGCCCGTGGCCCACTGGTCAGTTTGACCTTGCCACCTCAGCGTTGACCTGGCCCCACTGGTCAGCCTCTGCTGCTGACCCTGTTACACCGACATGTGGGACCCACAACTCAGGTTTGACCCCGGTCAGCTGTGTTGACATGATGACGTCATCTTGACGTCATGCTGATGCTGTAACTATTTTCTGAAATTTGATTAAATCAAAAAAGGTTTAGAAAATTCCAGAAAATAGTTAAAACTTCTAAAAATCGTAGAAATTCAACCGTAACTCCAAATGTAATAAATTATATATGAAAAATGATCAGAAAAATCCAAGGATTCTGAATATTGCATTTTCATGCATATTTAAACAACTTAACCTCACTGTTTAGTCCAAAACATGATAATATACTATTTGAATTCATAGTTTGAATTTGAATTTGAACCTAGTGTTCAAACCAACTCCATTTAACTTGTTTCTAGTTGCATTAGCTCAATCAACGGCATATTGCCATGTCATGATCATGCATCATATTGTTGCATCGCAATGATTGTGTTCTTCCTTGTTTACCAGTAAATGTCCCCTCTCGGTAGACGTTGTACCGACGCTGTGATCGTTGACACTGATGAAGACCCAATGATATCTTCAGAAGTGCCAGGCAAGCAAAACCCCCTTGTTCATTCCGATACAATCCCACTCTCTCGCTCCTGCTCTCTTTTACTGCATTAGGACAACAACGATTCAACTGTTACATGCTGCGGTAGTTGAACCCTTTCCTCTGCATGACCTGTCATTGCCACAGTAATTAGATGAAACCCACTAGCATGAGTAGGAGTTGTTTGAGCCCTGATGTGCCTACTCATTCATGCTTGTTCGTCATGCCTGCTACTGCTTAGAGTTGAGTCAGGTCTAATTCGTCGGGGATGAATTGGAATGTGGTGAACATGTCCTCCTGTTGAGAGCTAAGTGTGTGAACACGATTTGGTAAAGGTAGTGGTGAGAGGCCATGTAGGAGTACATGGTGGGTTGTCTCATTGCAGCCGTCCTCAGGAACTGAGTTCTGTGTTTGTGATCCATGAAACAGCTACTACCACACATTGGGCCCTGAAATATGACCCCACTCAACTTACTGAACCCTCTCGTCCTCTGTCCAGGAGTTGCAACTAGTTTCTGGTGTTTATAGGATATGTGTTGGCGGCCATGCGTAGCGCTGGCCCTAGGGGTGGGCTATGATGCGGTAGATACACTGTGGTCGGGTATGCCGGGCGCCCGTTTGGCGTCTCGGGACCCTGTACACATCGTTTGGGGTCGTTGAGGACACCCCGGCTGGATTTCCTTGCGGATGGAACCCGAATAGGCGATAAACATGGACTAGAGACTTGTGTGGTTAGTCAGGTCGTGGTCTACACTCACGTCGGTTTTCGCTTGAAGTCTGCGGAGCACATGTCATGTGCATACGCTAAGTGGTGGAAACATGTGTGACGAAGTACACCCCTGCAGGGTTTTAAATGATCTATTCGAATAGCCGTGTCCGCGGTAAAGGACTTCTGGGTTGCCTATAACAGTTCATAGACAAGTGAAAGTGGATACTCTAAAATGCGCAAGATAAGCGTGAGTGCTATGGATGGCGTTCTCGTAGGGAGACGGGAGTGGATCCATAGTGGTGTATTGATATGGTGAATATGTGGACTCGTGTGCGCCACCTCAAAAGAGTTACTTGCAGTCGTAGTTTAAGATAGCCACCGAGTCAAAGCTGGCTTGCTGCAGTTAAACTCCACCACCCCCCCTTTGCTGATACCGATGCATATGTAGCTAGTTCTGATGTAAGTCTTGCTGAGTACTTTTGTACTCACGTTTGCTTAATTTATGTTTTGCAGAGAGATTCCAGTCTCGCTAGTAGTTTCGCGTGGACTTCGACGTTAGCTTGATACCTCAGCTACGATCTTGTGCCCTCGGCAGGATCTGGTAGATAGTCAGGCTTCTTAGCCTTTTTCATTTGTAGATGTCTGTACTCAGACATGTTAAGCTTCCGCATGTGCTTTGACTTGTATGCTCTGAATGTTGGGTCATGAGACCCATGTTTGTAATATCTTGGCTCCTCGGAGCCTAATGAATAATACTTTGAGTCGTAGAGTTATGTTGTGATGCCATGTTGTATTTACACATATCGAACACATTGTGTGTATGATTGAAATGCTTGGTATGTGTGGGATCCGACAATCTAGTTGTTTATCCTTGGCAGCCTCTCTTATGGGGAAATGTAGTCTAGTGCCGCCATGAGCCATAGTAGTCTGCTACAGCCCGGTTCACTGGAGTCCTGCTAGCCTAGCACTACTGCTCAGGACACTTGACTGGCCGGCATGTGTTTCACTTCGTTCCTGTGTCTGTCCCTTCGGGGAAATGTCACGCGGTGACATCTGGAGTCCTGCCTAGCCTGCTACAGCCCGGGTTCCCGGAGTCCTGTTAGCCCAGTGCTACAACCCGGTTAGTGCCGCTTTGGGTTCACAACTAGCCATGTCGGCCCGGGTTCTCTGTCATATTGATGCTAGCGACACTATCATATACATGAGCCAAAAGGCGCAAACGGTCCCGGACCATGGTAAGGTGACACCCGTGGGATTACCGTGCGTGAGGCCGCAAAGTGATATGAGGTGTTACCGGCTAGGTCGATGTGACTTGGAATCGGGGTCCTGACACGAGTGATTCAAAGTAATAGTTTATCATTTGACATAAAATCAATAATACTTCGAGACTACTAATGAAGCAATCATGTCTTTTCAAAATAACATGGCCAAAGAAAGTTATCCCTACAAAATCATATAGTCTGGCTATGCTCCATCTTCACCACACAAAATATTCACATCATGCACAACCCCGATGACAAGCCAAGCAATTTTTTCATACTTTTGACATTCTCAAACCTTTTCAACTTTCACGCAATACATGAGCGCGAGCCATGGACATAGCACTATAGGTGGAATAGAATATGATGGTGGAGGTTGTATGGAGAAGACAAAAAGGAGAAGATAGTCTCACATCAACTAGGCGTATCAACGGGCTATGGAGATGCCCATCAATGGATATCAATGTGAGGAGTAGGGATTTCCATGCAGCGGATGCACTAGAGCTATAAGTATATGAAAGCTCAAACTGAAACTAAGTGGGTGTGCATCCAACTTGCTTGCTCATGAAGACCTAGGGCATTTGAGGAAGCCCATCGTTGGAATATACAAGCCAAGTTCTATAATGAAAAATTCCCACTAGTATATGAAAGTGATAACTCAAGAGACTCTCTATATGAAGAACATGGTGCTACTTTGAAGCACAAGTGTGGTAAAAGGATAGTAACATTGCCCCTTCTCTCTTTTTCTCTCATTTTTTTGGGCCTTCTATTTTTTTGGCCTTTCTCTTTTTTTATTTTTTTATTTTTATTTTTTATTTTTTTCGTCCGCGGTCTCATCCCGACTTGTGGGGGAATCATAGTCTCCATCATCCTTTCCACACTGGGGCAATGCTCTAATAATGATGATCATCACACTTTTATTTACTTACAACTCAATATTACAACTCGATACTAGAACAAAGATATGACTCTATATGTATGCCTCCAGCGGTGTACCGGGATGTGCAATGATCTAGCGTAGCAATGACATCAAAAAACAGACAAGCCATGAAAACATCATGCTAGCTATCTTACGATCATGCAAAGCAATATGACAATGAATGCTAAAGTCATGTATATGATGATGGTGGAAGTTGCATGGCAATATATCTCGGAATGGCTATGGAAATGCCATGATAGGTAGGTATGGTGGCTGTTTTGAGGAAGGTATATGGTGGGTTTATGGTACCGGCGAAAGTTGCGAGATACTAGAGAGGCTAGCAATGGTGGAAGGGTGAGAGTGCGTATAATCCATGGACTCAACATTAGTCATAAAGAACTCACATACTTATTGCAAAAGTATATTATCTATCGAAACAAAGTACTACGCGCATGCTCCTAGGGGGGTAGATTGGTAGGAAAAGATCATCGCTCGTCCCCGACCGCCACTCATAAGGAAGATAATCAATAAATAAATCATGCTCTGACTTCGTTAGATAACGGTTCACCATACATGCTACGGGAATCACAAACCTCAACACAAGTATTTCTACAATCCACAACTACCCACTAGCATGACTCTAATATCACCATATTTATATCACAAAACTATTGCAAGGAATCAAACATATCATATTCAGTGATCTACAAGTTTTATGTAGGATTTTATGACTAACCATGTGAATGACCAGTTCCTGACATCTCTCTAAATAGATATAAGTGAAGCACGAGAGTTTAATTCTTTCTACAAAAGATATGACCACGCTCTAACAAATATAAGTGAAGAAAAAGAGCATTCTACAAATGGCGGTTGTCTATGTAAAGAGAAACAGGCAATCCAAGCTTCAAATGATATAAGTGAAGCACATGAAGCATTCTATAAAGCCATACTCAAAAGATATAAGTGAAGTGCAAAGAGAATTCTATAAATCAACCAAGGACTACCTCATACTAGCATGGTGCATAAAAGAAAAATGAGAACTAAATGCAAAAGACGCTCCAAGATTGCACATATCGCGTGAACGAAACGAATCCGAAAACATACCGATACTTGTTGAAGAAAGAGGGGATGCCTTCCGGGGCATCCCCAAGCTTAGACGCTTGAGTCTCCTTGAATGTTTACTTGGGGTTCCTCGGGCATCCCCAAGCTTGAGCTCTTCCCTCTCTTCCTTCTTCTCACATCAAGACCTTCTCGATCATCGAACACTTCATCCACACAAAACTTCAACAGAAAACTCGGTAAGATCAGTTAGTATAATAAAGCAAATCACTAATCTAAGTACTGTTGAAAACCAATTCATATTTTATTTTTGCATTGTGTCTACTGTAATATAACTTTTCCATGGCTTAATCCACTGATATAAATCGTTAGTTTCATCAAAACAAGCAAACTATGCATCAAAAACAGAATCTGTCTAAAACAGAACAGTCTGTAACAATCTGAACATTCACCATACTTCTGATACTTGAAACATTCTGCCAAAATTAGGAAAAATAAACAATTTGTATAGGAAGACAGTGCAAAAATAATCAGAACCATTTGACATTCCAACTAAAAATGTAAAATCGCGCACTACAGACAAAGTTTCTGTCCTGCACCGTACAAACCATCAAGCAAATGTAAACATCCTAAAGGCAAACCTTGGCACATTATTTTTATAATACAATGGAATTGTACAAGGGGGTAATTATTTTTGTTGAAAAGTTTCTGTAATCAAGATTCACAAAGTTTCTGTGAGCATGAACAAAGTTCAAGAAGCTCTCCCACTTCAACAATGCTTGTCTTTCTCACTTTCACTTTCCTTTTTTGAAAAAGTTTTAGGTTCCCCTCTTTATTTTTGTTGTTTTTAAACTATATGAAAGCACTCAACAGAAATAAATGACTCTCTAAAACTGCCGGGTTGTCTCCCTAGCAGCGCTTTCTTTAAAGCCATTAAGCTAGGCATATAGTGCTCAAGTAATGGATCCACCCGGATCCCAAGGTATATCAAAGCCAATTTTAATTAACAATGATTTGTAATTTAGTAGTGACCACAAAGTAACATATATCATGCAACAACGAAGTCTAACTCTCTTCCTATGCATCGGCATGTCATAAAAGAACAATTTATGCACACAAAGTAAAGGCCAATGCATAGTATAAACAGTTTCTTGCAATTTTATCATGTGGGAAACATAGAGAGGTGGATATATAGTTCCTCTCTCATAATAATTGCAAGTAGGAGCAGCAATCACATGCATAATATATCTATCAAAATCATCATGTATAAAATTAAAACACAACCCATCAATATAATCCTTAATAAGTGCAAACTTCTCCGATATAGTGTAGTCGGGAGAATTCAAAAAGAGAATAGGACTATCATCTGTGGGTGCAATAGCAACAATTTCATGTTTAACATAAGGAACTATAGCAAGTTCATCTCCATAAGCATAATTCATATTGGCATCTTGGCCACAAGGATAGCAAGCAGCATCCAAAAGGGATATTTCAACAGAATCAACGGGATCATAGCAATTATCATAGCATTCATCCTTCAGTAAGCACAAAGGGAAATTAAACAATGTATGAGTTGAAGAGTTACTCTCATTAGAAGGTGGGCACGGGTGATCGATCCGCTCTTTCTCCTTTTGTTCTTCGCTCTCTTCCTCATCTTTTTCATCCAATGAGCTCACGGTTTCATCAACTTCTTCCATAGATTCCTGCAAAATATTAGTATCTTCTTGGACGGCGGAGACTTTCTCAATAAGTGCATTAATATCGGAATTGTATTCATAATTCTCATAGCAATATTTAAGGATAGCTAAATTTTCAAGTCTATAAACTGAATCATCAAAATCTTCAAATTCTTTAAACATAGATTCAGTTTCATAAGAACCCATAAAAGCAATAAATTCTTCTATTGGTTCCACATCATAGTAATCATATATACCATTAGCATAAGAAGCTAAGGTTTTATTATCATTAAATTCGCATAAAAAGGGAAGGTGTGGAGCCTTCATCCTAGAGCAACAAGTATAATCATATCTCAAGCATAGTTGCCTAGCATACCAATTTAGTATATGAATTTGATCCCATAATAGTTTCCCTTTTTGTGTCAAGAGATAATCCCTAAAGTATTCATGTTGATCCAATGTTACTCCCATTACATAATTGAATGGGGTTTTCTCAGGATTATTAAAGTAGTACATAATATCTTTCACACAACCAGCATCGAGGGTTTTAGGAGGTTCCCCATCTCCATGAGTAGCAAGTACACCTAATTTTTTTTGTATTTCGTGTTCCATATCCATAACTAAAGATAAAGAACAACTAAGAACAGCATATAAAAATTACTTAGTGATAAAACAAACAAGCACACACGAGAATATTCACCCCACGCTATTGCTCCCCGGCAACGGCGCCAGAAAAAGGACTTGATAACCCACAAGTATAGGGAATCGCAACAATTGTCGATAAGTTAGAGTGTCCAACCCAACGAGGAGCTAAAGGCAGAACAAATATTCCCTCAAGTTCTATCAACCACCGATACAACTCTATGCACGCTTGATGTTCGCTTTACCTAGAACAAGTATGAAACTAGAAGTACTTTGTAGGTGTTATTGGATAGGTTTGCAAGATAATAAAGAGCAAGTAAATAAAAAGTATGGGCTTTTTAGGTAATGAAATAACTAAGTTAGTTTTAGTAAATATCTTTTTGTTACGAGAAAGTTATTTGTCCCTAGGCAATCGATAACTAGACCGGTAATCATTATTGCAATTTTATATGAGGGAGAGGCATAAGCTAACATACTTTCTCTACTTGGATCATATGCACTTATGATTGGAACTCAGTAAGCATCCGCAACTACTAAAGATCATTAAGGTAAAACGCAACCATAGCATTAAAGTATCAAGTCCTCTTTATCCCGTACGCAACAACCCCCTTACTCGGGTTCGTGTTTCAGTCACTCACGCAACCCACTATAAGTGAATCATCAACGTATTGCAACACCCTACAGCAGGGATCCTCACGCTTGCGCCACAAGGAGAGCACCATAGGACAGCACCAATAATAAAACATGCAACTCAAACCAATCATGATCATCAAATAGCCCATAGGACAAAACGGATCTACTCAAACATCATAGGATAGCCATACATCATTGGGAAATAATATATAGCGTTGAGCACCATGTTTAAGTAGAGATTACAGTGGGTAAAAGAGAGTTTACACCGCTGCATAGAGGGGGGAAGAGTGGGTGATGATGGCGGTGAAGTTGTTGGTGAAGATTGCGGTGATGATGATGGCCCCCGGTGGCACTCCGGTGCCACCGAAAGCGAGGGGGAGAGAGCCCCCCTCCTTCTTCTTCTTCCTTGACCTCCTCCCTAGATGGGAGAAGGGTTTCTCCTCTGGTCCATGGCCTCCATGGCGTGGGAGGGGCGAGAGCCACTTCGAGATTGGATATGTCTCTCTGTCTCTCTCTGTTTCTGCGTTCTGTTATGGTACCCTTTCACCGTTTCTTTTATATCCGGAGATCCGTAACTCCGATTGGATTGAAACCTTCGCCTAGATCTTTTTCCAAAATTAGCTTTCTTGCGGCCAAAGTAGAGCATCAACCGACTTACAGGTGGCCCACGAGGGTGGGGGCGCGCTTGCCTGTAGTGGTTGTGGGCCCCACCCTCGTGGCCACCTCGGGCACCGTCTCGCGTTATTCTTCCCAAAAATCACAAATATTACAAAATAATTCTCCATTCGTTTTTATCCCGTTTGGATTCCGTTTCATATAGATATTCTGCGAAACCAAAAACATGCAACAGACAGCAACTGGCACTGGGCACTAGATCAATATGTTAGTCCCAAAAATAGTATAAAAAGTTGCCAAAAGTATATGAAAGTTGTAGAATATTGGCATGGAACAATCAAAAATTATAGATACAACGGAGACGTATCAGTTGCCGAGGAGGAGGTGGCTGATGACCAGCCTTCCTCCTCCGCTGCCTCTGGCTCCGGCACGTACCTGAGGGTGAGCGACGACCTTTTCGTCCACCTCCCAGGCGCGTCAAGCTCCAGTGTGCCCGTCAAGGGAGAGGTGTTCGACGAGGAGGTGCTCGCCGCTGCTGCGCTCGAGGTCGTGGACAATCCAAGCATGGGCGGTGACAGTTCTTAGGAGGACCGGCTTCTCCAGGCCATGGGTGCCAACTTCCGGAAGCTCCAGGCGCTCCACTGCTCCCGCCTGGACAAGGCCAAGTCCACGGCGGCAACGGTGGACAAGGCGGGGGTGGACCTCAAGGTACGCGTCGCCGAGACACAGAATTGGTTCCGCCAGGCTGTGAGGAGCTGAAGGCCGCCCAGGGCGAGCTGGCCAAGCGTGAGGTGGAGCTCACTATGAAGTGGGCCGACATTGAGAAGGCCCAGGAGACGACGAAGAATTTGGCCGCCGCAGCAGAGGCCGCTCGAGCCCAGCACCAGGCCGCGCTGAACTCCCAGGAGGAGGACCTTGCCTCACGTGAGGAGAAGCTTGACACAATGCTCCGCGGCAAAGATGAGGAGGTGGAGAAGCTCGTCGTGGAGCGCACCCAGGAGCTGGAGCAGAGGCACAGGGAGGCACTCAATGCCCAGGCTCAGGTTCACGCCGACAAGATGAAGGAGCTGGAGGTGGAACGGGACGGGCTGAAAAACCAGGTCCTGACGCTATCCAAGGAGAAGGACACGCTCAACAACGCTCTGACCGAGGCGCAGGGAGCGGTCCTCAGCAGGGCTGGGGAGCTCTCCGAGGCCAACAACTCCATCAAAGACCTCAAGCTGAAGCTGGAGGGTCTCGAGGGGATGTTGTCGGAGAGCAAGGCCTGGGAGGAGACCCTGACCAAGAATCTGGAGACCGAAGCAGCTACGGAAGAACGACGCCCTCACCTACAAGGAGAATGTGGAGGGCGAGAACCGCTGGCTCAATCGCCTCGCCGCCGTTGCCGACAAGGCCACCACGCAGCTGGCTACCATGGGAATGTCGGATGTGAGGTACGCCCCGGAGCCAAACTTGAGCGCCAACTGCAGCCTGAACCTGTTCTTTGAGAGGGTTGTCATTGCCTTGGAGTGGCTTCATGCCAACCGGGCGGCCTCGTTGTCCAATGAGGCCCGGAGGCTTTGCCAGGGTGCCATGACCAAGATTCTCACCAAGATGGCGTACTGGAACCCCAACCTCGACTTCGACGCCGTGCTGGACAGCTTGCCGGTGGGTGTGGACCTCGCGGCGCTCAAGGAGTGTATCAAGCCCATCATCAGCCGCATCGGTGAAATCGAGAGGGTGGAAGGCCAGCGCCGAGATTAGGCACCCCGTCTCCCACTGTCGTTGTAGGTTCATGACCAAGACAGTTTGTATCTTTAGTTAGAACCGCGGCAACAATTGATGTAATATAACTCTGCAGCTCTTTTAGTATGATGCATGTTATCTTCCTGTTCGATATTCCCTTTATATGTTTACCCTACGTTAAACGGGTAGGCTTGCCGGTGCGTAAACCCAGGGTGGCACCTTGAGGACGGGTCCCCAATACCCTGCCGGGTGTGCTTTCTTCCAAGCAAACCACCTTACCGCTCTCAACGCGGCCGCTCGAACTGTCGAGCTTGACTCGAGTCAGAATCGAGAGTGTTGCCAATTGCGAAAGGCTACCCTGCCACTCTCGACGCGGCCGCTTGAGCTGTTGAGCGGACTCGAAACAGAACAAGGGCATTGCCAATTGCAGAAGGGCCCCATTGCATGTAGGCTTTCATACACAGGGCAGGACCTTCGAGGACAATAACCTCATATATAAAAAGGAAATTGCTTAAGGTTTCGTATGACTTAGCTTTCCTGTCACCGCACCAGTGTCCTTCATGCTTGCAGGCGGCGTCATTCTCTTGGCCATCTTCTTCTCTGGAAGCCGTGGCCATGAGAAACTGCTAAGCCGACCACTAAACCATATTCTCACAACTGCGCCCCCTACCTGGTGCGCCAAAGATGTCGGTGGGAACGACACCTATGGGATCACTGGGATCCCTTCTACGGTCGGCGGGTGCGGGGTCGTGAGATGAGTAGGTTTAGGAGCTAGCACACGGATCATTTACCCAGGTTCGGGCCGCGAGGATGCGTAAAACCCTAGTCCTGCTTTGGTGGATGTATTGAGTGTTCTTGAGCTTTTTGAACTAGCTATGGTGGATGTGCCGTCCCAAAAAGCCGAATCCCTCCCCTGGTGCCTCGGGCCTCCTTTTATAGGAAAAAGGGGTTGCCACAGTGGCACACAGGAGGTGGAAAGGCCTACATTGCGCGAGCTTATCACACGACATTACGGGACAAAGCGCATTAAATGTGCTACGTAGGTGTCCATTAGCTTTATCAGGGACGGGAACGAGGCCCGTCCCGTCCGTCGCCGCTTCGCCTCTCTTCGACACGCGCCCAGACTAGTGATGCATGCAGCTCCATGTAGGCAAGCAAGCAGCTGAGGTGGCGTGGTGATAGGGCCTTCATGAAGATCTGCATGCCGCCACGTGGGTGCTTGCTGATTTGGCCTGGAAGCTGCATGTTGCCATGAAAGTGCCTGCCCAGCTGGTTGGGCTGGCAGCTGCATGCGAAAGGTGGCGGAGTCTTGGCTAGTGCGGGCCGGGCAGTGGCCATGCGGATGCCCTCGGTAAGTGTCTTGCCGGGGGCCCGGCAAGGGTCATGCCGTGGCGTTGCTGTCATCCCCGGCAAGGGTCTTGCTGGGGGTCTTGTGGATTTCCTCGGCTAGGATCCTGCCGAGGGTCGCCGTCTTCTGGTCCTCATCTGAACTCATATGTTTATGATCTTGACGAAGATTTGCATGCCACCACAAAGGCGCCTCCCGAGCCTTGGTTCCAACGCAGTTGATTGGGTCGGAGCTTGTGGGCTCTAGGGTGGCTCGCTCTGCTCGTGTTGGGCAAGTTGCCCCGGCAAGGCTCTTACCTGGGCTGCGGAGGGGTGCCTCGACACGGATCTTGCCGAGGGAGTCCACCTCGCCCTCTTTCCCACCTACGCTTCTGGTCTTGGCGTCTCCTTGGTTGTCTTGTGCTTCAGCTTCTATCCGACTTCCCACCTTTGCCCTGCTAAGTGTGGTCGTGGCGCGTGGCTCTGACTGCCCGTGCACAAGTAAAGGGGTCAAAAGGATAGCCCCTACTTTTGTACACTGACATTAATCTTAGCAAACTCGCTGTTCTGGTGTTTTGTGATGTTTATTACTCCATGACATCGATAATCCTAGCGAACTCGATGTTCTTTTTTTATTGATGTTTACTACTCCCTGCCATCGACTCTTATTGAACTCGTTGTTCATTGTTTTGTGAGTAGCACGTGGTAAGTAACAAGAACAAACAGAATGATCTTCATTCATGCCATTATTCGTGTATGATGTCACTTAACATATTCATGCAATACAAAAAAGACTTTCGGCACCATTACAATTTATGAAATCACACCAAACGTTGACTGCTAAACATAGAGTAGTTGCGCCATTGATTACGTGGTCATTTCTTCATCATCTTCGGATCATACGATGTCATCAAGGACTTTAGTATGAAATCCCTTTATGATTCCATTCCTGGGGGTACCGACTCTGGCATTGAATCTGGGGCATAAAGTCGTTGCACATGCACTTCACTTGTTTTGGCATCTTGCAACTCTTCAAACTCTAAATCGATGGTTTCATCATCTCTATCAACATCATCAAATTGGATGTCCTTGCCATTCACCGCGTCGGTCTTATCGTCCTCCTCACTATACTTGTGCTTCCCTTGATCGAGGCCTCCAGTTGTAGCACTAAAATTAAGAACAAGTGTCGGGGTTTGGGTGCGACATATGCCAATGGATGTCTTATCATGGTGGGGGCGAGGATAATGTCGCCGGTGCCTGGAAACGGGATGAGGCATAGAGACAAATGCCGGCGTACTTTACCCGGGTTTGGGGCTCTCCTAGGAGATAACACCCCTAGTCCTGCTCTGCAGGGTCTCCGCATGATCACTAAGGCGAAGCGAATACAAGGGCGCTCCTCGAGCTGTATGCTGAAGGTAGGAGAAGGCAGGGCCAGCTCTCTCCCCCCTCTATGATCTGGGCTAGTTCTAATGGATCTGAACCTTTTGCATGGGTGCCCTAGGGGGTTTATATAGGCCTACCCCCCAGGAGTACAATGGTAAACTATCTGGGCGCAGGGCCCAGCCATTAGTCTATACGCCTGCCGGCCCTTCAGCCGACCGGTCTGGTACGGAGCCGACAGGCCGTACCCGCCGCTCGTGGGTCTTGCAGGCTGCTGACTACTGTAGTCGTGCCTCTAATGACGCTGGCTTGGTCATGGGGTCGTGGCTACAGCCCCGCCGTCTGGCGGGTGATCACTGTAGCCACTCCCCGTCTTGTGTGGTTAATGGCGCGGGGAACACGCGGGAGGGGCAGGCCTACTCCCTGGGGCCGGCTCCCTGCCAGTCCGACTGGTGGCGCTCTTGCCGTCTTCTGGACTCTCACTGACTGGTAGGGCCCGTCATCCGTGGACCGTACTGACAGGCCGTGGTGGGCACAGGACTCCGCCCACTGTTGCTGATGTCAGGGATGGCATGGCAACAGTGTCGCACCAGACGGAGATCTCCATTGGTACAGCGCACTGTGGCCTAGCCACCTCCTGGAAAAGGGGAGGGAGTGGGCTTCACTGTTGCCACTCCCTGTCCCATCCCCCTGATGAGGGCATGGGCTTTGTTGGTGCCGTGGGCCGACTCCCCGCGGCCGGCTTCTCTGGAAGCCGCCAGGCGGGAGTCGTTCGGTCTTGACCTCGCCTCTAGGACTCAGATGCATGCGGGCAGCCGACTATTCCTTTAGTCGTCCTCCAGAAGGCGGCTCTTCATTTGTCGTCGCGAGGGGCGCAGTCAGCCCCGGTGTCTTCAAAGGTTTTGGGCCTCGGGTTTGCCTACCCGTGGTCCATTACTCCGACAGTAGTCCCCGAAGCTGATGAGGTGTCGCGGGCAACCAGCCGAGGATCCTTAGCAGTTTCTTTCTCCGAGTATTTGAGGTGAAAACCTCGTTCGACTTCTCCCGGGCCGACTGGCAAGAGTCGGACTCACCCAATTTGACTTGTCCAAAAAATTTCGAATGCCCTGGCGGGATCCCAGTGGCGTGCTTGCTAAGCTTCCAAGATGCCGCCCATTTCAGGCTCGTCATGTGGCAACAAGCGGCCGGGCCAGTCTGGCCATCCACATGAGCGACGGGACATGCCTACGGGCGGGGCCCACCACTACCGCGCCTCGGCGCGCGAGAGGATCCGCTGCGGCCGGAGTGGACGGTTGAGGTTCCCGCGGAGTTACTGCGCGCAGTAACTTTGCACGGTAAACATGGTGGCGTGGGATAGTGGGCGCAGTAGATCCCACAACCGCTCCCTCGGCTTCGCAGCCCATGAGGCTATAAGTAGGGGGGAGGGGGAGCGGCGGAGCACGCGCGTCCCTCCTCCTCATTGCTTCTTCTTCTTCTCTCTCGCCGCTGCACCTCAAGCTACGTCGAGTGCTGTGATGGTCCGCTCACAATGAGCTCTTCCTCCGCCGTCACGCCCCCTACGGTGCACTCCGGCACCTGGGACGGTTTGAAGGTCCACGACGATCACGTCGATTTCCTCCGCAAGACGCGTTGGCTGCCCGGCGAGGACCTCGTGCGGGTCCGCCTCGCGCGGAGGGGGGAAATCTCGCCGATGCCGCAGGAGGGTGAGCGGGTCGTCTTCTGCTCGCACTGCCTACACAGCCTGGGCTTACCGGCAAGCGGCTTCTTTCGCTCTTTTCTTGAGTTCTACGGACTCCAGCTGCACCACCTCACCCCCAACACGGTGGTGCTGCTGTCCGCCTTCATCACCTTGTGCGAAGGCTTCCTCGGCATTCTCCCCACCATCAAGCTCTGGGGGGGAGTTCTTCTACTCCAAGCTCGGCACCAAGCCGTGGGCATGTCGGCTCAGTGCGGCGCGTTCTTCGCCATGCGGAGGTCGGGGGCTGATAACCCATTTCCCTCCATCAAGCTGATAAAGTCGGTGAAGATGTGGCAGCGGTCGTACTTCTATGTGAAGAACGTCTCCGCGGAGGGTGATTGGGTCAATCTGCCAGCCTACGTAGCCGGCCCGCCGGCGGGGAGGTAACCCAACTGGTCGCATCGGGCCAGGACGCTGACGCCCGCAGGAGCCAGCACCATCGCGCGACTCTGAGTGCTGACGCAGTCGGAGGGCCTGACTGGGCCGGATTTGCTGGCCGCCTTCATGGCGCGCCGAGTACTCCCACTCCAAAGTCGCCCCCACATGATTTGCCAGATGAGCGGGCACCGGGTCCCGAGTCGATGTGCACCAAGGAAATGCCTCACGAGGAGGTAGCCTATATGGTGAATTATCTTGCGAGCTACGACCTGAAAGAAGAGTGGCAGTTCGGCAAGGAGCCACATTCACGTGTCGTCCCTCCGCCTCTGGTGAGTCGTTTCTTTTTCTCCTTTTCTTTGACTCTCCCGACTTCTTTGTTGCCTAGTCCGTCTTGTCCGATCTGACCAGACGGCTTTGGTCAGAACCCCCTCCTCCAGCCAGCAGCCAGCACCATGGGGCCGGACCACGAATTCCTCCCCGACCGAGCGAAGAGCGACGTTGACGACCCCAACTTGGGGGCGGCAGCCCTGGAGGACGACGTCAGGGGAGGAAGCGGCACAGAGGGTGGCCCGAGACTTGGGGCCAGTCTCGAGGACTGGCTTGACGATGACGAGGAGGTCGCACCGCGCCACCAGCCGGGAGCCGGTCAGCCGGGCGCGAGCTCGGCCGCCGCGCCGGATGCCCAAGGTGGTGCTAAGAAGTGCAGGGCCGGGACGAGCCTGTTCGGCAGCCGGCCGAAGAAGCCCAAGGGCTCAGCCGCGATGACCAAGCGGGACGAAGCGTGCACAAAGGCCAACCGCTTCCGCAAGGTGGTGAAGACGCCACAGCTGATTTCGGCGTAAGTGCTACCTCCCTTTACACCTTCACATTTCTTCGTTGACTCTGTATGAAATTCCTTTGCTTTATATTCTCGACTTTAGGGCCCCGCTCTCTCTTGAGAAGTCGGCCGCCGGGTCCGTCGTGAAGTCGGCGGAGACCTCCTCCACCACCCGGTGGATTGATCTGGCCGCCGACCTCCGGGAGGCGACGAAGCGGAACGCGCGGGAGGCACGCGAGGAGCGGGAAGCCGCCCGCCTGAAGAAGGCGGACGCCGACAAGGCGGAGGCCACCGCCCTGAAGAAGCTGGCGGAAGCCGAGGCCGCCGATGCAGAGAAGAAGCACGCTGAAGAAGGCGCACACCGCCAGTCGGCGGTGTTCGTTGTCCCCTTGAACTCTGTGCCGCCACCACCGGAGTTCACGGTGCAAACTGGGGAAGTCGGCGACGAGAACTCGGTCATGGAGAGGGACGCTGACGACACCGCCACGCCAGACGTAATCATGCCGCCACCGCCGCCCTCCGAGAGCACGCCAGGCAGGCAGCCGGCGGACTCGCTGGTGCCGCCAACTGAAGGCGTGGTGGCAACAGGCCTGGCTCTCGAGGTCGGCATGCCGATGCGCCACCGTCTCGTGAAGTCGGCCTCGGCGCTGGGCCCCCTTGAGACCGGCGCCACGAGCTCCATGATCCCGGACACCAAGGTGACGAGCGCCGCGCCCACTTGGTGGGTGCGAGGAGGCAGGACGGGCCCGTTGAATCGGGCGCTTTTGGACGTCCAAGCCAAGCTCTGAGCCGAGGGCGACGCCATCAAGGAATGCACCAAGGTGTACCTGGCGTCGCGAGCAGCCATCCGGGTGTGCGTCCTTCCTTCTTTGTTTTTGTTTCTTGTTCTTCTTTGTGGGGGCGCGCCAGCGCACCCACTGGGTGTAGTCCCCGAGTTTCGGGCCGGCTGCTAAGCAGGCGGCTCGGAACTCTAATCGGTGAGTTCCAAGTACCAACACTTTGTCTGAAATTTTGATGCGGGACTACCACAATCTTCGTGTGACCACCTTAAACGCCAACGTTGAGGAGCTGGCCAAGTGGACCGCCGACTTGTCGGACAGCCGGGATGAGTCCTCTTCCTTCTCTGCGGGGGCGCGCTGGCGCACCTGCGGGCTGTAGTCCCCGAGATTCGGGCTGACTGCAGAGCAGTCGGGCCGGATCTCCCCGGCGACCTTTTTTCTTTGGTTGATGATTCCTTTCTTCGCGGGGGCGCGCTGGCGCACCTGTGGGCTGTAGTCCCCGAGATCCGGGCCGACTGCTGAGCAGTCAGGCCAGATCTCCCCGACGATGTTTCTTCCTTGTTGACGACTGACGCCCCTCCTTCTTCTTCAGAGGCCAACGCCGCCCTGCAGCAGCAGCTGGGCGAGGCCAACACCGCGCTGCATTTCAAGGAGGAGTAGTGAGGCCTGCTGACGGAGGAGCGCGACCGGCTGGCTACGCAGCTGGCGGAGCAGGAGGAGCTGCTCCAGAAGGCCCAGAAGGAGGCGGAGGACAAGGAGACCGCCCTCCTTACCGAATTCGCATCCGAGCGCTCCTCTTGGACCGACACGGAGACGACGCTGGTCTCCGGCTTCCACACAATCGAAGATCTCGTCGACGGTGAGCTTCCCCTCATTTTCCTTTTCTAAGCTACCGACTGCTAGTTGAGTCGGCCTCTAGTCTTTAACCTTGCTCTTCATTCTTCTTCCTTGGTAGACTTCTTCCCCGGCCATTCGGACTCCGCGAATCAAGCAATCGAGGCTGATTGTGAAGGGCGGAGGGCGAACGGCGCACAAATCGCCGCCAACGCCCCCCGAACTCTTGGCGAGCAGATCCTGAGCATCGAGGCCCGCCTTCGGCCAGCCCGTCAGATGCTGCGCCGACTGCAACGTGTCGGCGCCCAGGCGATTGCCGCCCTGTGGCCGGATATGCAGGCACCGCGCACCCCCAGTCGGACTGCCGACTGGCTAGAGGTAGCAGCCGGCCGCCTTGAGGCCTGGAAGGGCCCTTCGGCCCGGGCTGGAGCGCGTCGGGCCTCAGACTTCGCCAAGGCGTGGTATCCTGGGCTGAGTCTAGCCCAGCTAGCCACGTTCTGGCTGGAAGCTCAGGCGGAGTTGGCGGTCGTGGAAGACGATCTCGTCAAGCGCGTCGCGTCGATCGCTGAATACACCGACACCAGTGTCTTCATCCCAGAGCGAGCTGAGAAGAGCAAGGAGGCACCGCCGGAGTGGTTCGGGCTGAACCCGGACGACCGCAAGGACTTGGTGGAGGTGATTGACTCCAGTGGCGAGGAAGAAGGCGAGGAGGAGGAAGGAGACGAGGAGGAGGCGCCAGAGGCCGGAGCAGACGGCCAGCCCCAGCTCGACCATGCCTATAGCAACGAGCCGCGCCCTACCGAGCCAGCTACTGCCAGAGGTAATCAAGCAGAGACCAACCAGCAGGCTGCCCTGACAACTAGCACCGCCGACCCCTCCGGTCCTCCGAGTCCATCCGCGGTTTCCTAGGTTGCCGCTTTATCTTTGTTTTTACCTGCTTAATAGTCTCAATGAACTTGTTATTTTGCACAATTCCACCCACGGGGTGTATCTTGAACTTCTATTTGAGGATTCGGCCAAGGGCCTTTTCTATGTAAATATTTATCCGCGTTCTATCTCTTCTTGCTTATTGCTCTTTGGCTTTTTCCTTTGCCGCCTTCCCTTGGTTGCCGTCTTGCCAGTCGGACAGCCGCTCTATGGACTGCTGCTGGATCAAGTACTTAGCTTCTTTGGGAAGGCAAACACTTAGCCATTTAGAGTTTTTTAGCAAGTTAATTTAGAAAACGGCGAGCCGGCTGCTCAAGAGTCGGTTGTAAAAGGCTGCAAGCCGGCTTAAACTATGTGCATGCTTTGAGTCCTTAGCCATTTTTCATATGGGCACCCATTCTACCTTACTCCTGCTCACCAGATAGTCGCTCTGCGATCTGCAGCTTCTAACAGGAGACGGCTTAAGTGCCACACACTACTTGTCCGGCTACAGGAAGTCATTTCATAGTTCAAGACGGCAAGTCCCCGGGCCAACTAGTCGAACCCGGTGCCAAGTGGTATAACTAAGAATAACATACTCATAGGCATAATTCTTATCATACAGATAAAAGAGGGCAGTCCCCGAGCTCTTCTCGAGGGGCCCGAGGTCTTCGTACTTTAATACAAAAAGGTAGCATGGTACATACTGCATTAACTGTAAAATCTTCGGAGGAGGTTTGCATTCCATGGCCACTCCGTCTCTTTGCCAGCATCATCCCTCTTGCGTGCTCGGGGCTTCTGAGCATCGATCAGGTAGTAGGAGTCGTTGCCCAACACTTTGCTGACGATGAAAGGGCCTTCCCAAGGTGCCGAGAGCTTGTGCTGGCCGGCTGTTCGCTGAATCAGCCGGAGCACAAGGTCTCCTTCTTGGAAAGATCTCGGCTTGACCTTTCGGTTGTAGTATCGGCGCAGGCTCTGCTGGTAGATGCTACACCAGCTGAGTGCCAACAACCGGCCCTCTTCCAGCAGATCGACGCCATCTTGACATGCTTCTTCTGCTTCCTCTTTGGTGTACATGGTGATTCGAGGGGAGTCGAATTCTATGTCCATTGGGATGACGGCTTCGGCACCGTAGACGAGGAAGAAGGGCGTGAAGCCGACTGACTTGTTTGGAGTTGTGCGCAGGCTCCAGAGGACGGCTGGCAATTCATCAAGCCAGCGGCCGGCCAAATGCTCCAGAGGCTCGACCAGTCGAGGCTTGATGCCGGACAGGATTAGGTCGTTTGCTCGCTCTGCCTGGCCGTTGGACTGCGGGTGGGCAACGGACGCTAAGTCCAGTCGGATGCCATGCGTCGCACAGAAACGGGCCAAGTCACCTTTGGCAAAGTTCATGTCGTTGTCGGTGATGATGCTGTGCGGTATGCCGTATCGAATTATGATGTCGGAGATGAAGGTCACATCAGTCGGACCATTCAACTTCTTGATTGGTTTTGCTTCTATCCACTTGGTGAACTTGTCCACTGCGACAAGTAAGTGAGTCAAGCCGCCTCGTGCCGTCTTGAATGGTCCTACCATGTCCAGGCCCCAAACAGCAAAGGGCTAGGCAATGGGAATAGTCTTGAGTGCTGAAGCCGGCTGATGTGGCTTGGAGCGGAACTTCTGGCACCCCTTGCATTTTTGGACCAAGGCCTTGGCGTCTTCAAGAGCAGTCGGCTAGAAGAAACCATGGTGGAAGGCTTTGGCGACGAGTGCTCTTGAAGCCACGTGGTGGCCACACTCGCCATGATGGATGTCCTTGAGAATTGCTTGGCCTTGCTCCGGCTCCACGCAGCGCTGATAGACACCTGTGACACTGCGCCTTACGAGCTCTCTGTTGACTATGGTGTAGGCTGCCGCCCGACATTGCACTTGTCAAGCTGAGATCTCATCAGTTGGCAGCTCTTTGTTCACCGGGAATTTGAGGATGGGCTAGGCCCATGATGGTGTTGTAATTTCTGCAACCGTCAGGACTACGACTTGGACGAGGGTGGCTGGTCCGGGAGGTGGTGGGTTGGAGTCGGCAGCCGCTTGCTGTGTCGATGAAGTCCCCGGGCCGACTGGCGTGGTCCCCGGACCAGGCTCTAGAGTCTCCGAGCCGACCGCCGCAGTCCCCGGGCCGGGTGTGACTGCCACGTTCCCCGCGCCGTTTGCTGGAATATTTGTGCCATCTGCGGGGGCTCTCGAGTTGGATCAGACTGCTTCTAGAGGAGCCAGTACGAAGATAGAGTCTGACTCTGGCGATGGCCTGACAGACGGCTTGAGGAGGCGCTGAAGGGCGACGCCGGACGGTATTGCTTGTTGGGTGGAGCCGATTCGTGCCAGGGCATCTGCTTGGTCGTTGTCGTTTCTTGGCACATGGAGAAACTCGCACCCCTCAAAATATACACTAAGTTGTTGTACGAGGAAGCGGTAGCTCGCCATGTTTGCGTCTTTGGTGTCCCAATCGCCTGACGACTGCTGGACCACCAAGTCGGAGTCACCATAGCACAGGATCCGACGAATGCCGAGCTCTTTGGCCAGCCGGAGCCCGTGAATGAGTGCCTCGTATTCGGCGACGTTGTTGGAGGCGGCAAAATGGATTTTCAGCACATATTTGAGCTTGTCGCCTTTGGGAGAGGTGAGGACGATGTCGGCTCCCAAGCCGGTACGCATCTTGGAGCCATCAAAATGCATTCGCCAATGGGTGGAGTCAGGCGCTGGCGGCAGATATTGGGTCTCGGCCCAGTCGACGAGGAAGTCGGCCAGCGCTTGCGACTTGATGGCGGTGCGAGGCTGGTAGTAGATGGTGTAGGGGGCCAAATCTATGCCCCATTTGGCCACTCGGCTCGAAGCATCCCGGCTCCCGATGATCTCGGCTAGTGGATCCGTGCAGACCACAGTGATTGGATGTTCTTGGAAGTAGGGCTTCAATTTCTTAGCGGCAAAGTGCACACCGTAGCACATCTTCTGGTAGTGGGGGTAGTTTTGCTTGGAGGTCGACAGTACTTCACTCAAATAATATACCAGTCTCTAGACTGGTAGTGCCTTGCCTTCCTCCTTGCGCTCTACTACGATGACTGTGCTGACTACTCGACTGGTGGCGGCGATGTAGAGGAGCATGGGTTCCTTAGGAGTCGGAGCCGCCAGGACAGGTGGAGTAGTCAACACCTTCTTCAGTTGGAGAAAAGCTTTGTCCGCCTTGTGGTTCCACTCGAAAAAGTGGTCTTGTTCATGAGTTGGTATAGGGGGGAGCCTTCTCGCCAGCCGACTGATGAATCGGCTGATGGATGCCAAACAGCCGGTGAACTTTTGTACGTCCAGCAGTCGGCTGGGTACCTCCATCCTCTCAATAGCCTTGATCTTCACAGGGCTACAGTCTATGTCGCGTTCAGAGACCAGGAAGCCAAGGAGCTGGCCGGCTGGTACTCCGAAGACGCATTTCTCCGGATTGAGCTTGATCTGAAATCGGCGCAAGTTCTCAAAGGTCTCCTTGAGGTCTTCTAGCAGTGTTCCACGCTTCTCCATCTTCACCACCACATCGTCCACGTAAACATGAGCATTTCTGCCGAGTTTCTTGAGGAGGCACTTCTGCATGCAATGTTGGAAGGTGGCACCGGCGTTCCTCAAGACGAATGTCATGGTCAAGTCGCAGAACGCTCCAAACGGCGTGATGAAGGCGGTCTTCAGCCTATCGGTCGGTTTCAACTTGATCTGGTGATATCCCGAATATGCATCCAAGAAACTCAATAGCTCGCATCCGGCTGTGGAGTCCATCACCTGGTCGACCCTTGGCAAAGTGAAAGGGTCCTTGGGGCGTGCTTTGTTGAGGCTAGTGTAGTCAATACACATTCGCCATTGCTTGTTCTTCTTCAGTACCAGGACCGGGTTGGCTAGCCATTCTGGAAAGAACACTTCCATGATGAAGCCGGTTGCCAGCAGCCGGGCTATCTCTTCTCCAACAACTCTTCTCTTCTCTTCTGACAGGCAGCGCAAAGGCTTCCTGACTGCGATCCCTGCGTCGTTTGCCGGAATATTCATGCCATCTGCGGGGGCTCTCGAGTTGGATCCGACTGCTTCTGGAGGAGCCAGTACGAAGATAGAGTCTGACTCTGGCGATGGCCTGACAGATGGCTTGAGGAGGCGCTGAAGGGCGACGCCGGACGGTATTGCTTGTCGGGTGGAGCCGATTCGTGCCAGGGCATCTGCTTGGTCGTTGTCGTTTCTTGGCACATGGAGAAACTCGCACCCCTCAAAATATACACTAAGTTGTTGTACGAGGAAGCGGTAGCTCGCCATGTTTGCGTCTTTGGCGTCCCAATCGCCTGACGGCTGCTGGACCACCAAGTCGGAGTCACCATAGCACAGGATCCGACGAATGCCGAGCTCTTTGGCCAGCCGGAGCCCGTGAATGAGTGCCTCGTATTCGGCGACGTTGTTGGAGGCGGCAAAATGGATTTTCAGCACATATTTGAGCTTGTCGCCTTTGGGAGAGGTGAGGACGATGTTGGCTCCCAAGCCGGTATACATCTTGGAGCCATCAAAATGCATTCGCCAATGGGTGGAGTCAGGCGCTGGCGGCAAATATTGGGTCTCGGCCCAGTCGACGAGGAAGTCGGCCAGCGCTTGCGACTTGATGGCGGTGCAAGGCTGGTAGTAGATGGTGTAGGGGGCCAAATCTATGCCCCATTTGGCCACTCAGCTTGAAGCATCCCGGCTCCCGATGATCTCGGCTAGTGGAGCCGTGCAGACCATAGTGATTGGATGTTCTTGGAAGTAGGGCTTCAATTTCTTAGCGGGAAAGTGCACGCCGTAGCACATCTTCTGGTAGTGGGGGTAGTTTTGCTTGGAGGTCAACAGTACTTCACTCAAATAATATACCAGTCTCTAGACTGGTAGTGCCTTGCCTTCCTCCTGGCGCTCTACTACGATGACTGTGCTGACTACTCGACTGGTGGCGGCGATGTAGAGGAGCATGGGTTCCTTAGGAGTCGGAGCCGCCAGGACAGGTGGAGTAGTCAACATCTTCTTCAGTTGGAGAAAAGCTTCGTCCGCCTTGTGGTTCCACTCGAAAAAAGTGGTCTTGTTCATGAGTTGGTATAGGGAGGAGCCTTCTCGCCAGCCGACTGATGAATCGGCTGATGGATGTCAAACAGCCGGTGAACTTTTGTACGTCCAGCAGTCGGCTAGGTACCTCCATCCTCTAGCCTTGATCTTCACAGGGCTGCAGTGTATGTCCCGTTCAGAGACCAGGAAGCCAAGGAGCTGGCCGGCTGGTACTCCGAAGACGCATTTCTCCGGATTGAGCTTGATCTGAAATCGGCGCAAGTTCTCAAAGGTCTCCTTGAGGTCTTCTAGCAGTGTTCCACGCTTCTCCGTCTTCACCACCACATCGTCCACGTAAACATGAGCATTTCTGCCGAGTTGCTTGAGGAGGCACTTCTGCATGCAATGTTGGAAGGTGGCACCAGCGTTCCTCAAGACGAATGTCATGGTGAAGTCGCAGAACGCTCCAAACGGCGTGATGAAGGCGGTCTTCAGCCTATCGGTCGGTTTCAACTTGATCTGGTGATATCCCGAATATGCATCCAAGAAACTCAATAGCTCGCATCCGGCTATGGAGTCTATCACTTGGTCGATCCTTGGCAAAGTGAACGGGTCCTTGGGGCATGCTTTGTTGAGGCTAATGTAGTCAATACACATTCGCCATTGGTTGTTTCTTCTTTAGTAACAGGACCGGGTTGGCTAGCCATTCTGGAAAGAACACTTCCATGATGAAGCCGGCTGCCAGCAGCCGGGCTATCTCTTCTCCAACAACTCTTCTCTTCTCTTCTGACAGGCGGCGCAAAGGCTTCCTAACTGGCTTAGCATCAGCTCGGACATGCAATTTGTGCTCGGTGAAATATGTCGGGACACCTGTCATGTCTTTGGGGGACCATGCGAAGACATCCCGATTCTCACGGAGGAAATCGACGAGCTCGCCTTCCTATTTGCTGTCGAGGTTGGCACCTATGACAGCGTACCTCTCTGGGTGCTCCGGGTCCAAGGGTATCTTCTTCGTTTCTTTGGCCGGCTTGAACGAGCCCTGAGCTTCCGACTCCCTGGGATCGGGCGACATCTCTCGCTGTTTGCTTGCCATAGCCACAACCCGGTCAAGGAGTTGATTCTCTGCTGCGATCACGAGGGACTCGGCCAGCCGACTGCTCTCTGCTGCGCAGGCGGACGGCTTCTTGTAGTCGCCAGTTATGGTCAGAATCCCTTTGGAACTCGGCATCTTCATCTTGAGATATGCATAGTGGGGGACAGCCATGAACCTGGCGAGGGTAGTCCGGCCAAGTAGCGCATGGTATGGGCTCTCAAGGTCCACCACCTCGAACCAAATTGACTCTCGGTGGAAATGATCTTTTTCTCCAAAGAAGACGACAATCAAGATCTTGCCAATTGGTGAGCAGGAAAGGCCAGGAACTATGCCATGGACACTGTCCGGCTGGACTGAAGCTACCTCTGTCTGATTCCTAATTTCTCCATGGTATCCTTGTACAGGATGTTGATGCTGCTGTCGCCGTCTATCAAGACTCTGGAGAAGCGAGCAGCTCGCTTCTCCGTGGCAAAGGTGGCGTCCAAAACCAAGGCATAAGAGCCGGGTTTGGGCATTACTTCCAGGTGGTCAGCTCTGCTCCAGCTGATGGGCTTCTCAGACCAATGCATGAACTCTGTTGTATCAGATGCTACTGCATTCACCTCCTGCTGTTGCAGCCGCCTGCTGCGTCGATCATCGGCCACGCTGGTGAACACGACATAGGCTCCATGCTCTTCTGGGTACTCGTCTTATATCGCGCCAACTGGTCTGACTGCCGGCTGCTGGGGCGGAGGAGGAGATGGCTGCCCAGCAGGTGGGGGAGGCAAAAGGCCGTCTCCCTTGGCGATCCTGGTGAGCCAGTGGCACTTTCAAGTGGTGTGGTTGGATGGCTTCGCACCACTATGGAATTTGTAGGGTCCATCCAAAGTCTGCTCATATGAGAAAGCCGGCTGCCAGTTGGGCTTGCCGCCCTTCTGGCGTTAGGGCGGAGGTTGCCCTTCCGGCTGCTGGTCTTCGACTGTCGCCACCTACCGACTTGTGGTCGTTCTGCTGTTGACGCCGACTGGTGTCACCAGCCGGAGTTCGAGGAGCCTGAGGAGCCACCTTGCCTGTCGCACTAACTTGAATCTCCGTCTTCACGGAGGAGTCGGCTGTGGCATATTTGTCTGCTATGATCAGCAGCTCGTCGAGGGTTTCTGGCTCATCGCAGAGAAGCCTGTGCTTGAGGAGGGTGCCCTCTCGGCATCCCGCAGTAAAGTACTCAATGGCCTGCACCTCGTGCATGCCCTCATAAGAGTTGCGGAGCTCGGCCCAGCGCGTGAGGTAGTCACGAGTTGACTCATTGGGGCTTTGCACGCACAAGGAGAGCTGGCGAGGTTTAGGACGCCGCTTGTACGTGTTGGTGGAGTTGCGGACGAAGGCGTCGGTGAAGTCGACCCAACTGTTGATGCTGCGGGGCCTTAAGCTGTTCAGCCATGTCCGGGCCGTGTCCTGGAGCATGAGCGGAATGTACTTCACGGCAACACGCTTGTTCCCGTTTGCTATGCTGACGACCATGGAGTAGTCAACTAGCCAGTCTTCCGTCTTCACGGAGCCAGTGTATTTGGGTGTGTCTCTGGGGAGCGTGAACCCTTTGGGGAAGGGCTCGTCTTGAATGCGGGATCCGAAACACGGCGGACCCAACTCATCTTCTTCCTCAAGCGCCAGGGATCGGTGGAGACGGTCGATCCGGTGGCGGGCGTCATTCTCTCTGACTCCCTCTCGGCGGCCAAGGCGGCCGCCGAGCGTCGGGTGATCAACAGGCAGCGGGGAGACTCGTCTTTCCCTTCGAGGGGGAGGAGGCGGACAATCGTCCCGTCGTTCCATTGTTCTTGGGCGGCCGTCTCGGTCGCGCTCTATGGTGATGCGAGTCCGACTGCGGCTGGCAGCCGGCTCCTTGTCCTTTCTTCCGCGAACGCCACTAGTTGGCGTCCGAGACGTCGCGCCTTGGTCTCGGCGGGGAGGCAGGTTGTCATTCTATCGGTGCGGCACATCAGTGCGGCAGCCAGCCTCGTTATGCTCTGTAGCCGCGTCAACGAGTCGCTGGACGCACTCCGTCATCAAGCGGCGTTCTTCACCCTCGAACTTGTCCAGCTCGTCTACCGCCGCCTAGGCGGCTTGAATGTTCTCCGCAGGCGTGGCATAACCGGGGCGATTTGCCCCGAACAGGTCGGCGATGGCCACGCCGCGCTGCTGGACAGTGCCAAGGCGGCTAGGCCCAGCTAGAGCCGGCGTGCCACCCACAGCGCGGTCCATCTCGCGCTGGTAGGCCTCTGATAGGCGTCTCATGCTGGCCAGCTTTTTGGCGTCTTCGACTAGCTGAAGGTGGCGTGCCTCCAGCGTCTCAGCGTCGGCGTCTTCGGGAATGGGCGTTGCCAGATCTTGCAGCGCCGCGTTGAGCGGGTCATAATCACCCCCGCCGGAGCGCTCGCCATGATCAATGACAAGCACTTCCGTGAAGGTGCTTCTGCCACTCTCCGCGTAAGGGAGCGTCTCGTCGTAGACCACCACGTTGGTGCGGAACGTGTCAAGCGACGCGGTGTCGGAGTCGACCAACATCGGATTAGTGGAGCCTACGGACTCCAAGTCCCCAGCTAGCTCGCTGGCGATGTGGAGTTGATCGAGGAGGCCCGCGAGGAGGCTCTTGGGGCCGCCTTTGCCTGCGTCGGATGCGGGCTTGTCGAAGAGGCGGACCTCGCCGACAAGATCAGCGAGGCAACTGGCCGCGCAGGCGATTTCAGCGCCATGCAGCGCGTCGGCGCAGACTCCGTCTGGCGTGTCGGGCTGGCTACGCTCGCCAAGGAGGAAAAGGGTTCCCGTCCAGAACAGGTCTCCGGACGACGGTGCACCTGGCCCCATGGTGGGTGCCAAATGTCGGGGGTTGGGTGCGACATATGCCAATGTATGGCTTATCATGGTGGGGGCGAGTAGAACGTTGCCGGTGCCTGGAAACGGGAAGAGGCGTAGACACGAACGCCGGCATACTTTACCCAGGTTCGGGGCTCTCCTAGGAGATAACACCCCTAGTCCTGCTCTGCGGGGTCTCCGCATGATCACTAAGGCAAAACAAATACAAGGGCGCTCCTCGAGCTGTATGCTAAAGGTAGGAGAAGGCAGGGCGAGCTCTCTCCCCCCTCTATGATCTGGGCTAGTTCTAATGGATCCAAACCTTCTGCATGGGTGCCCTGGGGGTTTATATAGGTCTACCCCCCAGGGGTACAATGGTAAACTGTCTGGGCGTAGGGCCTAGCCGTCAGTCTCTTCGCCTGCCGGCCCTTCCACCGACTGCTGGGGCCCGTCGACTGGTGGGCCCCGTCGACCGGTCTGGTACCGAGCCGACAGGCCGTACCCGCGGCTCGCGGGTCTTGCCGGCTGCTGACTACTATAGTCGTGCCTCTAATGACGCAGGCTTGGTCATGGGGTCGTGGCTACAGCCCCGCCGTCTGGCGGGTGATCACTGTAGCCACTCCCCGTCTTGTCTGGTTAATGGCGCGGGGAACCCGCGAGAGGGGAAGGCCGACTCCCTGGGGCCGGCTCCCTGCCGGTCCGACTGGTGGCGCTCTTGCCGTCTTCTGGACTCTCACTGACTGGTAGGGCCCGTCATCCGTGGACCATACTGATAGGCCGTCATGGGCACAGGACTCCGCCCACTGTTGCTGATGTCAGGGATGGCATGGCAATAGTGCCACGCCAGACGGAGATCTCCGTTGGTACAACGGACTGTGGCCTAGCCATCTCCTGGAAAGGGGGAGGGAGTGGGCTTCACTGTTGCCACTCCCTGTCCCATCCCCCCTGATGAGGGCATGGGCTTTGTTGGTGCCGTGGGCCGACTCCCCGCGGCCGGCTTCTCTGGAAGCTGCCAGGCGGGAGTCGGCCGGTCTTGACCTTGCCTCCAGGACTCGGATGCATGCGGGCAGCCGACTGTTCCTTCAGCCGTCCTCCAGAAGGTGGCTCTTCATCTATCGTCTCGAGGGGCGCAGTCAGCCCCAATGTCTTGAAAGGTTTTGGGCCTCGGATTAGCCTACCCGTGGCCCATTACTCCGACAACAATGGATGCCATACACGTACACATATCAACAGGAACTAAGGTTAGTCACAAAGGTATAAATGGAACTAACCCGAACTCTGTAATTTTGCTTGACATGATAGATATTCCATAGCTACGGCAAAGGTCAGCGAGCCGAGCATTGCTTGACTTGCCATGTTTAAATTTATGGCCCATGATGCGCAGGGCTCCGGTGTTGCACACTTCATGGCCTCGCCGACGGTGGCGATTCCCGCCTTGGAAGAAGTTGCACACCAGATGTCGAGCACCATCTGTGTGCAATAACCTGGCATGTCGGACAGGTCCGACATCGTCCACAGTCGCATCATGAAAAATCTGGTCAGCGAGCTTGATGTCGCTGGACAATGCAGGGGAGGAGTCTTTCGCGAGATGCTGGCCACGGTCTTCTACCTCACTAAAAAGACCCAAGGACTCATCCGTTTCTTCCACCTGACTGAACAATTCCATAGCGGGATCATCCTCTTGGCTGAAAACATGCAGCAATGAGTTGAACCTTTCTTCCTCTAGCGTGAACGCATCCATGGTGGATGAGAAAGGATGTCGCTTGGGAATTTTATTTGTTCGTCAGATGTTTTCAGTTTTCTAGCCTAGAGAAAGGCTTTGATCTGGTGAAGAAATACGTTCTATACGCTCGCCAACAGGAAATAGTAAAAATAGGATAGCATGGTACGTGAGGATCTTTTTCCTAACTACGGATAGGAGAATTTAATTTCCAACGAATGCATTCATGGGTTGGCTCGATTTTAGCGTGAGGAGGCTAGCTTCCATGTACGTGAAGGTGGAGGGGTAGAAGAGGGATTGTAGCGACCTGACCTCAAACGGTCAAGTCTCTGTGCTTCAGTGTCATCCCTGGATCGGTAATGCTGACACACAATACTCGAGGATTTATAACAGAGTAGCAATCACACACTTATTACATCGAATGTCTCAAAAGAGAACTTATTACAATAAATATGGCTTAAGGCCATCTAATAAAATAACAGTGGAAGGCTTGGAAGATAAAGTGAGTCCATCAGCTCCAACGGCATAGCTGAGCTGCACGGCAACGACCTAACGAACCTTAATCCTCGTCTGAAAAGTCTGCAACATAATACATTGCAGCCCGAAAACGGGTCAGCACATGGAATATGCTGGCAGAATAACACAGTAGAGCAAGAATAGAATAATGCTATCACTACATGCTATTTGGCTGGTGGAAAGCTCTATGGTTATAGTTTTTGCGAAAAGCCAATTTTTTCCTACAACAAAGGAATAGATTTTATTTGACTATCATGGTAGTTGAAACATCATTGACAAGGTTCCTCCAACTCAATCCCAATTAAGGTAGTTAACAACCCAACAATATTATTTAATAGTTATGAGATACTTAGGATACTCCAAGTACTAGATACTCAAGATATCCATAACCGGGGACACGGCTAACCATGATTAGTTTATACACTCTGCAGAGGTTTGCACACTTTTCCCCACAAGACTCGATCTCCTCCGTTGGATTTCTCGCCCTACATGGTGTTTGAGAAACGGATGACCGAAACACGGTCTTTCAGAAGCATTAACTCCCTACTCCGGGCAGACCATACCAACCTACATCCCTCTACCTGCTGATCCACCTCTTCGGAAGCTTCACGCAACTTACTCAACTACGCTAGATCCCATAATAGCTTGTGGATGCACACGGAAGTTTCTAGCATGAAAATATCTCAGTTCTCTTTGAGCCTGGGTGACGGACCTTAGGATGATCACACGGGTACTCCGGGATATCCTAGGACAACACTGGATTCCCCAGGTGCCCAACAAACAATCCACCCAGATGTGTATTAAAGTTGCCACCTTAAGTTGAACCATTAATTAACAATCTCACATCTGTCATGGATTCACTCACCCAAATCACGTCTACGAGCATAGCATTGCAATATCAGCAATACGTAGAAGTAACTCCCATGGTTTGAATATAACAAGGCAATAGGTTCTACCTCATCAACTACTTCCCGTCCCACATGTTAATCACATCCTAATCATGCAATGTTTGAGGATTGGAACTAATGCATAAAAACTGGGTATGGAAGGAGTACGATCAATGTGTTACTTGCCTTGCTGACGATCCACAAAACCTAGGGACTCGTAGTAGCACGCTTCGCACTCCCGATGTTCTATCGCAAACAAACTATGGCATACATAAGCAATCAAGAAAAGAAACACAGGTAAATCTCGAATAAGAAGATCTAACCAGAAAGTTCAAATTAAGAACTCCGGTTTGCAAAAAGAATCATATCAAGCGGAGCAACGAAACTCAAACTGTGAAAGAAACAAGATCCATTTACTAATCTGGACTAAAGTCAAATTTTACAGTACCAAAATCTTGCTCAAGTTGATTAAACAGAAAGAGGGTTTCGAGACGAAGATCTAGGCGCTTGAATCGCCTGATTCCGATAAACGAGCGAAAAGATAAACTGAAATGAAAATCGGATCAGAAATTGCAATTGAAAATAACCGCGGAAAATCTGAGAAAAGAAAACTGACGAACAGGCTAACGAACGAACGTTCGTTGTCTGTAACTAATGAGCGAAAACCGTTCATTAAAACGAACCTATGGACGAAAGTCTGCTATATAAACTAAAGCGAGAAAACCGGTGAACCGATCTGAAAAAAACGAACCTAGGGTTTTCTAAAAAAACCGAACCGGTTTTTTTAAAAAAAATAGAGCGGCGGCTTATACGTCTAGCAAGGCGGGGCGGCTCCGGCGAAGGCGGGGCTGCGGCGGCGGGTGGCGCGGGCCGGCGCGAGGTAGCGGCGGCGGCGTGGCGCTAGGCGGCGGCGGCTGCAAGCGGCGGCGGCGCGGTCTAGGCGGCGGGG